>NC_137614.1:27580848-27970848 GCF_963280865.1 Gymnoscopelus braueri | reverse complement strand
AATCAAGAGCTGTGGGATTGTAATCTTAGTCAGGGAACAACTAGCTGCCACATGTCCTTGAAATGTCATCTATCCCTAGTCGTTTTGAATATATTGTTTTAAATATTTTGTCTGGGTAGTGATATCCACTGCACTGTTATTGGTACTTATCGTCCCCCTGCAGCGCCAGTTTTGGCTCTGGAGGAATTTGGGGTGCTGCTGACGAAATATGTGTCTTCAGAGGTTCTGATTTTGGAGACATGAACCTGGACTGGCTTGCTAATAATTCTTTCCGGCTGAAGCAGCTATGTATAGATTTAAACCTTTCTCAGCTCATCCAGCATACTACCAGACCAACATAAATAACCCCTCTAGATCGACTTGATAGACCTAGCTCTAACTAACAGACCAGCCAAATACCCTTATAGCGGGGTCCTTTGCTCAAGGTGTCAGTGACCATTGCCCCATCGTCTGTGTTAGAGTTGCTAAAGCTGATAAAATCAAGGGGCGGATGATTATTAAAAGTAATTTTAAAGTTTTTAATGAACAGGGTTTTTTACATGATTTATTTAATTCTGATTTGGACAGGGTCATTTCAACTCAAGACCCTGACCTAGCTCTTAATCTATTTCTTACTATTTTATTCTGTTACTGAGAAACATGCCCCCTGTAAGAATTTTAGAGTAAAAAATCGATCAAGTCCCTGGTTTTCAGCAGATCTCAAAGAGGCTCTCCGCCACAGAGATGTGGCCTGGTCAAAGGCCAGAAGTTCTGGTGAACCAGCAGACTGGTTATCTTTTAGATTACTGCGAAATAAAGGTATCAGTATGGTCAGAAAGGCTAAATCTGATTTTTATTTATCTAGTTTCACCAAGACACAAGGTAATGCGGCTAGTTTCTGGAAGGTTGTAAAATCACTAAAAGCTAGGCCTGCCTCCTCTCTCCCATCGCAGATTAGCAGTGAAAGTGGGGTTGTTCTAAATAAATTAGGTATTTGTGATGCTTTTAACAATAATTTTATATTATCTGGCCATCTATTTGACAGGCAGTCTGTCAGTCAAGCGCCATCAGATCAGGATGGGGATTCAGTCACTGACAACTTACTCAACTTGTCCCCGCCATGCTTTTCATTTAGACCAGTAACACACTCAGAGGTTTTAACCGCACTTTCACAAATATGCACTAAGAAGTCTAAGGGTGCAGATGACCTTAACCCGTATCTACTGCATCTTAGTGCATATATAATTGCTGCACCACTTGTCCATATTTTTAATTCATCACTTACCTCAGGCTCACTTCCTGCAGTATGGAAAGATGCACAAGTTATTCCACTTCATAAAGGTGGTGATCAGTCAGATTAAAATAATTATAGGCCAATATCAAAATTGTGCTGTTTAGCCAAGATCCTTGAATCCCTAGTCAGTTCACAGTTACGTACATTCCTGAGCATGCACAACATACTCCAACCTCAGCAGTCAGGGTTCAGACCAGGACATAATACGGTGACAGCTACAACACTTGTCACAAATAACATACTAACTGGTCTAGATAATCACCATCACTGTGCTGCTATTTTTATTGATCTTTCTAAAGCGTTTGATACTGTGGACCATTATATTTTATTACAGAAGCTAGCCTCCATTGGCCTGGATGATCTCTCGGTCAGATGGTTTTCCAACTATCTGACGGTGACGGGTAGAACTCAAGCTGTTGTTGCTGATGGTTTTAAATCCAGTTCTTTGTCAATTGGTAAAGGTGTCCCTCAGGGTTCAATTTTTGGGCCCCTTTTATTCACTCTTTATGTTAATAATATTGTACTCCCCTCTCCGCACTGGGATGTCCATTATTATGCAGACGACACAATTTTATACAGTATTGCCCCAACGCTGGAAGTGGCCACTGCAAATTTGCAGACTGCCTTCAATAGGTTTCAATGGGCTCTAATTAACTTTAAGCTTGTTTTAAACTCCAACAAAACAAAATGCATGGTAGGTCTCCAAATATAAATCCCTTTACTGGTATTTACACTCTTAAAGGCGAACAAATTGAGCGGGTCACATCTTATAAATACCTCGGCATTTGGCTAGATGCCAAACTCTCATTTAAGGTTCATGTGGAGAACCTAATCAAAAAATTAAGAGGTCAAATTGGCTTCCTTTACAGAAACAGGTCCTGTTTTTCTTTTACCAGCAGAAAGACTATTGTTCAATCTGTAATAATGTCTGTATTTGATTATGGGGATACACTGTATATGCATGCTTCACTCTCCACACTGAAGCCTCTGGATGCAGTCTACCACAGTGCTTTGCGTTTTATTACTGTTGATGATTATCTCACCCATCACTGTATTTTATATGATAAAGTGGGTTGGCCATCTCTCGCAGTTCGTAGAGAGCAACATTGTATTTTATTTATTTATAAGGCCTTGTGTGGTAAACTTCCTTTTTATACCTAACCTCGCTTTTGGAACCAAAGGTTAGTGGTCACTCAACACCTTCACAAACACACATTAGATATACCAGTCCACATAAGAGCAGTGAACAAGGAAAAACTGCATTCATGTATTATGCTCTACACAAATGGAACAAACTTCAGGACTCTCTGAAACTGGTACGATTGGTCTCTATAGAGACATTCAGGGTGTTTCTTGAGGACACACTACATAGTGACTGTACCTGTTTCATGTAACTGTTTATTTGCATCTGATTTCTAAATCTCTGTGTTGTTATCCATGTCCTCACTGTATTGTCTGATTCACCGCCTTTTGCGATTATTTTAATGTTGTCTTATGCTTATGCTTTTCTTTTTTGCTTTATTGTTAAAGTTGTGACATTGTAATGTGATTCAAATGTTTGTTATCAGGGCGTCCTTGAAAAAGAGAGCTTGCTCTCAATGGGTTTCCCTGAATAAATAAAGAAAGAAACAAAGTACAGAACTTGAGAAAATGTACTTAGTTACTTTCCACCACTGAGGGTGAGATGGACGAAGGAGTCACAAGAAAGGAGGGCACACACGGGGGGATGTCGTGGAGACGGACGGAAGATCACTTGCTCTGGTTTCTGTATCCCCACAGATCCATCACCACCATCTGTCAGGACAGATGATGCTCTATTTCTCACCTTCCGCTGTCCTCCCCTCTCCATCACTCTGCTCCATGCAGTGCAAAATCACGCATATTGCCTTATTTAATGTAATTATTGAATTACTGTGTGTGTGTGTGTGTGTGTGTGTGTGTGTGTGTGTGTGTGTGTGTGTGTGTGTGTGTGTGTGTGTGTGTGTGTGTGTGTGTGTGTGTGTGTGTGTGTGTGTGTGTGTGTGTGTGTGTGTGTGTGTGTGAGAGAGAGAGAGAGAGAGAGAGAGAGAGAGAGAGAGAGAGAGAGAGGTCTTTGATCATTCTGGGAGGCTTAATAGCACAAATCTCATTTGGTATATTGGGGTTTAGCCAGTGTGTGTGTGTGTGTGTGTGTGTGTGTGTGTGTGTGTGTGTGTGTGTGTGTGTGTGTGTGTGTGTGTGTGTGTGTGTGTGTGTGTGTGTGTGTGTGTGTGTGTGTGTGTGTGTGTGTGTGTGTGTGTGTGTGTGTGTGTGTGTGTGCGCGCGCGCGTGAGAGAGAGAGTGCATGTGTGTGTGTGTGTGCAAGCATGCGTGCGTGTGTTTAGATGCTGCCTGACCTGAAAGTGACCATGGATCAAAGAAGCTACTACCTGGACACCTAAACAATCAGCAGGACATTACATTTATACATCGATGCAGTCTCAGCATCACATGCTTTGATCAACACCCTCCCCCTGCCTCACCCCTTTCTCTCTCTCTCTCTCTCTCTCTCTCTCTCTCTCTCTCTCTTTCTCTCTCTCTCTCTCTCTCTCTCTCTCTCTCTCTCTCTCTCTCTCCCTATCTCTCCCTCTCTCTCTCTATCTCTCTATCTCTCTCACCAAAGTCATCAATTAAACAGAGCAAAGTGGAGGGAAAGATGAGACAGTGACAGAAAAAAAAGGTGGACCAGCAGCACCAAGACTCGGAGAGGGAGAAAGAAAAAGAAGAGATAGTGTTAGAAGCGTGAGTTGGCACATTTGCCCGAGTGTCATAAGCAAAAGCAATGTGCGCACACATACAAACTAGATTCCCACACACACAGCATGGATCTGAGCGACGCACATAACAGCAGGTCTCATTGTGGTTCCCACAGATGCTTCATGGGACCCTGAAGAGAAGGACAGAGTGAGTACCTTAAGTAAAGTGAGTTGTATTTACACTTCTATTCTGATCTTTGTGCCTCAGCTCTTTTCAGTGGCATGGAATTCATTCTCCATTCAGGAGGACTTATATAGATTTGATGTTATAGGGTATAAGGTATAGATTTGATGTTATAGTGTATGTAGTGATCATGTGCTGGAGGATCTATGTGGACTGGATGCAGGTTCTCATTGCTTAGCTGAATGATGCTAAATGAAGGTGACCTATTTAGGTCCAGAACAGTGCCAGCATTGAAGGTGTAAGTAGTAAGTACTGTATTCTTTGATGCCAAAAGTTTAGCCGGGGAGGCTTCTCTCTTACAGTGAGGATTTAGTCCAGTAGCCTGTGGAGAGTAATATAGTGCTTGGTGTATGGACTTCTAATCAGAGGGTGTCAACTGTCAACAAACATGAACCCAGATTGTTGACTTCAACTGAAAACCATACAGTAGCACTCTCATTGCACTCAGACCTGTCTGGAGAATCAAAGACTGTCAAGTCCAGTTAATTAAAAAGCCCAGTTGTTCGGGGTGGGGGGGGGGTATTCTGAAATCGGATTACATCACGTAATCCATCCTTGGTTTTGATCTGGACCAAACCTTCATGTGTTGGTTAAAAATAGCTTTGGGACATCTTTGATTTGGAAAAAAATTATCCTGATCCCAGAAGAAGGGTGGATTCAGGTGAATTTCAGGAACAAAATGTAATCATGTGATATACACATTTATTTATATTTTGCAAAAATAAGTTTAACCCTGGAAATGTAAATATGAAAAACAGTACTTTGTGGCAATTTGGCATTCTCATAAACAATAAATATGTTATATAAATGTTGGAAATCAGTGTTTTAGCAACAAAATGGAGTGGAAGAAGTCCACCCTGGTAAACTCACTCAAGCTCTGTATAAACAAATATATATTTGTATCATCAATTGATTGATTGATTGATTGATTGATTGATTGATTGATTGATTGATTGAATACTTTATTAACAGTTTCCGAAAAGTACAGAGGTACAGCTATACAATAATGCTGAAAGGATAACACAAAAAGCCCTGAGGGAAATATACATTGTATTTCATTGTTACCAGTAGAGAGGCTTCTAGAACGTTGGAAGTGTAGCTGGTTTGAATGCTAGACATCTACGATGTACAGTTATATGCAAATATTATACCAAGTACATTCAATACAATATGTACAACTAGCAACTTCCTCCACTCATGATGTCATGATTCTACATATAATATTTTTTTGCACTGATTCTTGGTCGATACCGATGTTTAAAATAACAATTTAGCCGATAGCCAGGGAAACTAAAATACATCTCCATTATAAGAAATAACTGTTCAGAATCTACAGCTACAGCGCAAAATTGATGCTTATCAACAACAGGTGAATGTCAGCTTTATTATTGACCGATAGTGGCAAATATCGGCAGATACCGATATGTGGCCGATATGTTGGTGCATCCCTAATTTATTTCAAAAGCAGCTGATAATGTTGTCTATATATAATATGCTATATAGTTGTTGAAAAGTTACATAGTTCTGGTTTAAATTATGCCCAAGGCCTATACATTTTATGTTCAATACGCCGAAGAGGTGGAACCATAGGCTCAAAAGGACCTAATTTCACTATTACAGAAACCCACACACAGCTGGAGGGTGGAGAAGTGCAAACCAAACGAAAAAAGACATTTGAGTTTAAATCACTCAGAATGTCAATGGGGTCTGGTTAGAAGAGGACCACAGAGGAAATGAAATATACAGTACATGGAACTATTGCCTTCAGGCAAATCGAGCAAAGGACTATACTGAAGCAAAAAACACCCAAACAGGAGATGTGATTACACAGATGTGGTCATTCTGATCCAGACTAAACAGTTTTGAACAACTGGGCCTGGGCATGGGAATATATCTTCATGGGACTTATTGCTGTATTGTTCTAAGAGAGTATGACTGTGTGCAGGAGAGGGTTAAACAGGGTTAAAAACAAAAATAATAGGTATCACATTTGCCCTTAGGTGGGGGCAACAGTGATATCGCTTACTTACCTTATAGGTAAGTACGCGATAAAGAATATTTCCAGAATCAATCAAATAGTCTCTGTAGCAGTGATATTCAAAGCGTATCGAATGGCACTGCACAAAAATGCAGCATCATATTCTTTGCTCAGTCATTTGAAACACAATCGTTTCCTGTCAAATGGCATGCCAGTATAGTTTAGACAAAAAAGGCCACATAATCTCATTCTGTCTGTTAAATTGGGGTTGAAAAATTACATACAAATTGTTACAAATCAAGGAACTATTGATGAGATTGTGAAGGCAATAAATAGACAACACTGGGGATCATAACAGAACTATTTTGCTCCTTTTGTTTATCAGAGCACCACGTCTTCCATCCATACTGATTGTACCAATGCCAATTAAAAATTCTTCTCACTGCTGCCTTTTCAGCCAGGGTCGGTTACTAAATTAATGTTTATGGAACCGTTGTTTCAGTCAGTTCATTGGGAGGCTGTTTATAATGAGCATCTACAGGCCAGCTGGGATGCAAAGGGTTCACATCTGATGGCTCTATGTTTACTCTCTTTGTTTAAGCGCATGGTCCACTGTGCTGGGGTTAATGGTCGGCTCCACAAGGGTCAGGTTTGTTTCGACTACGAACGTGGTGCATTTATTCCCTCATCACCTCTTTCTCTCATATATCCACCCCGCACACACACACAAATGCAGACATGTGCACGCACCGCGCACGCATGCCGAAGTGAATAGGGGTGTAGTGCTTGTGAGTGACTTCTAGTCTCTGTGAGCCCATTGATGCCAGAACAATGAAATCTAGATCGCATGTTTATGGAACTTTAGCAGTTCAACACTAACATAATCACGCGCACGCGCAAGCACACATACACGCACGCACATACTTACACACATGCACACACACACACACACACACACACACACACACACACACACACACACACACACACACACACACACACACACACAGAGGACAAGAAGCACACCAGAGTGGGCCTGTGGTGTGTGACCATTTAACCAGTACTAATCTGTGCACTAATGGGCTCGTCCTAGTAAGCTCATGCCTGTTAGACTAATTTCTGCTAATTAATGTCACACGCAAACGCAGACTGCTGTCCAAAACACAGAAGTCTGTTTCGAATTCTAGAGAAACAAAATCGAGCTCATATGTACAAGTCAAGTGTCAAGTGTGCTCTATAGACCATATTCACATGGCGGCCATATTGCCATTAAGTCAATGAAATGCCACCCCATTTGCCACCCCAGTTGCCACAGCAACGCAATGTTAAATTCCAAAATGGCCGCCGTGTGAATATGGACTATGGCAGTGGTTCTCAAACGTTTTATTTTCAAGGACCCCCAGTTTATGTATTAGGCCACGGACCCCCATAACTCTGAGTGTGCAAATGGAACCAAATGGACCCATCAGTGTCCATTTGGTTCCATTTGTACACTCTCTGAATTACAGATCATTGACCCATTTAGACCGATTCTAAAAAAGAATCTTCTAAATCCTGACTTGAGTTTTCTGATTATTTTTTTTTTAATTCAAAACATAAAAAAGAATGATTTAGCTATATACTGTATATAATAAATAGGTTCAGAATTAAAACAAACATTACAAAGAAAGGGGCAGAGAAAGAGACGGTGTATGGGTGTGAGGTTGTAAGTGTAAAGGTGTAAGATTGTTGTAGAACAAATTAATGTGAATTTGGCTCCATCTGAAAATATTTTGTGCCAGGGAGTCCCATTCAAGAATTGTGTTGTTAGAATGTTCCAAAAATGTTCAAAATATTTCAAGATATCTAGAAAATAGCAAATACAAGCTCACAGCACGTCACATTGAAACACAATGTGAGCTTGGAGATCGGCTGATTTCAAATAGCCGATGTATATACTGTAGGTTTAAAGTGGTTAAACTGATTTTGATGCTATATTAACTCATTTTGCTGGGGACCCCCTGGAGTCCCCTCAAGGACCCCTGGGGGTCCCCGGATCCCACTTTGAGAACGACTGATGTAGAGTAATTCCAGTAACTTTCCTCTCACCCGTCCCCTCACCCCCCTGTCTCCCCACCCCACCCCCTATCCCCGTTTCGGATGTCTTTCAGGCCTGATGTCGGTTTCCCCGGTGATGGACTCTGCCCTGTCCAACAATAATGGCAGTGTTTCAACTGCAACGTCTGCGATGACCTCGGCGGCTTTGAATGCCACCGTGTGGCAGCGGGACGATGTGCTGGCCGCAGCCGAGGTGATGGTGCTGGCCGTGGTCCTGGTTTTGGCACTGCTGGGGAACGGGCTCGTGCTGGTGGTCCTGCTGAGGAGGAAGCAACATTCCCCGCTCCACCAGTTCATGCTCAACCTCTGTCTGGCAGACCTGGTGGTGGCACTGTTCCAGGTAACATATGCACGGAATGAATGAATGAATAAATGAATAGTATGTATGTAGTAGGCTATGTATGAATGAGTGTGTGTGTGTAACTAGTAACTAAAGTTATCAATAAATAATAAGTACAGAAAATTGGAAATACTCCAGTAGAGTAAAAAATACCTCAAAATTGTACTTAAGTACAGTACTTGAGTAAATGTACAGAGTTACTTTACACCACTGTTTGACAGATCATCACAAGAATCGACATTGAAATGTTATTCCTATGTTATTCAGTTTTTCTTCAAATCCTGTCTTCATAATTATTAGATGGTAAAGAAGCAAACATAGACGATGGAAGAAACACACAAACAAACAAAAGCACAGATGGTATGGTAGGCCTACCACAGACATTGACAGTTCATCAATAGCACTGTACTAGTGCTGCGGTGGGAGGCAGACGTTGATGGATTACTAGCACACTAATGACCACAGCGGCGCACTCTCCTCTCACCTTTGACTCTGGTCTGGATAACATCTTCAAAAATGCTAGTGTTACTGAGCAAACCCTTGGCCATGAGGCGCACTGTGTACACCGATCCAGGTTCAAGCCCGTCAATGATGTGGAAACTTTGTGAAGTGTTTACAGCCTCTGAAATCCTCCAGTTACCCTCGCCTATACAGCACAGCACAAGAGGTGCACCTTGAATGTTAAAATCCATACTAACAGAGAAGCTTAAAGGAGTATAGTTCACCCCCAAAAAATACTTGTTTTCAATCAATTTCACACCTCATGAAGTTTTTGAATTCATGGATTTTTCTTTAGTTTTTTGGCACATTCCTAAGCCAATAATTTGAGATTCAGAATTAAAAAAAGGATTTCCCTAAGTCAGCATATAGGACCTACTACAATGGCACAGCTACGTACAACTTGCTACAACAATTATAGACCAGACCTCCTATAGTTCTAGTATCACTATACCTCTCTAGTTGTGTGCATTCAGGTTCTAAAGGCTGCATTAACTGTGGTGATAGGCCTACTGTACATACTGCTGGAGTTGGGGACAGGTGTGTGTGTGTGTGTGTGTGTGTGTGTGTGTGTGTGTGTGTGTGCGCGCGCGCGTGTGTGTGTGTGTGTGTGTGTGTGTGTGTGTGTGTGTGTGTGTGTGTGTGTGTGTGTGTGTGTGTGTGTGTGTGTGTGTGTGTGTGTGTGTGTGTGTGTGTGTGTGTGTGTGTGTGTGTGTGTGTGTGTGTGTGTGTGTGTGTGTGTGTATGTTTGTACGTACGTAACGTACGCATGTATGTATGTACCGGACGGACGGAAGGACGGACGGACGGACGGACGGACGGACGGACGGACGGACGGACGGACGGACGGACGGACAGACAGACAGACATGTGTAAAGAACCACAAATGCACATGGCACATAACCTACTTACACATATTTATATCTTTCTATGTGTCTGTCTGTCTGTCTGTCTGTCTGTCTGTCTGTCTGTCTGTCTGTCTGTCTGTCTGTCTGTCTGTCTGTCTGTCTGTCTGTCTGTCTGTCTGTCTGTCTGTCTGTCTGTCTGTCTGTCTGTCTGTCTGTCTGTCTGTCTGTCTGTCCGTCCATCAGGTGTTGCCTCAGCTGGTGTGGGATGCAAGAGGCCGTTTCCCAGGCCCTGACTTACTGTGTCGACTGGTCAAATACCTCCAGGTGCTCGGAATGTTTGCCTCCTCCTACATGATTGTTGCCATGACACTTGACCGCCACTACGCGATCTGCTGCCCCCTGCGGGCATACCACAGCGGAGCCACTCAGCGCTGGAACTACTTCATACTGTTCGCATGGGGACTATCACTTCTACTCAGCTTGCCACAGGTAAATACCACTCAGGACTTTACTGTGAGAGACAGAGAGAGAGTGTCAGAGCAAATGAAAATCAAATATCTAAATATTGAATCAAGCAACTTAAAAACTGTCTGTGGTGCATACAAAAGTCTGAGCAGATGTTAAATAGCCCCAGAAGTGTTTTAAAGTGAAATACCCCTTTAATTCATCCCCTTCACTATTTCATTCACTCCAATTTCTCCTCCCATTCAGCTTTTCATCTTCTCTCGTTCAGAGGTGGCCCCGGGTGTGTATGAATGCTGGGGCAACTTTACTGCATCCTGGGGCCTCAAGGCTTACGTTACCTGGATGACCGTGGCTGTCTTCATCCTCCCCGTCCTCATTATCACCATCTGCCAAGTAAGGAGGAGAACAGTGAAATAAAATGAAAGAGAAGAGAGGACAGAAGTGACTGTTTTTCCTTTTCTTACTCAAATGATGATGCATTGCCCCAGTTAATCCTCAATATTGCAAACATATTTTTTCACTTGTCACAATGTCATGATGTTGTATGTAGCAGTAGCCCTGCCTTAAGACTTAAGCTCAATATTTCCTTTGACCATGGGGGGGGGATAATGTATGGCTGAGCGGTAGATGTTTGCGTTTCCAGTAACCTTGCATCATCAGGCTTTCCATGGCTTTACAGTCTACTCCAAAGCCTGGCTACTAATATCTGTATCCTGTAGATTGCTGCAATGTTATTGTTCCCCCACATAAATGCTGAATCGAGTAGTGTAGGCTTGTCAGTCACTATGAGTTACAATAAAACAGACACCAAACAAAGTCCTCCATTTTAAATATGTTTTTTTGCACATGCATTCTATAAATTCCAAAGGGCTAGACCACACATGGGCAAATGACATCGTCAACTTGTGACGGGCATTGCCCCTATTGAGTGAAAGAAAATTTACTGTTTCTAAAATAAGTAAAATATTTAAGGTGTTTTAAAGTTTTTTTAAAGGTGTTTTTAGTTATAGAGGACAATTATAATGTATTTGGCTTATTTGGCTTATTAGCCAGGGATCCTTTTAACACTATGATGCCCCTGATTTCTGAGGGGAATTATTTTGGGAGCATAAACATATCCCCTTATTGTACAATGGTGTTGCTTGTTGAAAAGGCCTGACACCCCTGTCACAGGTCATGTTATCATGTCATGATACTGACCCTGATACTAACATGATACTGACATATATCATGTCAGACCATGATACTGACATGATACTGATACCTGATACTGGTCAGTATCATGTCAGTATCATGGTCAGTGTCATGTCAGTATCATGGTCAGTGTCATGTCAGTATCATGGTCAGTATCATGTCAGTGTCATGTCAGTGTCATGTCAGTGTCATGTCAGTGTCATGTCAGTGTCATGTCAGTATCATGGTCAGTATCATGTCCGTATCATGGTCAGTATCATGTCAGTATCATGTCAGTATCATGGTCAGTATCTTCTTCTTCTTCTTCTTCTTCTTCTTCTTCCGTGTATCGTCGTCATATGTCCAGCTCAGTGTCGCAAGGCCACGCTCTTGTCTCTGGTCCCACTTGGAAGAGGCCAGCCTCTGAAGGAGGTCTGTACAGAGGACAGGTGGTGATTATGTGGTCGGCAGTCTACTCAGGCTCCCCACACTCGCATACTGTGCTGTCTGCCAGGCCCCACTCCTTCATGGACGATTTGAAGCGACCAACCCCAGTACGGAGTTCAGCAGGGTCCGGCGAGGTAGATGTTCTCCTTCGACTCCATCTCCCGGGTCTTGGATGTGATGATGCAGACGTGTCCAGCAGACGCACTTGTAGACAGGTCCTCAGGGATGGAACCAAGCATCTCTTGTGCTGTCCTGTTGTAGGGGTGGCGGGACTTGAGTCTGCTTGGGGGCACTGCCTTAGTTGTTGTTTCGTGCAGGATATGCCAGTCATGTTCTTGGGCTTTCGTCGCCAGTGCGAGGGTAGCGGCCTCTCGTCGGAGGCCAGCAGGGGCAATTCCCGCTAGGACTGGCAGGTAGGACACGGGGGTGGGCTTCAGGCAGCCAGTTATGATCCGAAGGGCATCGTTGATGACGGGATCAACCTTCTTCACGTGTGGGCTTCTACTCCAGACAGGGGCGCAGTATTCGGCAGCAGAGAACACCAGGGCTTGCGTGGAGATTCGTAGTGTCCTGCGGAGGCACCCCAGGTTGTGCCAGCGAGACGGCAGATAAGCGAGACACTTGATGTCACTTTGGCTCTCACTTCTTCAAGGTGCTGTTTGGTAACATCATAACGATGATAGGGCCTATGACAGGGCCATGACAGCCCTGCCATTCAGTGCTGTGAGAGGAGCCTGATGTGACAGGACCTACATCCATATACAATTCTATTTATAATCCTGAAAATGTTTTCCTCTCCCTTGAAAGTGGGCTAATAATTACATAATAATCACATAATCCTCTCCGCAGATTTTACGTAAGCAGCTATTGTGGAAGATGTCAACCTTTCTCATATCCTGTTGTGTTACTCTCCAGCACTCAGAGCCACTCAGAGCCAATCACATAATAACAGTCTAGTTAAAATGTGATATTTGGAAGTCAATGAGATGTTTTCAAAATTACAAAAGCAACACAATACACAATAAGAATAAAGCTTACATTTTAATTGGGTGGGGGCGGCCGGTAAGGGACCTGGATATTGGATAGGGGGCACTGGCCCAAAAAAGGTTGAGAAACGCTGCTCTAAACCAAATCAGAAAATTGCAAAACAAGTTGATCCCAGTCTAGTTTCCCAGGCAGGGTTTCCGTTGGGGGAGGTCAAAGAAGGGTGAATGTATCAGAGTAGCTTTGGCTGAGGACCAGAAGCCTAATATCTCTCTTGGCAAAAGGGGGATTTGATTAGATTATATATTGTAGCTGTGAATCTGTGCTTAAAATTCACTTACAATTTGGAAGGAAACATTCTAGCTGCTTTCCCTCCTCCCCTGTCTCTTTCAGGTGCGAATCTTCAAGGAGATCCACAACAGTCTGCACCTGAAGTCAGATCGCCTTCTCTCTGCTCCCTCGTCGTGTAGACGGAGCAGCCAACGAGGAGGAGGGGCCAGCCGAGGGAGATCTACCCTACTCCTGCATGCTCCATACACCACAGTTGGTAACCATTGGGATGCTGCCGGACTTAAACCAGGATCAACCTGTCAGCACCTCCCCATGGGTCCACTGAGACCCAATAGCATCACTTCACAAGGTGATGGTCATGCCTACACTACAGTCTACTCTGGTGATCTTTCCTGTGAATAGTGCTTTACTGTATGTTCTATTCTATTCTATTCTATTCTATTCTATTCTATTCTATTTCATGCTGATTGCTACCTGGCAGGTGATAAGAAAAAAATATATACATATTCCATCCTGATTGGCTAAAATTGGCTTCCAAAGTTTGTAGGAGTGGCCCTTTTTGAACAAAATGCCTCAACGCAGCATTCAATTGAACCCTACATTTTTCCAATTGGCCTCATGGTGGTGCTATAACAGGCAGATTCATGTTTTGGCCTACAACTCTTGAACTGTAGGTAATACAATGATGCTTCCTATGGCGCTTCCCTGTCATTTATGGATGATGCTTCCCTGTCATTTATGGTGCTTCTAATGATGCTTCCCTGTCTTCTATGGTGCTTCCCTGTCTTCTGTGGTGCTTCCTATGGTGCTTCCCTGTCTTCTGTGGTGCTTCCTATGGTGATTTTTCAGATCCCATTCCAAGTGGCTATGACTGCCTTCCAAAGTGTGCGGGCCCTGGGTAGGCAACCTGGTCTGGCGGAGACCTGTGCTCCGAGGAGCACACTTTTCTAGTTCTATTATAAGTCATGTTACTTTGTTGCGTTTTCGCTTTCTATCACCTGCATTTTATATAATTTATGAAAGGTTCTATACAAATTGTATATATTATAAACAAGACTCAAAGGCCTTTGATGTAATGTAGTGCAGCAAAAAAATATTCCAAGAATTTACAGCACATACAGTTCTCTTGTGTGAAAAGTTACATTGTAATTATACAGCACAAGAGACTGTTAAAAATGTATCATCTCTTCTGCCTCAGAGCAAGAAAGTAACAAAGACTCACTAGTAGTCTTCACAGCTGCTCCTAGTACGTCTACATTGTAAATTCCTCAGTGTTCATTTCGGGTACATGTATACACTCTCAAAGTTACAAATGGGTAAATTCACTCTGAAGGTTTGTTTGTTCTGACTGCCAATTCAGCTGGCTTATTGTTGGTATCAGCCGAAAACGCAGGAGTCTATCCCTGTTTCAATGTGCTAGACCCCAGGGAGATGGATTGCTGAGGTGGAGTGCAACACCTACTGTACAATCAGCTCCCAGTACTTACCGCACAACTTGCTGCACCTAAGCCGTGCTACTCACTCATACACTGAGTTGGCGATGCCCAGGATCAAACCCATGGCCTTGTGGTCCAAAAATAAGTACTCTACCGACTGAGCTACCAGGACACTAACGTAAAAGAAAGTATAGAAGGTTTCATTTGTCCAGCTGACGATTTAACTAAATGTTTGGAAAAAAGCATTCCTCTATATCCCTAAAGCACTCTTGTTTCTGAGTATGTGTCTCTTTCTCTCAGGGGAGCTACAGCCTGGCACTCATGGGAATCCAAGGCCGTCTGTTGTCTGCTCGTCAGTCACAGCCATAACCCCGGGACCCCCAGTCCGCGGTACAGGGGTGTCTGCTGCCATGTCTAAGACAGTCAGGATGACCCTGGTTATTGTGCTGGTCTATTCTTTCTGCTGGGCCCCCTTCTTTAGCGTCCAACTGTGGGCTGCCTGGGACCCCAACCCACCACAGAATGGTATGTATTGACAGATTAGAAACATAGATAGGCCGATATGTGCACGCACACGCACACACACACACACACACGCAACAAGCTTCTACAGAACACATGTATTATTGTCTACACACAAAACCAACAAACAAACAAACAAACAAACAAACAAACACACAAACAAGCCTTTGAGTTTATGAACACATTCTGGGAGACAAAATAAAATGTCTATAAAATGAGTGAGAGTGTTTGTGTGTCTAGGTGCTGTATTCACCCTGCTGATGCTCCTGGCCAGTCTGAACTCGTGCACCAATCCCTGGATCTATTCAGCCTTCTCCAGCAGCGTCTCTCCTGAGCTACGGTTGCTACTGTGCTGCCGTGCTCACTCACAGCGCCGAGGGTCCATACCAGATGACTCTACTACTACCACACACACCTCCAACTACTAATACACACACACAAACATACTGCACATGCACAGCTGCATACATAGTATATGATGCAATCACATGTCTGAGTCCACTCATAAAGTCATGTGAAACGTGCACGCACAGCCAACACATAGTGCTGAAATATAAATTCTTATTCTTTTTGAATAGTCAAACTGTACTTTTGTGAAGTTCCCTCTCTGCTGTTAACCGTTTAGAAAAACTGTATGATGCACTTTTTGACGCAGGAACAGTGTGGGGCTCGAGAAAGGTCTAACTGGTAGAGACGGGTCACAACTGCGATTCTACGCAGTAAAGCCCGATTTATAGCTTTCTTTTACTTAGTTTTTACACCAGTGTTGCACACAAGAAATACTCGTACAAGCTCACAACGTGTTGCATCGCGAATAGTTGTGAGTTTGTAGATCTCCTTTTTGTGAGTGCATGACACTGGTGTGCAACCAAGTATAAGACAAGCCTCATGAGTTAAGCAATGGTGTTTCTGCAGAACGTTTTTAGACTGTAAATAAACACTGAATGTAAATGTCTGAATGCTAATTTAGAATTGTCATTAATTCATTTTTTTATTACTGTACATATGAAGAATCACAAATAGGACTTCCTTTTTAAAAATAGTTTATTCATTCCCTCACCAGTCATACTAACAAGACATCACATGTATGGCACATACAGTACTTAAAACATACAAATATCACAGCGGTAAAAATCACGTTATTTTACAGAAACTCAATTCTACATTGTTTAATTTGTTGCTTTACACAAAGGTGGTGTGGCAAAGTACCATTCTCAGACGCCCGCACACACCATAAAGCACAACGTGTCTCTTTTAAACAGGTTTGTTCCAGTCCTTCAAAATGTCACCTTGTCCCTTCGGGCTTTCCCTCCCTCCCTGCTCCCATCCCTGACAAAAAGAGCTGAAAGGATGTTAAGTATATGTGGGATTAAGGACACCACAAAGATTCAATCAATTATTTGACTTCTCTGTTGGCAGACTCAATCTGCCGCCAGTACAAGTATAGACATTTATTAATCCCACAGGGGAAATTAAGATTCAGCTTCACCCATCTGATGGCTGCTCAGATGGTCATGATGATGCACACTCATGGGGAGCTGGTAGGGGTTAAGTGTCTTCCTCAGGGACACTAATAGACAAGTATACTGGGCGGATCGGGACCGCCAGACAGTCTCTCTACCCACTAAGCTACGGCCACCCTCACCCTCCCACTAGAGAGCCATCGTATTGGAGGAGCATAGGGGGTTAGAAACTTGTGAGAGAGCCAAAGCCTTTGAATTTGGATACGGTGGGACAGGTAAATTCACAACCCCCTTTTTGTTTTAAATGTGCAGTTGTCCATTGTCATTTATGATGGAGCATGAATGTATGTCATGGTACCAGTGCATACTGCAGGCTGAAGCTTATGCCAGATTTATACTTGGTTGAACATTTTGTGTCGAGCACAGAATATAGCAGATCTACAAGCAATAAAATGCTTTTTTTTAATATAATCCAAACAAAATACATACTGCATGATTAACTTGGCCGAAAGTTATTTGTTCATATTACATTCAGTCGAGGCAATATTTCCCTAGTTGTTCTAATAACAGGCATACAGTACACATTTATACGATTTAGGGTAGACCTATCTACATCTCATTCCAATACGAAAAGTTTATTTCGTTTTGGAATAGGAGGTTTGTATAAAGTTGTATGCAAGTTTCAAGCTGCCCTATAGTAAGGGGGATTGAAAGCGATACCTGAAATGTCACTGTCACTTGTCTCTGGGACTGAGGAAATGTTCTATTGGCTTGAGTAACATTGCAAAAAGGGAATGCGACTTGGAACCTGACAAAGATTGTACTGGAGTGTATACTGTTACATCATGGGGTTCTCAACACCGGCACTTTCAGCCCAAAACACAGCTACTCTTCTATTCTAGCGATTAGTTTAGGTATTTAGCAGAAATACTTGTTATTGGTGATTCACATGGTGCCCAAATTGATTGCAAAACTCATTAAGCAGGCTAGAAGTTTAACATGTCCCCAGAACTGGAGTCAAGAATCGCTGCATTACATTCAAGGGAGATTTGGACACTTTTTGGACACAAAAATACTGTCTAGCAAAATGCAGGATCAAAACATAAGAATCATCAACCATTAACTGAACTTAATGTTTGGTTACATAGAAATTTAACATTTAGAATGGTCTGTGTATGCATTTGAAAAGGGTCTTTTTTAGAACACAGTTTGAATAACAGAGCGCAACAGAGTCTAGCAAGAGTAACAGGGTACAAAAGTCTTCAGAGAACGTTGCTTCTGAATCCCAACAAAGAACTTTTATATGGTGAAAATTAAGGGAGCTTGGTGTTTGTTAAATTATTATGACACTTTAACGGTTTGGCTGGTCAGACTACTGTGTAAATAGTACATCATAAATGTCAATCAAGAAAATATAATCAGAATGAAACATCAAAGTTTAAAAATCATGCTCCGACCACTGACTTGGCAATTGCAAACTATTTATCTCCATCTTCTCAACAAAGAAACCAAAGATAAACCATGAAACACATGTGAAATATGAAACACTTGTGAACCATGAAACACTTCAGTGGGTGAAAGAGTGCACAATGTTTTTTTTGTGTTCTATATTCTGCACAGAAATACTGCCCTCTGCTGCTGGTTGCTGGAACAACAAGGCAGAATTTCTGATCGGGGCTTCAGCAATTAATGTTGGTCATAAGAAGGATTCCTAAATCCAATGCTGAAAATCAGCCAAGAAAAACGTACGGTCAGACAGAAATGAAATGATAAAAGGAGGTACATTAAATAGTGTCTGCTGACACATGCAGACACACACCACACACACACTCACACACTCACTCTCACACACACATATGTTTTCATACGTATCATTCAATCACAGCAAAAAAATATATATAATCTAAAAAGTTAGTTTTAGTCTAAGTGACACAGTGAGATGAAATAGATTTTAAAAAATCATAACAGGTTTTGCAAATACAAAAGCATTATGTGTAATGTGTTGTTCATTAAAAAAAAAAGAAAAAAGAAATACACGAGTGCTCTGACAGAATTTAAAATCAGTCAGTGACATTTCTTTTCCTATTTTGGCACCACAGCAGGGCAGGTTATATCACACGTGTTAAGCCCATTCTTTAGTCTATCTACTGAAAAAATTAAAACAAATCTCATACCTATTGTGTCCCTCAAGCAAGTGTGTATGTGTGTGTCTGTCTGTGTGTGCAGTGAAATGTAATACTGAGAGTTGTTGTGTTGCTGATCAGTTATTTTCATTAAGGTGCATATCATTTATATCAATACATAGAAGATGTGCTTTCCGAGTTGTTCTAGTTGTAGTGTCCATAATACACGATCACTCACAAACACAAGCAGTACACACAGCATGTACAAATGCACAATTCAAAAAACAAAAAGTTTAAACTACAGATATATGTTTAAGCTTGTAATAGCAGGCTGTCAAACAATCAAATGAAAGTATCTCTGAATGCCTATCTATTTTCAGTTTCATATATCCATAAAACAAAATGTTCAGATTAAAATGTTTAGAAACAGCAGATTAATTGATCGACACAACTGTGTGACTACACGCTAAATGTATTACTGATACTGGCGTACACAGTCTCTGGAAAGGGAACATAACACAGGTCGTTGTTGAATAGATTTTTCTCCAAGCTTGCTCTCTATTTGTTGTGCTACTCCATTTGTTTTCTTAGGCAATTGTCAAAATCACTTTCCAGATTTTCCACACCTGCTTAGGGAATGCTATCTTCTTCTACTCTCTCAATTCAACAAAAAAAAAATCCTACTCCAAGCACCAGTAATCACTAGATGTGAACATGTGAACAGGATGCAAACAGATACATCTAATAATGGGGCATTCTCTTGAATAGAGACACACGGCCGGAAGCGGAAGGCCTACAAATTCACGCCCACTTTTGAGACAGCGCCGCTACTCGAGGTCCGTTAGAACGATGAACTGCACCTGCCAATGCATTCCCTATGAGAGGATATGAGAGTTAGCCTACTTTTAAAATTATCCTGCATTAACTGAAGACGATATTGATTTAAATAAAAATATGTTTCCAAATGTATGGAGTGTCTTTGTCAACATATCCTCTTGTTTTCTTAATAGTTGATGTGTTTCACATTTAATTGGCCACTTTAACGAGTTACCCATAATGTTAACACAGCAGAGGCGAGACGGCAGACAGACAAGTTTTCGCATTTCAGTGACATCACTGTCTTAACGAGCACCGAGCGCCGACCAGTGGCGTACCCACTGTAGAGGCAGGACAGGTGGTCGCCTGCCCAACTAAGATCTCGCCTCCCCTAAAAAAAACAAATAACCCGAAAAGGGATACGTCCGTGACGTATATACCATGCGACCAACTCTAGATCTCCGATGCTAGCGGTTTTGACAAACTGATGGAGTATATTATAGTATATTGTGGGTAGTATATCGAGATGACAGATATGGGACATTAAAAGGGATAAATTAAACAAATGGGACACTTTATTAGAACACAAAATAAATCGCTACAGCTTCAGTAGTTAACCAGTGAAATTACGGTATTTTACAATGCCTCTCATAGAGATTGCATTGAGAGCTGCAGTTCATCGTTCTAACGGACCTCGAATAGGGGCACTGTCTCAAAAGTGGGCGTGAATTTGTAGGCCTTCCGCTTCCGGCCGTGTGTTTCTATTAACATGTGTCCAGCCCTTGCAGAGTGAAACAACTGTAGCATGAGTATGTCTCTTTATACTTTAAGGAGTGTGGTGGTGGACTTGACAAATGTAATGTGTGTTCTCCCTGTGCCTCCCTTGGACCTGTGCAGAGTTGAGGGAGAGCTGAAATGTAATCTGATTCGACAGTGAGAATGTGTCTCTGGCTCTGAACCAGCATGGCATCTCAAGACCCTGAGAGTAATGTCCTCAGTGATGTAATCCCCTGTCAGTGGAGTCAGTGTATCTGTCTATATGTGTGTGTGTGTGTGTGTGTGTGTGTGTGTGTGTGTGTGTGTGTGTGTGTGTGTGTGTGTGTGTGTGTGTGTGTGTGTGTGTGTGTGTGTGTGTGTGTGTGTGTGTGTGTGTGTGTGTGTGTGTGTGCAGTGCACACGTGCGTGCGTGTATACGTGCGCGTGTGTGTGTTCTTGCAGAGGATTTGATTTTTACCGTAGGCACACCAATACTGTCAGAGGCTACAATACTGAAACTCAGCTCCGCCGAGCATCACAACGCTAGCTGTTATAGTTAGCTGCAACAATGTCACCTCGGTAAAGTGCATGTGGTGGTGGTGGTGGGGGGGGTGACTTCACTGGTGGCTTTTGCAGGGTCTGTGTGTGTGTGTGTGTGTGTGTGTGTGTGTGTGTGTGTGTGTGTGTGTGTGTGTGTGTGTGTGTGTGTGTGTGTGTGTGTGTGTGTGTGTGTGTGTGTGTGTGTGTGTGTGTGTGTGTGTGTGTGTGTGTGTGTGTGTGCATACATTCCAGCCTCTACACAGTGTCCTCGTCCATCTTTGCCACTTCGTCTAATATGACGGCCGACGTCTCCTCCTCGCCCTTTGAGGGCGAGGAAGGGGCCAGCATGGCTGCCTGCTCCTCTTTGTTGGGCCCCTCCCTGTCCTTGTTGGCCTCCTCCGCTTTCCTCTCCCGGTCCAGCAGGCGGTAGTTGGTACCCATTCCAATGAAGAGGATGATGCTGGACAGGACGAGGATAGCACCACAGGTTTGGTAGGTGTAGTCGTAGTGGCCGTAGTAGTTGTAGAAAGTACCTGTTGGGTGAAAACAGAGAGTGTGTGTGTGAGAGAGAGAGAGAGAGAGAGAGAGAGAGAGAGAGAGAGAGAGAGAGAGAGAGAGAGAGAGAGGCTTCAGGTTTTACATTCAGACATTTAAAACATGGCTTGCAATTCCTTGCTATTCAACATTGATGCCAAAATTTATTATTTATAATAATGTATGTAAACTGTCTATAATGAAATATAGCAGGGAGCAAACAGTGAATAAAGCATGCACATCCAAAGTTAAAAAGGCCAGGTGCTGGGAAGAGATAAATATTAAAGGAAAAAATAGTCTGTACATTGGATCCAGCTCCAAAGTTATTTATTACCACTAAGGTGACGTTTCGAGCCTAGTAGCTCTTCCTCAGACAAAAATATTTTTGTCTGAGGAAGATATATCATTATGACGTATGACTTCAAATTTGGGCACGGTTTCAGCCTAATCAGAGCCCATTTGACTTCCATTATAAAATGATAGACGGCCAGACTCCTGCAGAGCCACGACGTAAAGAAACATAAACAAATAAATTAAGAAAACCGTCCCTCTGCCTTATTGTGACCTCCTCACCTGTCAGTGGTGGGCCCAGCAGCACCGGCCCACACTCCACGATGGTGACCAGGCCCACGGCCGAGGAGAACCTCGGGGCCCCCACCAGGTCCATGAGCGTCTCGAACAGCACGGAGCTCAGCCAGCCGAATGCGAAGCCAAAGAAAATGGCGTAGATCACAAAGCCGGTGTAGTCAGACGTCACCGGCACACACAGATGGCACACTCCGTTGTAGAGGACGGAGGCGGCGAAGAAGTACTGGATCCTGGGACGCACCCACTTGGTGTTGGCAAGCA
Source organism: Gymnoscopelus braueri (assembly GCF_963280865.1). NCBI lineage: Eukaryota > Metazoa > Chordata > Actinopteri > Myctophiformes > Myctophidae > Gymnoscopelus > Gymnoscopelus braueri. The sequence continues at coordinate 27,948,457 of NC_137614.1, read as the reverse complement.
GGCCCATGGAGGGCCTCGCAAACATGTCCACGAACGCCAGCACTGACAGCAGGAAAGCCGCCTTGTTCTTCTCAATGCCCTTGCTCTTGGCGTAGTTGGAGAGAAAGACAAGAGGCGCAAAGAGGCCAAAGAACATGAAGACGTTGCCGAAGAGGTAGAGCAGGAAGCCGCGGTGTTTGAACAGCGTCAGGTCGATGAAGCTGTTGACGGTCTGCATGCACGTCTTCTTGGGCTCCGGCTCGCCCAATGCCGAGTTTTTGGCTGGCTGGGGTTTGGGCCCGATTGGCCGCATGAGGGAGCCGGCCACGCAGCAGTTGAGAAGGAGCCCTCCGAGGATGAGAAAGCTGCCTCGCCAGCCAAAGTAGTCGAACAGCCAGGAGTTGAGAGGCGACAGTGTAGACAGGAACACGGGGCTGCCAGCCATGGCTATGCCGTTGGCAATGGGCCGGCGCTCAAAGAAGTACTTGCCGATCATGGTGAGGGCCGGGTTCAAGTTGAATGCCAGGCCCAAACCTGGAGGAGATGGAAAAAATAACAGATGGGGGGATTGTATGAGAATCTGACGCATGCTACATTTATTTACATTATTTAGAACTACTTCTATGTGGTACATTGAAGCTGGAGTGAAAAAAAAGTCTACTGACCTCCCACCACTCCAATGAAGAAGTAGAGCTGCGCTAGGGAGTTGCAGAAGGAAGCAGCGATCAGCCCCGATCCCGCCAGACAGCCACCCACGAGGATTATTGGTCGACTGCCGAATTTATTCACAAGTATACTGCTGATTGGACCTGGACAGAAGACAGAGAGGGAGTTTGAGTGATGTTTGATGAGTAATAGGATTACATACCATGGTTCTATGAGTCATGCGAACATTATTGTTTGCTGCCATATGTATTATTAAGATGCAAATCAACAAGGACTGATGGTGGGTTACACAGCCAGAGTGCATTTATTACTGAGCAACTAAACCATTATACGGCAGGATTGTAACAAAGACAGCAAGTAAATCATACAAGGAAAATGGCAATGGACGAATTGCAACAATTCCCATTGTTCACCTGCAGGTGGAGGTAGAGGGTAAAATATTAAAAACTAAAAAGGAAAGAGAGGGAAGGTCAATGTAATACAATGAGAGAAGGGAGCAAGAAAGGGCAGAGGGAAAAAGGTGAAGAAAAGATGCCTCTGAATGGGTCTCAGGGAGTCAATGCATCGTATCGTGACTCAGTGTGAGCTCATCGTATCGTATCGCGACTCATTGTGAGCTTGTAGATCAGCTATTTTTGTTCTTACTCCTAGGTTGTAAAAACATGTATTGTCTGTGAGTCTGTAAAAGCTCTATAGTGTTCTGTGCCAGTGGCTTTTGGCACCACTCGGGCTGCCTCTGACTTCAGACAGACAGTCAAGGTGGGGTGGGCGTCCAAGTTGTTTTCTTTTTTCTGGACCTGTTAATAAGCTTGATTGTCTGGGGGAGGTAACTGTTTAGCAATCTACTGCAAGTGGCTCTGTGGCTACGAAGCCACTTACCATCTGGTAGCATCTGAAAAAGTCTGTGGTTGGTGTGGCTATCAGCGTGCCCATTGTAGTGCACCAATGCACTATATGACAGAACGAGTGTCCCATGGTGCTGTTAATATGGTTATAATCAGAAGCCTGATGGTGTACAGTACAAACGTACTGCTGTGTTTTGTTTAGTTTTCCTTTGAAGGTTCATCGGTCAATACACTATTGATTTTGCACAAAGAATAGGATAATTCCAAGTAGAAGCCATGTCAGCATAATACCTTCCCAGATGTACTGTAGTCCTAGGCCCTATATGAATGAGAAAGTGAGTGAGATTCTAACTGAGACCTGTGTCTCTGTGTGTGTGTGTGTGTGTGTGTGTGTGTGTGTGTGTGTGTGTGTGTGTGTGTGTGTGTGTGTGTGTGTGTGTGTGTGTGTGTGTGTGTGTGTGTGTGTGTGTGTGTGTGTGTGTGTGATAACTTGCAGCAGCAGAGCGGTCAGAAGAATGGAAAAGGACTCACGCACACGCACATACTCTACTCTACTGTACACACACAAGCGGTAAAGGGCAGGTAGACAGAAACCAGAAATACACACATTCTCCAGTGTTGAGCATGTAAGCTGCTGTGAAGCATCTGACTGAGATAGGCGCTGTACAAATACCGATTTTAAGCTACTATATGAATGATCTCCAAATATAGCCAGATTCTAACGCCCCCATTCAAGCCAGCCAAGTCTCATTGCCATTCCTCAAGAGTACTGCCAGTTGGGATCCATTTTCCCAATGTAGGCTTAAATCCCTTCACACAGCCCTTTGGAGGTCTGCCCTTGAAATTTGTATACCAACCAGGCAACCACATTAGCAGAGGGGGCACGCGCACATTTGTGTGGCTGCATGCATGCACAAAATGCCTACAGTACCTCTTGGACAAGGGTAGAGGAAACCTATGTAATGTATTAAAATAATTATAATAATAACAATACACTTTACTTGTATAGCACCTTTCATACAAAAATGCAGCTCAGATGGCTTTACGTTAAAGCGAATAAAAAGTGTGCAGCACAAAGGTGACTTGGCTGATTGCCATGTTTGGTGTGATGGGTTGTCGCAGGCAGCACAAAGTTTCCAAGTGCCACACCATGAATAGAAAGGAGCCATGTACATATGTGGCTCTGATGTTAGCTGGCATGTCAAACACACACGCAACATTCATGACACCCTAACACATGTACCCCAACACATTTTTAGACCTGAGGATGATTCTAAAAACACCTTCTAAGTACTATGTTTTCTGAAAAACCTGACAGAATTGTCACTGTTATATATACAATATATTTCTCAGTTTCTGTAGCAGTAGGAAAAGCTTGAGCTTAAACCTTTGGCGTTTACTTGAAAGAATAATCAATACAAATGAAAGACAGACATACAGATTTTAATAAGGGCAAATGAAACACATTTCATGTGTCTATCTGCTACAGAGGCTGAGAAATAAATAAATAAATATAGCAAGTAACATCTAAATGCCGTAGACGTGTTCCCGGCATTAAGGTATAAACACGTATAGGTTACAACAGGTCTAAATGGGTTGACTCTGAGAGTATAAACATTGATTGATGCAGGCCCATTTTCAAACTCTCTGAGTTAAATTAACACTGCAATCACATAGAGACTTACACAACTCCTCTATGGCAGTGGAATTCCTGGTGAGAGAGCTGTTGCCAAGTGGACAAAAAAGGGAACTCACAATGAGTCTGCATCCACTCACTACACACCCAAACCCACACACACACATACACACACACGGAAACAGCAAAGTGCACACAAGCGTGTCCTTAGTGACGCACAAACACGCGTACAGGGACACAAATCATTTGTGACAGTCTTTATTGTGGTCTGGCAAGAGACAAAGGGGGCAGTGATCGGTGTTCTCTGAGATATTACATAAACAATTAGTTCTCCCCTCTCCCCATCTTTCTCTCTGTGTGTGTGTGTGTGTGTGTGTGTGTGTGTGTGTGTGTGTGTGTGTGTGTGTGTGTGTGTGTGTGTGTGTGTGTGTGTGTGTGTGTGTGTGTGTGTGTGTGTGTGTGTGTGTGTGTGTGTGAGAGAGAGAACAGCCAGGAGTGTGGTGGCGAGAGGAGAGAGCAGCACATGGCTCTGTCGGCGTCAGCAACAAAGGATCATGAACCGGAATTAAATTTTGCAGCTGTGACATGTGTCCCCAAATTTTGCATGCAGTGATGCTCATGTGTGTTGTAATTGAATTGGTGACAGATTCTACATGAGAGGCCTTGTAATCTTGTATTCTACAGTCAGGTACACAATGTTCTCCATATTATTATTATATAAAATCACATTATCATATGAAGAGGAATAAAAATAGACCAAGAACAGGTGATGAGTCAGAGTAGAAAAAAACTAATATGATAAGAGCATTGATATATTCTCCCTTTGTGTCGCTCTCTCCAACAACTGACAGGGTTATTCCTGGCAAAGATGAGGCATATTCCTCCACCAGGTCAATTACTTGCAGAAACAAAATATCCCTCCAGCTTGATTGAAAAGTTATTCATGGTCAACGGCACGCTATTATTGAAAAAATGTTGTTATTAGAATTTCTTTGATCAGGCAATCAGTTCACCAAAATAAAATATAACAAATGCACCTGGGGGTGCCAGCCCTGCCTGTAAGAAGATCTCTTGTTCTCTTGATTGCCACCTTGGCCTTTGAGCTTTTTTGTTCCCAGAAGATAATCATCTCTTTGGGGCAGCCTACTGATTATTCCACCCAAAAGTTAATCATTTAGTTGGGGCAAAAGCGGGGAACATAGAACCTAACCTAAACCTAACCCTAACCATAACCTTAGTGGGGGAACATAGGTCCGGGGAACATAGGTATGACCCCCTAACAAACCAACAAACAAACACAAACAGGCAGGACCGATTACAATACCCTGCAACTCATTGCATAAATTAATGTGTGCATAAATCTAATAATAGGCTACTTGCATAGGCTGTGCTTGCTTGACTAATTAAAAACCTCAAGGAAAAATAGAATCCCTACCCACAGGATGTGACAGTTTCCCATAAATATACTTGTTTGTTGAATTGCATCCTTCCCATGTTCAGCATTGTCTTCTAGCCTCTATTCTTAAATGGTGGGCTTCCAAGGACTTTTCAACTGGCACAAGAGACAATATAGCTTTTAAATACAGTATAAATCATATAGGGGCAAAACCAAATCGAATAACAAAATATAAAGATCACTTTGTGTGCTACAGTTCATTTTGTTAACCATTGTGTCGAAAGACATGTCATTTTGCGCTACAACCAGTTTAGCAATTAGGGGTTAATTCAGGTTTGACTCAAATCTAATCTAAAAAACTACCACTATTCTGGATGATTGATGATTAGCAGTGACCTTTATGTACTGTACTATAAAGACACGAAAGACTACGATAATTTCAGTCCCTCCCACGGACTGAGCCTTATCATAACTTGCACACACCTTGGCTTACACTGAGAGATCAGGAGACATTGTGCTGTGTGGTAAGTGTCTGAGTGACAGCAGTCACCCTGGGACAGCGCATAAGAGAAATCATGCTCAGTGCGACCCTGGCTGGCAAAGCAGGGTTCTGTGCATTGGCTAAATGCACTGGACCGTAAACTGAGTGGTTGAGGGGAAATCTCTGTCTCACTTGGAATCACTCCCAGTACAAGAGCATTAACACATAACCACAGCCACGGTCACACACTCTCCACACTCAGGGCTTGTGCAGATCGCATGCTGAAGGAGAAGAAGACCAAAGTTCAAAGGACGTAGACCTGCCACTCGCCTCCGGTCTGTGAATACCTGATTCTCTCAGTCCGCTTTATTTGAATGGCTGGAAAGGTCAATTTGTTTTAGTTAGCCAAAAAAAGTCTCATTGGCATTATTAACACTAGACAGGTGCCTGTAGGGCACCGGCCTACTCGGGAACGATGCAAAGTCGGGAACGATGCAAGCTGGGAATGCATGCCCCACCCAGTTATGCAATACCCGTTATACCCATTGTCATTGTACTCGTTGTAACCGTCTGTCTGTGTCTGTCCATTTTATGCCCATATATAGAGATATCTGTATTTATCCGTCTGCCTGTGTCCCTTTTATGCCCATATGTGGCATATACTAAGGTCATCAGTACATGCCCATTATATACCCATGCTGATATGGGCATATTGATCGGATCTACAGTACAGATCTGGACAACCGGATCTCCATATATGCCTATATATGGGCATATCGGTCGAATCAGCGGTTCTGGACAACCACCTATCTGACCGACTTCATGCTAAAAGTGTTTGCTGAAGGAAAAACAAAAGCCTATGATTTAAATATGGCAAGGAGTCACTTTAAGACTTAAGGTAAATGCCAGGTTTGAAAAACGGTGGTCAAATATAATACCGTCTATCTCTCTCTCTGTGCCTTTTTTCCCTGTTTCCACTGATGCCACTCTGCAGCTTATTATGGTTGTCTACTGCCCCAGTATGAAACCCCATCACATTTTGGTGACCTATGCAAACGTCTTTATGCTGTGTGTTCTGGCCAGTCTCCTCTTTGGTTAGTCAGCTTCCTCTATCCTCCTCTGAGTTTTAGTTATGAATGAGTGAGCATGTGCTCGTTTGTGCGTACGTGCAGCACCTCATGTCTGACCAATGAGCTAGACGGCATGCCCACATAGTGACATCATCAACTGGCGACTCACAAAAGCGCCTTGTGCCCTTGCAGAGGAGAATGGCAGAGGGGCCACGGGTACGCACAATGGCATGTTGCATCCAAGTAAGAGTATTGTGTTACATCCACTCCACGTGAGGAGCATGAACAGACTGTGGACTGTGTTATTCAAACAACTGACATCTGACTGTGGCGTCAATGACTGCTATTCTGCTCCACCTCCTAATCATAGAAGTTCCCATTCCATGCAAGCATATCATACTGAATAGGACAGAGTACAGGCAATGAAAACAGGCAGCCTGCTCTGCTTTGAAGAGGTCGAATGAAGGGGATAAGGATGTGCTGCTACACAGTAAAATCCGGAGAGTTAAACTTGCTTGTAGATCTGCTATTTTCAATTTGCGACACTGGCAACGCAACTAAGTATAAATCAGGCTTTAATTTAACTCTGAGACTGTAAAGACTGACCCAAGTGAGTCCATACTAAATTGCAGAGAGACGTTAGATAAATGCATTGGTGAGAACAAACCAAATATAACAATCCACTTTACTTACCACAGTTATGGAGAGATACAAAACCGAGGGAGGAGGAGGTCATTCTAAATTGATATATGGACAAAGCAATGTCCACTCCCTCGCCCTCCCACACCTAACCCTGGTTCAAAGAGTGGATAACAGACTTCCTGTGTGTGTGTGTGTGTGTGTGTGTGTGTGTGTGTGTGTGTGTGTGTGTGTGTGTGCGTGCGTGCGTGCGTGCGTGCGTGCGTGCGTGCGTGCGTGCGTGCGTGCGTGCGTGCGTGCGTGCGTGCATGCGTGTTTCTCATGCACTGTTGCCCTGACGTTCTCAAAATCTTGAATGGGAACAGGCAACTGCTGCCTGGTAGATAAGTGTGTGAGTTAAGTCTGAAACTAAGTCACTGTCTCCCTTTCTTACATCCCACCTTGGAAGACTCAAAAGAGTGATAAAATATAGTTTTATTTGGATAATTATGGTTGTGTCTAGCTGTAAGAATGCGGTGAGCAAAAGGGCAGATAAGAAGAAGAGCAGGAGGAAGGGAGGAAATCAGTAAGAGTAAGAAAAATGCTTATTTTTGTTTTCGTTCTGCGTCAGCAGAGAGGAACAAGATAAGATAAAACCTTGTGAGAAATGCAAAGAACCACAAGAAAGCCTGGAGACAGAGACACAAATATAAACCTGACACACACATTTTCCTAACTCCCACCGTATGCCTTGTCCAACACCCTCCACCGCCCCATCTTTCTCCCTTCCCCTCCCCCGTCAGTGGAATGAGAGCGGCTATTTACCTTACACATGCACACTCAAAAAGACCTCCAAGCCTCACACATATTCCTAAACCTGCAAGACTCAGCTAGCGTGTGTGTGTGCATGCATGTATGTATGGGTGCGTGCGTGCATGTGTGCATGTGTGTGTGTGTGTGTGCGTGCGTAGGGGGGGGTGTGTTTATCACACACACACACACACGCCCGTGTTTAGCGAGAACAGTCGGGCACAAACCTGCGCGCAAAATAAATGCGGACTCTTTTTTGTTGGGTTGGAAGCATGTGGTATTTTTTAACCAGGAAGATACCCCCTGCACAGTAGAAAATGTGAAATACTGGGATAAGTTGCCCCTCTCCCTCTTATTTCAGGGGCATTTTGAGATGTCAGGGGACATGCACTATTTGCTCTTTTTGCGGCAAGCATTTATGAAACCGATTCCACAGAAAAGAGAATTGTGGGAGTTATTCACAAACATCTTATTCCTGTTATGTCAATGATAGCTTTTTCTATGCAAAGACTAGAAACCATTAAGTTACCCCATAGCATGGTTTAATGATGAAATACTAACCTGAGCTGGAAATGTTTAACAATTTCAGCAGAAAATAAAGGGAGACAACTGTATGATGTTTTAAGGGCAGCATTAAGACCTACTGTACCTTAAGTTTCAGGCCTAATTTTTCATCTGTGTGTGTGTGTCTGTGTGTGTGTGTGTGTGTGTGTGTGTGTGACCCCAAACCCCCTAATGTGTATCTCTCAGAGCTGCGCTCACCTCCGGCGTACATGACAGCGAGCATGATGGAGGAGATCCAGGACACCTCGCTGGGCGTGGCATCAAAGATGACCTCAATGTCCTTGAAGAAGACCGTGATGGATTTGGGGAAGGCATAGGAGAAGCCGATGGAGATGAAGGCCCCGGCCACCACCGCCCAGCCCCAGCCGCCCTCGGGAATGGTGTAACCCTGCGGCCCGCCCAGCGCTGGAGGCATGTTGTCTGGTCAAAAAGAGATGGAGGAGGGAGGAATAACACAGACGCCCTGAGAGGGAGACTGAGAGAGACTCAGGACTTGCACCTGTGGAGAGAAGGAAATGGGTGAGACGGTCAGTGATTGGGGATGGTGTTTACTTTTTTCTTTTTCTTTTTCTTTCTTTATTTACCCAGGGTAGTAGCTGAGCACAAAAAAAAAAAAAAAAAAGCTGGGAGCTGACTAGTACAACCACAGTCTTCTGCTGTTGGCCACTAAGCAGCTCCACTGGAGCAGTTGGGGTTCAGTGCCTTGCTCAAGGGCACTTCAGCGGTGTTGGGGAAGTGGTGAACATTCCATTACCCCACCCAGATTTTTTCTGCCGTTCCGGGGATTCGAACCGGCAACCTTCCGGCAACGAGGGCGCTCCTCTAACCTTTAGGCCACCACTGCCCGTTTACTTGCAGTTGAAAGATACTGCAGTTGAAAGATATCTGACTTTGATCTGACTTATTCTATTGTTTCCCTTCATCTGGATAAAAAGGTGTCAACTAGATGAATGTATTGTAAATTGAAGAGGAGAGGAGAGGAGAGGAGAGGAGAGGAGAGGAGAGGAGAGGAGAGGAGAGGAGAGGAGAGGAGAGGAGAGGAGAGGAGAGGAGAGGAGAGGGGAAAAGAAGTGAGGCTAGTTTAACTTAACAATTTTCCAGTTCAGTTGCCAAGTGTTGCCACGGCAAGAGAGGAGGATCTCTGCCCCCAATGAATCTGTGCCAGGCCATATGCCAGCAGACTAGTAGCAGGCTGAATACGCAAACGCACAGGGACTCATTCACTTTATGGTCCTATGCTAAGATGATAGACCTGAACAGAGTGAACAAAAACAGGCCTTAAAGCAGCTTTGGTGTGAATGGCAGACCTCGCCTGATCCTTATTTTGAAATTCAATGTACAATTATTACAGTATTGACCATGCATATTCACACAGCAGCCATTTTTCTCTGACTTTTTATTCAGTGGTGGAAAACCCACCCTCCAAATATGAAGTATAAACAGTACCACTCAAATATAGGCCAAACATCACTGCTATTTATGGTCTGCCCTGAGATCAACTCAGCTACTGTTTGGGCCATTTGCCTTAGATGGTCTCTAGTGGTCACAGTCACAAAAGCACATGACTTTCTCACTTCAACTTCAACCATATCACTTTACTTTACTTTCCAATCACATTTTCAACTGTGTTTTTTATTTGCTCACTTTGATAGCCCATTTATTTAATAATTATAAATCATACCAAATTGGAATTCCTAAGTTATAAATGAATTGCAATGTAAATTGCAATTACCTCTTTCCCTCGGGAGAGGACATCGAATTTACGGATTGCAGCTTTAAGAACGTCAGCGCGACAACGCTCAACGGCGTCTATGTCGTGCCAATGAGCGATTCATTTCCATGCTACATACTGTAGGCACCTATTTCCTTCAACACAGATAACCTACTAGCACATGTACAGAGATATGGATGTTAGACTAGGGGGAAAAGGTCAGACCAATACAATGATTTGCACTTGCATTTGCAAATTCTCCCAAATATATATTCAAGGTTGTACAGATTAAACTTTGGGAGGATATGCAACAAACAAAAAAACACCTTTGCAATTTAGAGCCCTGCTTGTAGTGGCTAATGAGCAGCCAGATCAGCATCTCCCCTACAGGGCACTTAAGTTGTAGTTGCTGTAAACAACAGTGTCCTACTAATCATTACTCTGTTAGCTGGTAACTGGTTAACTCAGCCCTGACATTACAAGACCTCCTGACATCCCAGTCTTATAATTGACATGACATGTGTAGCTGCATGGTTCACCAGTTCTGACTCCTCTACTACTTCGCTGTCACTCTTCACCATAAAAAAAGACAGTTATAACACTCATTTACAATTTAGGCATGTATCAGTGTTATTCAGTTTAACCCATTAAGACCTGAGAAGATTCTAGAAATGTCTTCTAAATCCTAAAAAAAAATTGAAAGAAAAACCCAAATTTTTTTTCCTCGATTTTTCAAAAATAGCAGATCTACAAGGTCATAGCGCGGCACTCGGTGCCGCGCTATGACCTTGTATATCTGCTATTTTTGAATAGCCAAAGAAATCTAAAGTGACACAGATGCGTTCCAGGTATCAATGGGTTAAGTAACTTTTACAGAGTGCAGGCTCGGAGTGAGCAGCATGAATCCTAGTCAACCAATTAGCGAGTTTTGACCTCATGAGAGATATTCACATACAGTAGGCTACACCACAAAATCATTAACACATTTATGAGTTAATGCTGCTGTGTCAGCGTTCACAGACTTCACACATACGTACACTGTAGTAGAGAGCTGTCAGACACAGGATCTCTTATGTCTTGCCTAAATTGACTTGTCTTGACTGTGTGAGTAATACGTGTCAATGGATGTGTGCGTCAGGGTCTGAAAATAACTTTTTACCTCACCGGCCAAACGTCTGGTTTGTAGACGAACGATTATATAAGGCAAACGTCTTATCAACCAAAAATAAAATGTGCACACACACAGTCTTTTTGTGTTGCATAATCATATACTGTACATTTAATCTGCATAATGCATTATGGTGGTAAATGAAAACTAACACTAAATAAATGATCGGTGGCCTGCGGGCCAGAATTGGCCTGTCAGCGATAATCATTTCCCACATGTAGACAATCCCACATGTGGACAATAACATCCAAACAGTAAATCTACTCCCACCTCAAGAATACTTTTTATATTTATTTTTTATCCGCGGTGAGAGTGAATGACACACAGGTGTTTCACATGCCTTAAACAATACACTCTTTCTCTCTGTATCTAAGAAGATGACTGTTTCATTCCTGGAAAAACAAACGTGTTTATTTATTAACTTAATGTCAGTATGCAGTTATACCAATCAAATGTTTATTTATTAACTTCTGTAGCTAATTTGCTAAAGAACACCTTATACAGACCGCCTTATATTATTATAAATAAGGCGGTCAGTTTAGAAAAGGATTGGCCCGAGGCCAAACTTATTTACTGAGTCACCGATAAAGAATTTGTGATATGTTTTATTAACTACATCTCAAGGTTTACTGGGCATCACTGTTATAGCACATGCCAGGCCAGCATGGTGAGAGTACAGAACTGACAGATTAGTGTAGATCTAGTGAGCCACCACTTCGTTCATGTGTGCTGTATGAGCCATCAAGGTTGATATCTTGCCACAAATGTTACTCACTCTGAGCTATCAATGCTGATATTCTTTGCAACGGAAGTCACTGGGTGTTGGGTGGCTTTCGAAACTTTAGACCCTGAGGGGGGGGGGGGGGGGATGCTACTGTCTCACAACAGCTTTATTTCATAAGTAACTTGCTCATCTGTTTGGATCCACTTCAAGAACGTTAGAGGGAGCGAGACAGACAGAGAGACAGAGACAGACAGACAGACAGACAGAGACAGACAGACACAGACAGACAGACAGACAGACAGACAGACAGACAGACAGACAGACAGACAGACAGACAGACAGACAGACAGACAGACAGACAGACAGACAGACAGACAGACAGACAGACAGTGTGTGTGCGGGCGTGTGCGTGCCTGCGTGCATGCGTGCGTGCGTGCGTGTGTGCACAAGTGCATGTGTGCACAAGTGCGTGTGTGCGTGCGTATGTGGTAGAGAGAGAGAGACCCTGCAAAATACAAATACTCACGAAGTAAAGAATACTATAATGTTTCACTTAACAGTACTCAAGTAAATGTACTTCATTACTGTGTCCACCACCGCCTAAGCAGATAAAATATACCGCATGTTATCAAACACCAACACATGTTTGGGCACATACATATATAGCTCTCCAAAGGACTGATAGACAGCAACATTTGAGATTAATGCAACTGTAGACACTTATGTAAAAGGGTCCATTTGTCATCTATTCTAAATTCCTCTCAGCTCAGAAGACATGAAGATTCAGCAAAGACTACCCAATCACCTCAACATATCTTACTATCTTACTTTTCTGAAAAAACTGTAGGTACTGTAGGTACCAGTGAGCCTTTTCCCTAGAAAGAGTGTATTTTTTATTTGTATAGCAGTCCAAAGTGATACCTTTTTAAAGGAGGAGTATGGGGTTTAGGTGCAGGTGAAAACATTCAGGCGGTCATTAGACTAAGCGTCAACTTCCACATAATCTTGTTTTTCATTTTTTCACATGACTTTATTTTTAGTCGGGTACGCATGCTACTAAAAGCATTCCCAAGGAGATCTAATGGGCCTAAGGCAAACAAACAACAGTCTTGTAAACAGTTTTTAAAAAATGTTGTAGAAAAGAATTGACCCAACAGTGTGCAGGTAGTGTGCAGGTATCGACAGGATCTTTTGTTAACCACTATTCAAGCCACGTTGTTAAAGATTTTTCAAAAATAGCCGATCTACAAGCTCACAACACATCACGTCACAATGCGCTGTGAGCTTGTATTTTTGATTTCTTTATTGTTATGATTATTTTTGTGAATGTCCTTGACTATAATAACGTGCTCAAAATAAGGATGCCAGGGTGAGATTGGTTATTAAGATAGGGTGTCTACTATGTGTTTTCTACAAGAAGATGTGCTCAAATGCAATCATTCAAACGTCCTACATTGTGTTCAGATCAACACCCAAACCTGTGCTGTGGCACACCATAAATCATGTTCTATCCAATGATAATCTTTTCTTTTTTTTAGACAACAGTGGAAAAAGCCAAAAGCTAACAACATGGAACTTTTCAACCTCCTCTAATATTTTTAACCACTCTTCCAACAGGAAATGATGCATCACCTCCTGGGGTCGACTGAAGCGGCCATGCATGATTCAGGGCGGTGGCTCACATGCCATGTTGTTTTAAAAATAATATGAGGACATATTTTTGCTGCTTATTGTGTTGAAAACGCCTATACTAAAAGTATATATATTACTCTGTTTTATAGAGCCAACCTCTTCACTCAAACTTATATTGTGTTGCCAAGAGACCCCAAGCACCTTCTCAATGGTACATGACATGTACCAACAAAAAGCGAACATCTGAATCACTCAATGTGGGGTGAAAGGTTGCACACAACACAACAACAACAACTCTACAGGCACTTTCACTTCCTAATTTGTCCACCACAGCATGGTGGTGGTGACACATTAGCTACAGTATAACAGGCATCAGCGAATCGCCTGGTAACAAGTTCAAGTAACAAGTTCAGCGAATTGCCGTGGTAATTTGGTTATTTGCACGAGGGACACAGCTAGGACTCTGAGCCACGGCAAGAATAGCATCTCACTATCTAACAGCATCCACAACAAACAATATGAGTCCTTTCATCTTATTTTCTTTAGACAGAAAGAATGAATACACTTCAAATCTGGTGTTCATGGCAGGCAAATCCTGCAGTGGGGCCATATTCACACAGCAGCCATTTTGCTACTTCATGGCAGGGTGGCAATGAGGTACAAGAAGATTATAAAAGTATTGGAGGCCCAAATGGTGAGCAAAGAAGAGATAAGAATGTGATCTGGACCAGGCTAATTTGGCTTGGGTGGACAAAAACAATGACATACTGTAATGTGTCAATACACAATATTTGTGACATCATGTATCATACATGATGTCACAAATTGTGTGTACTGTGACACAGTAGCGAATTTAAATAGCAAATTTAAGACTTTGTTAGTCTTTTTTTGTCTTTTTAAGTCCTTTATAAGAGATAGCTGAGTGAACACAACCTCCTAAAGGCATTCAAAATGGTCTGTTGAGACCAGAGTCCTGCTGTTACTCACTCAACACGGGTAATGTCACATTCTAAAACTACATAAGTTATATTTTATGAAGACAACTAATGTTAATAGGCAACACGTCATCCAGCCAGGGCACTGACTAAACTTTTAGAGGGTGCACAATTTTAAGCCGCCTCAAACACTATAGGCCTAGGCCACTAATCCCAGTCCACACCAACTTGCAACCAGTTGCAGCGGCTTGAATTGACCCGTTGCAGGTCGGCACGGTTTGGGGATTCTGATGCAAGTGGTTGCAAGTTGCAACGAGTTTTGTTGCGATTAATTGGTGTGGACTGGGCTTTCGGCCTGTAACTTCTTAGAAAGCTTTTTATAGGTCCCAATAAGTCATCCAGGGTGCAAACTGTGAGGCTGGCCACTCATGAACCTCACAAACCCTTGTTTGAATGCTCTCACATAACCTCATACACGGCCATACGGTATCTCCGATTGCACATCAATGCCCTGGTTCAAACGTGGCTCTGAATCTGATTTACTGTATCTGCAGTCCAGCAACGCAGAGACATAATAAATAACCTTTCTATTTATCTCAACTGACCACACACAAAGCTACAGTCGCTGTGATCTAAAACATCGCTCACTGACTGAAAAATAAGCTACAAAGTGCTATCCATCATTGAAAACTGTCTTTCCTGTAACAAGAAGGAATGTGTTGACTGCGAGTTACTCCGTAGCCAGTTTCCTTCCTGTTTCCTTAAATCTAACTGAATCCAAAAATTCTGGTTGGGATGCCTGGGTTGCAGCATCTATCAACAAAAATAATGTGATAATTTAATTATTTGAAGCTAGGCTTGTTACATCGACTGCAGCATGTGGCTGCAAAAAAGGGGTAGAGGCCATACGATGGAGGCAAAGCAATGTTTTTGTTTAGTTTAGTTTTTTCAGATCATGTAGCAGTCACAGATGCATTAAAATTGTGTTTACTTCCTGAGGTGGCACATGGTACACAAGTAAGACGCGCAAAAGCTGGAGGCGAACGCAGATTGACTGTGGCTGCCATATTTCAACCACACTGTAGTAGTGCACTCTGCCGCACTCTGCCGGCTGTATACAGGCAGTGCAGCTGCTGGCATTTCAGCACGGAGTTTCGAGTCACATGGGGGCGCGAGCCAATGAGAGCGTGAACACACGCTGTATACAGGCAGTGCAGCTGCTGGCATTTCAGCACGGAGTTTCGAGTCACATGGGGGCGCGAGCCAATGAGAGCGTGAACACAGAGACACAGACGGAGACACACACGGACAGAGACACACACAACCCAAGCATGGTTACATAGTAAGCTCCACTTGGTCGTAGGCGCGGCTTCCGCGTTCGCAATTACAATCAACAAAACCATAAATAATTCCTTTCAGTGGAGAATAAACTATAATTATAATGTTAAAATTAGTGATACACTGATATGTAATTTCGGAGCGGATTGCCGATGCTTGTTATGGCCGATACAATACTAATACACTTTTTTACATTTTAGAACAATCAAGTATAATCCACAGTTTACAGTATGGGTAATGAGGGTAAGAGAGGCTAAACGGATAAAGTTCTACCAGTTTATTAATATTTTCCATAACCAAATCATACTGATGTTAATCTTGTGCAACAGGCAGCTATAACAACACAGAAACCCCATGGCTGGAAAGAACCCAAAAAAAAACAGGAGGGCAAAACTATACAGTAACTACATGCTTTGCTTGATAGGTAAAATAGATCAAAATGAAGGACTGGGTCTATGACAGGAATGTTAATGATTCATCGATGACTGGTTAATCACAGTTAATAATTAAATCAATAAAAAATGTTAACCTGTAGTGGGCAGACACATAATAGTACATGGGTAACAGAGTAACACATGAGTAACACATACCTTAATTGTTAGCGTTCATGTATACTGTAGGTTTATCTCCCCTTTAAGATAGTGATCTCACTATGGTGATGACATGTTTTGGATTTACCTGTGTTGTTCTTTTACCCTGGATAAAGGCTATGGTTTTGCTAAGTAGTATGCAGCTTATTTCTTATCAATAACACTGTTGTAGTTTGCATATTTTGTTACCGCAAACACTACTTTGGTGACCCTGGCACTCTCGGAGGATTCCAGAGCAGCATGTCAGCCTCACTGAAATTACTATGAAATTACTAAAATTATTATTTTTGGAGCGATTGCCTCTTGCTGTGTGGTTTGCCCCCAGTTCACATTGAGGAATATTAGCGTGGATGGCACCATAGTAACTACGTGGTCACTTCACTCTTGTGCAATCCCCCCCCCCCCCCCGGGCCAAAAGGCACTACATTGTACCTATGGGCTGGACGATGTAAGTAAGTATATGTTATGTACATGCAGTCAGACCAAAACAAGCGTAGCCTACAGTGCACACTATTAGCTCATCGTAATTGTTTACAAAACCTGTCAGACCATCCATAATAATGCGCCATATTATCGGATGAAATTCCATTATTGAAAAAATCAAATCAAAAGTCATTTTCCCAATTATCTGCGAAAATTATATGGGCAGCTTCTTTTATCTAGAGCTTTTTCTTTTATGCACAATCTAATACACAACTATAAACAATCTAATACACAACTCAAAGGACACTAACTCCTCTGTGTTTCTCTCGATCAAGCTTTATATTTAGATCATGTGTCTGCTTACAGTCCACCAGCTAATTTAACTACTTAAGCCCTATTTTATACTTTTTCATACAACGGTGTCAGGCGGCGAAAATAGTCAATCTACAAGCTTGTAGAGCTGCAATTTTTGATTATTTTTAAAGTTTGGGGGGGAGAAAAGCGAACACACGAATCGTGTGTGCGAACACACACACACACACACACACACACACACACACACACACACACACACACACACACACACACACACACACACACACACACACACACACACACACACACACACACACACTTGTTGATTTGACCTTATGTGTGTATGCAGTGTGCAAAAATGATTATGTGCACATGAAGGCGTGTCAGGTGAATTCCTCTGGGATCAAGAAAGCCTCAACTGACCTTTTGTTACTGCCTGGGTTTAGTTCAAGGAAACAGTCCTGAGAGCATTATACTAAAATCTAAACTAAAGCCATTCAGCCTCTAGCTTCTTTGATACTGGCTGAGAAGTTGAAGTAATGTCAAAGTTCTTTTGTTTTTTCCGGAGTCAGTCGGACCATGGCCATGGGGGTCACCAAAATCAGTAGAATTAATCCTGCAGTTAGATTATGAGACGTCTTGTGGTCAATGTTCACATTTGGCACTACTAGACCAAAGGCCATGGGGGACTCAAATGGTTAGGGTTCATCCTGCAGGGGGCATGAATGCACTCAGCATGTTTCATGGCAATCCACCACCGATCACATTTCTTGTGTGCAAGTAGAAATGTTTGCGTAAGGGTGGTGCTAGAGAAAAATCTATGGGGTCACCACCAAAATCAATATGGACCATCTTCTGGGGGACATGATGGTCAGATTCCAAGTCAATTCAGACAGTAGTTTTCAAGATCATCATGATTCAGAATAAAATGTCAGCGAATGGACAGACTGACCAAAAGCCACTAGCAAGGCAAAACATTACCACCCGGAATTTAAAACGGCCATTAAAGCTTTTTCAAGAACTTGTTACAATATTCAAGCTGGGCTAAATAAAATAGTGTTAAGCTTGAGGTTTCATTGCGGGAGAAAAAAAAGAAGGTAATTTTAGGACAGCCAACTATCAGGCACCAATATTTCTCCTATTTCTCCTGTTTTGATTCTTTAAGATACAGAAATGCAAAAGGCTTTGTGGAAAAGTCAACCTGCTGAAATTCAGAATGCACCTCACAGGGTGTATAAGCTACATTTAGATACAAACAAATAGACCTAACATAAGACCCATTTTCTCTTGTTCCAAATGAACTGATCTCATATAATCACCTCTGCTAGACAAGACTATAGTAAATTAACTGACGCCAGTCTTGCAATCTTGCATATATACTCAGCGCAATTAATACAGTGGTCCTACATATGGCCAGTACCACTGATCCAGGAACAGTTACTGACAGATGACTAACCCAGAAATGCCTGCAACTTGAACTTGGTGACCACTAGGTCTTCCAAGAAAAGGGTGAAGGGCTGGTGGGGACATGCCGGCCCTCTAGGGTTACTCATTAGGGGGTCTGCCAAACACTTACAGTAGGCTACCAGTGAGCACACACACACACACACACACACACACACACACGCACGCACGCACGCGCGCGCGCGCACACGCACACACACACACACACACACACACACACACACACACACACACACACACACACACACACACACACACGGCTCCAGGTCAGGGGAGCCAAATAATCTGAGTGACGGAACACACATCTAAAAATCCCTCAGTTACACTAAAGGTCTTTGAGGGTGCCACTATGTCAACGCCTTCCAAGCTTTTTTTTTGGACACACATCACACAGTGGTCACACCACTTGGAAATGAGGTCAGAAAGAAACATGATCGTCACTGAGTCGGATGTCATTCATAATGGAAGGCGGAATTACTAGAGTCAGACCGATATACTATATTGGTTTAGCCGATATATTTGCCATTATTTTACCTTTCTTTTTGACTACATTCTTATGGACATTCAGATTATGATGCTGCCGATTTGTCCCTTTTTCCCCTTTAACTTGGCGTCCCTATTTTGGGCATACGATTATAGGAAAAATAATTCAGTTTCCAGAAGTTTTCAAAAACATTTTTAAATCAGTCAAAATAGCCGATCTACATCGACGTGTTGTGAGCTTGTAGATCGGCTATTTGGACTATTTTAAAGAAATGTTTGCACTATTTAAATGTTAGGCATAAGGGAGAAGGCGCTGCGGAAGATACTGTAGGGCCATAGGACTCAAAAAATCAGGATCAGCATCGGACCCAAAAATCTGGCATTGGTTTGGCTCTAGTCATGTCCTGGTGTATAAAGCCTCCATCCTCTGCACTGGGTCCTGGAGGGATCCCTAAGGCTGTAAGCCAGCCAGTGAAGCAGGACAACTCCTCAAGGAATTATCAATGAGGCCATTCAGCTCCACCACAACAAGTGCTCCCTTCAAAAGCACTGCAACTACCTGAAATATCTACCCAGCAGCAAATTAAGTGTTTTGTAACGTTAGGGAAAAGTTAATTTGCCCAAGGGTTCGTGTTAGGCTTAGGTACATGGCCTCACAGATATATGACTGACCAACATCGACACAAGGCTCAAACTCCACTCTAGGGTCACTGCACGCTCAGAGTTAAATTAACACGGCATTGGATCTGCGCGATTTCCTCATTTCCCCAAGGACAGGGCGTGGAAATACAAGATACTGAAACCATTCATAGAGATTAGAGAACTCTTGAGGTGAGGGGAAGAGTTAAGGTGGGTGACATTTAGTCCTCATTAAAGCATGAGACAAGACAAATAACTAAGTGAATATGAGACATATGGATATGCCACCTGGATGGTTGGCATATAGGCTAGCAGGGCAGCTGGGTCAGCAGACGTTGTCAAGGTTTTACCAGCCAGTGTCTGGTTAGGTAAAACAGACAAAAGATCTGCCACAGGCTAAATTTATCTACCATTAATTATCCACCCAGCATAGTGCCTGGGAAAAGACACATTGTATTTATTGAATTACAGCGTCAGTGGCTGAGTGGAGAACTACAGAAGGCCAATGATGTCTTATACAGTCCTATTATAAACACATTATAAAGCTGTAGGCTACTTCGCAGGTTCCGCCTGTGTATTTAATACACTTAAATACACTCGACAGCTAGCTTACCACAAATGACCATCCAATTCCCCCACGCATAAGATAATGCTAACAGTCCCCTGAACTTAAATACATATCCTTATCTCATACATGTACTGTACCCATGCATTGGTAAGTTCACAGCAAGTGCATTCTGCACATAACTGCACTGATATACATACATGTCTGCTTGCATAATGCATACAAACTAAAACACACACAGTCAGACACACCAACACACAGACAGACACAAATACAGACACAGAGACAGACAGACAGACAGACAGACAGACAGACAGACAGACAGACAGACAGACAGACAGACAGACAGACAGACAGACAGACAGACAGACAGACAGACAGACAGACAGACAGACAGACAGACAGACAGACAGACAGACAGACAGACAGACAGACAGACAGACAGACAGACAGACAGACAGACAGACAGACAGACAGACAGACAGACAGACAGACACACACACACACACACACACACACACACACACACACACACACACACACACACACACACACACACACACACACACACACACACACACACACACACACACACACACACACACACACACACACACACACACACACACACACACACACACACACACACACACAATGGCAACACAATTCACCATTTAATGTTGAATTAGTTGAAGTTACTGGTAAACTTTGTACAGCCAACTGAGACCACTGCCCAAAAAGAAATATTTCCTAATCCTTGATTTGACTGATAAATACTCATCAGAAGCTGCAGCCTACAGTATAGCGCTGTTAGAGACTGGTACCTCAAAGCTGTACCTCTCACACCACATCTGGTTCTACTTGTGGACTCTAAATCACTTCCACTCATCCCTTTTTTCTCCTTTTCTTTCTCCCACACATACTGTAAATGCACTCTCCACACTAACATGTTTCTACACATTCACTCACTGTATCTATTCCTACACTCTCAAACTTATCTATCAGTTATGCTCTTAGCTGCCGTCCTACCTTCCTAAATAATACCTAACACTTTGTTCTCTGATCATCAGCACATAATCGCACATACGATTCACATAACCCTGGCATCTCTTAAGTTGGTCTAAGTTTCAAAAAGTTTCAATATTTAAACATAATACATTTATTTTTATTTTTCAAAAATAGCAAAAATAGCTGATCTCCAAGCTCACAATGAGCACAATCCGACACATTGTGAGATGTTTTTTTTTTTAAATACATATTTGGCGTATGATAAAGTACAGGGCTTAAGTGGCTAAAGAAAATTAGAGTGTCGCGTGGTTCTGCAAATAGGCCTATGCACAACCAGAATCAGATGCTCTTTGGGAAGGGTTAGATCATAAGCAGAAAATAAGTTTAAGTTCCATTCCTTTGCAGAATAACAATATGCAGCATTATGCTTCATCAGAACTTAAGAAATATCCAAGGCACACTGTTCTATTGAAAATTGTATAAGTCTTTATTTACGTATGGCTTGGCAAAGTTAAAAAGCACTTTGTGTTCAGCTCAAACAAGCCTCCATCAGGTACACAGATTATGACAGTGAACACATGATATCATTTTATAGCGACATCAAGCTGTCAGTCAGCAATCAATCTCAATAGATCAATGTCGCATTAAAACAGGGATGTACACACACTATTATACACACAGGCTGTATCATTACAAGTACAGATTGAAAAATACATATAATGAAAAACAAATTAAGAAACAGTTAGGTACTCAATAAAAGAAATGAGCACAGGGACATACTTGTCCCATTCTAAACTGGGCAGTGTTTCCCCGTGCATTCAGCAGCATTGCCGAAATATGACCACCGCTGCTAAATGTTTCTTAACAATGGAAGACGGTTCCATCTCATGTCTTTATAAACAAAAATTTGCGCCACCAGTACAGACACTTCATATCCAGTTACACACTTATGATCCATGATCCAGACCCATTGAAAGAGAGTTACAACACTCTTGATCTCACAAGTGTTTTGTCTGGAGGCGCTCCACAGGGCCACCATCACTCCGCGACACCTGTCAATCTCAAAGACACCTAACTTCTTATTTTGAGCGCAATTTTTATATATATATATATATATATATATATATATATATATATATATATTATATACAGTATGTAAATATTCTCTACAAATATTGCTACAACTTCATCCTCTGGGAAACACTGCTGGGACAACAAGTATTTAGGTATGTCATGTTGGATAATGTTGTGACCTTTCATAAGACTTCTCCTGCACTGCCTACAGTATGTTTAGGGGATGGACATTTTTATACTCAATAACATCAATAACATTTTTACAATAAAATACAGTTCCTGCCTGTTCAGTTGGGTGTGTGTACATTATCTAATGTATCAAGTGTGCATGCCAGAACATTGGCTCACTAAGAGGCCTGATAATATGGCAACTATCAATTTCTATAGAAGTCTATTATCACATCAACCCTTGCATCCTTGTTTTGAGCATGTCATTATAGGCAATAACTTTCAAACTCTTTCAAAAAACAATCTTAAAGGAGGAGTTCACCCAAAAAATGACTTATTTTCTATCAATTGCACACCCTATGAAGCCTTGAATCCATGGATTCTTTTTTGTTTTTGTCGCATTCCTAAGCTAATAATTTGATTCCCGTCTCCTACCAGCTAATGTATCCGGTAGGAGACACAAAGTAGATTATTTGTGTCTCCTACCAGAAATACACACGGTCATCAAATTATTGTCTTAGGAATGCCACAAAAACAAAAATAAATCCATGAAATCAAGGCTTCATGGGGTGTGTAATTGATAGAAAATAAGTCATTTTTTGGGTGAACTCCTCCTTTAAATAGCAGATTTAGGCATACAAGCTGACAACACGTTGTGAAGCACCATGGTGTGAGTTTGTAGAAATGTATTTTAGAATAGCGGAAGTATTAAATAAATGGTTAATAGCTTAGTTGCTTCTGATCCGGACTGAAGACATGAGTTTCACTGACAAACTATTAAAAAAGACATTGAAAACAAGATCAGGCAACCAAATAGCAAGCTAATGATTTAATTGGACATTGCAACAGGAAACTTGGTGTGTATCAACCACTCACTGGTCTCCCAGAAATAGATATAGGTCTATACCTCCCCTAGAATGGGCTCAATTAAGAAATTAACCCCACCTGTCGGTTACCAGAGTGTTATAACGTTTACAAGACAGGTGGGGACATCTGGGCACCTCAATGTAAAATTGGCTATTTTGTCCAAAATGTAAAATATATATATATATATATATATATATATATTTGAACATGATCTTAAGTAATGTTAAGTATGATGTGAACATGCACGGTACATCATTATCAGACTTTTTTTATCAGAATTTTATCCTTCAACTTCTTGTTATGCCCCAAAATGAATAGAAATATTAGACATTAATTGTCGAATGTTTAAGCATGTTCTAATCATGTATACTTCACTTTACTTAAAAACTTTTCTTCTTTTTTTTTTGAAGAAATTGCCAATTTAACACCGACGTGCCCACTCTTCCTTGGTGCCCACCTATCCTGCTACCGTTATAACAACTATGACAACTGTATAGTGTAGTTAACACGGTGTTATAATAACTATAACAGGCAGAGCCTATAATACTGTATTATCAGGGCGTTATAATGACTATAACAGGCAGGACAGAAGGGGCGTCTATTGGGAGATCTCCCATGACGCGTGTGACAATTTATTCTTGTATCTGATCATCACCAAATTCAATATTGCACCTAGCAGCCTACTGTCTAGGATCAGCTTGTTAAAGTTTCCATCTCTCCCCTGTGTTGTCTGTTACATCAACTTACATGTAGTTGGTTTTATGGCTTTGCGCCACTTCTATTAAGGTTAACCCAGAAAGTCACGCTCCAGACTGCCGGGTCAGATTACAAGCGGCGGGGCTGGCAACCGGAAAACTCGCCCCGAAACACGCTCGCCCCAATTATTTCCACGGACCAGCGGTTCTTGTATGAGGTTAGAAATAAGTTTATCATGGATAGGCATAGTTTTACTGAGGTTAAGTTTAGGAATAAGGTTAGGTTTTGGCACCGTTTTACTGAGGTTACGTTTAGGCATAACATAATTTAGGCAAAGTTTACTGAGGTTACGTTTAGGAATACCGGGTGAATACCGCCAGATTTGCCCCGGGGGCGACTGTGTTTTGGGGCGAGCGTTTTGGCATTCGTGGGGTTGCTGTTCATTTTACTGAACGATATTATTACAGCATATGCAGCGATAACAGCGGCATCGCAATGCTGCAGAATCGTGAATGGAACAATGTCGGAAAAATAAACACATTTTGGTTATTTTTATGTGATGAAACAATACAACGGAGAAAGCTGCAGCGGTCAACGTGAAAATAACGGCAACCCCACCACTAGGTCACAGAGAGCTAGCGGGATAGAGCTAATTACGCTGCTAACGGTGATGTGAGGAGCGTTTCTTCCTCATAGGCTCTTTGCTTTAAAAAAAAACATCACCATGATGTGCACAGTTCTCTATAAATTCCATATTGGCTACTCACCACTTAAATTCGGCTGCTTGTGTCCAGCAGGGACTCAGAGGACGTGTGCGACACTGCGTGCGTGTGTCCTTGCACTGTACTGTGTACAATGGTAAAACGTGTTCAGTAGAGGGTACCAGTCCACCAGACCGGGCTCCAGTCTGGTGACATCTGAGGCAGCCAACGGCGCATGCGTACGAGTGCCCTCCTCCCACTTGTGATAGTGTGAGAGGTGTGAAGGAATCTGATGAGGAAATTATGCAGCAGGCCTACGTAGAGTGCTGCTATGTGCTTAATATGCTGTTTAACTCTGGGGGGCAAGTAACCGAAATTTACTTTAGGGACAGCCTAAATCAAAGATGGAAGAAATGGGTGTCAGAAAAATCCAGATTAATAGGATTTGGCTGCAGTGCTTGATGGATGGATAGATGGATGGTTGATGGATGGATGGTTGGTAGCCAGAGTAGTAATATCACTTTTTTTGGCACTGGCAGATTCATCTGGTTTCCAGGCTAGATGGATGGATGGATGGATGGATGGTGAGAGTAATCACATCTACCACACTGCACTGGGAAAAGTTCAACTTTTAACACTGTACACCAAGAGTCATCCAAATGTCCTGATTGGTTTAACTCCTGCACAAAGCACTCTGGTGTAAGTACAACTACAACCATTAGACCAACTAACCACCTTCTTCTGTCATGGCTTTCCAACTGACAGGGACAGAGAGAGAGGATATTTATTGAATGGGTCAAAGACAATAACTGGAGCACAGATCTCCATCTAGCCAATCGGAATGGAATATGAAAAATCTGCCTGATATCATTATCACATGACTCCAGAGATAATGTGTTGAATACACTTATTGTAAGTCGCTTTGGATAAAAGCGTCTGCTAAATGACTGTAATGTAATGTAATGTAATGTAATTATGTGTATCAATTTGTGTGAGTTTTGGACAAAGTCTGTAGTAGTAGCGAGAAGTGTGCAAAAACGAATCATGTCAGACGGAAATGGGCGGGGCCTATCTGTGGAGTTGCATCATGATCTAGCCTCGTTCCCAGCAGAGAGTGTCTATAGGGCGGGACTTCCGTCGTATGTAGCCTACTTCCCCTGTAGACTGTCTTTTTCAACCAATCACAAAATGTGTTTCATGCACGGAGAATCTGTAAAGCCTCAACATCCCAGCGTAATCATGATCGAAGGAATCCAGGGAAAATTTGGAATCCAGGGAAAGTTTTGACTGAACAACCTACAGTTTAACAGTTATGGGCCAAAACGCGAAAGTGCTTGTTAAGGTAGCACCAACGTAGGCGGCGGTAAGCGTTGGAAAGCGTCTGTGGACGAAAATGTGTTGTCGAATGGGCGTGTGCACGCTGTCGTGTCAGGTCGGTAGCAGCGGGGTGGTGGAGAGGGGGGAGAGAAAAGGCCCTGTAGAGAAATAGACCTCTCATCTGCTTCTGGTGCAGGAGCAAGCCTAGATAAGCCAGAGACATTGCCCACCACACAGATACCATATTCTCAACTCTCAATTCCTATACCGATCTACTCCAAAATAAAGCAGAAGGCTACTACGACTATAGTGCAAAAATGGTGGGTACTTGGCGCACAAATCGAGTGGAACGCATTCACTTGTTTACGCACGTGCACATGCTCCTAGGTGGGACGGGTGGTACGGATGACCAATTCAACACTGCATACAGCTAGTGTGCGTGCAAAGTTTTGCGCCGCTCTGGCCAGTTGTGCCGGAGATTAGCAGTTCACAGACACAAACAAACAAACAAACAAACAAACAAACAAACAAACAAACACACATATTATGTCTGTAGGACTTGGAAACAAGAAAGACATGGAAACAAGAAAATATTATATCTGAAAGATACTTCATTTGCTCAGTGGCACGCAATTGTCAACCAGGAGACACACCCTCTGTGTGGTGCATGCACGACAATAATAGGTTTGTGTGAGTGTAAGGCACAGGGCAATGGAGGGAAAGGCTATGATAAAGGATGCTGATTGTTGATTTCTTGTGTCAAAAAAAAGGGTAGACTGGGAATACAAACCAGCAAGGGAATTTAAAATGAAAATAATGAAGTAGGCTATAGAGCAGGCAGCCAAAGTGTATCAACCAGCTGATAAGTCAGTCTATGAAAGTAATACAAACCAGGAGGTATGACCTAATAATAATATTTACACTGTCTGACGCAGTAACATTAACTGTTTCTCTCCCTCTCTGTCTGTCTGTTCATCTATCTCTCTCTTTATCTCCCTCTCCCTCCTCTTCTCTCTCTGTCACTCCCTATCTCTCTGCCTGTCTGTCTGTCTGTCTGTCTGTCTGTCTGTCTGTCTGTCTGTCTGTCTGTCTGTCTGTCTGTCTGTCTGTCTGTCTGTCTGTCTGTCTGTCTGTCTCTCTCTCTCTCTCTCTCTCTCTCTCTCTCTCTCTCTCTCTCTCTCTCTCTCTCTCTCTCTCTCTCTCTCTCTCTCTCTCTCTCTCTCTCTCTCTCTCTCTCTCACAAACTGTATCCAACACAGTGCTTTGATGAGATGTTTGTTGGATATACTGTATGGTGTACACAAGTTTCCCACAAGGAAGTGCCACCTGAATACTTTACGTCAGATCGTCAAGTGGGGAAACTTGGAAACCTGGATGCAACACTAATTAGCAAGAAATGACACAGTCATATATTTCAGCTACCAGCAAGCTAAACCCCTTGAAAAGTATTACATGTGTTTAGTAATGTACTTTTGCGTTCTATCGTTAAATAAAACCATAATTGCCAGTCTGTGAAACGCTAAACAAGAGCTGCTTCTGCAAAACTGAGCTAGCCCTTTGATTGGCTGGCCAAGTGAGGAACAGCGCCACAGATTTACCAAAGAGATATATACAGTGGCCGAACACAGTATCGCATCCGTAGTGACTACCATCGACATTGCATGTTTAGATTCCATATGCTGCCTAGTTGTTAGATGGACATGGGAAGCCATTGGCGAGCCCTCATTGGAAAAAGTGATGAGAAAGTGATGACTAGTTGCAGCGTCTGTTTACTGATCAGTTCTGAAAGCTGATAAAAACTATTCATGAAGCCAATGTAATATTTGATGGTGTGGTCAGTCGACTAATGTGTGAAAACTTGCCACCATAGGAGCACTGTTACAGAATTACAGAACCTTCAAAACGAGACACATGCATGCATGTGTGTGTATATCATAGATGTGTGGCGTATTTTGTCAAATTTATAAATGCATGTTGGTGTAAATCAGACATGGACTTGAACTGAACAGAGTCCATCTGTGGCTCTCTCCCTGTCAGTAGTTGATAGTGCTGTGATGTGGTGTCATTTAACCATATGTCACCATGATTACACACGCTGCATGTCTATTTATCTCTGTTGCTCTCTCTCCTTTTCTCTCTTTCTCTCTCCCTCTCCCTCTTGTGATCCTCATTATAATCTTCATCATTAACAACACTAAGTAAGTAAGTAAGTAGTAGGTTGGAGAGGCTTATTGTCAGTATCAGCCAGAGCGCAGGAGTCTTTCTCTGTTTCACAATGAAACGATGAGCAGGTTGGTGCATGGTTTCCTCTGTTGTCAGTGTGTTAATATGTGTGTGAATGGGGGAATTTGAAATATATTGTCAAGTGCTTTGGAGAAAGGCGCAATATAAATTCAGTGCATTTACCATTTTCACTCTATAGCCTTGCGGACACGTGTCCCATAGCGTGGAGAGCCTGAGGTTATTAATTCGCAAACGTAGCATTGTCTTTGGAATTTTGTTTCTTCACCTGCTGGCAGTGTGCACAATAAATGACGCTGAACAGCCTAGCAGACTGTACGATTAGGCCTGAACAGACAGACAGACAGACACACACACACACACACACACACACACACACACACAAGGGTGAAAAGATTATGTCCTGGTGAAGATACATACCATTGTATGCATTATTGTCCACAAAAACATAATGACCTTTTGACCAAGCCATGGACCAACTACTGTAGCATCTGCTAGACTTTAAAAAGTATTTATTCTTTGGGTGTGTAAATAACATATCAGCTTTCGTGGCCTCACTCCCACCAGGCTATCAGACCTTACCTGAATATTTGTTTGACCCCATATACCCTGCAGCACGTAGGAAGGGCCGAGGCTGTTAGCCTCAGGGTTGTCTCAAAGTCATTTACAGTGGCTTCCAAACACAATAAACAGTTTCAGGGAGATGGGGAAACAGACTCCTGTTTTTCTGCTTCATCCCACAGCTCAGAGCATACACCACCCAGCCTGCCGCTGGGAAGGGAAACACTCACCGCTGGGCCACACCACTGGGAAAACAGGACGAGAGATGGGGGGGGATGTTGTCATGAGGGACAAAGTATATAGGAATGCTTTAGAAGTATACAAAACATTTTGGGGAAAAAAAGAGTGCTTGAGTTGAGGAACAATGTCCATAGGAATAAAGAAAATGTAAGGAAGAAGCTCTCACTCTCCCCCCCGCATCAAAGAGATATTGTGTTCGTGTTGTGTGGTGGATCAAACAAAGTGTGTGAAGTCGTCCACAGTGCAGACTCTGAGAGTGAGAGAGGAAGGCGGCCGGTGGTGAGAGATATTGGGTGTGTAAAAACACTGTTTTGCGCGTTTGATATGAACCGCTTAGGGAGGTCACCCAGTTACTTTTGCACCCTGAGAAAGTTTTATGGCGTCGAGACAAACTTTGAAACCATAAAAATGGTCAGAGTCCATCGTGGCAAAGCACATGAATGAAACATGATAATATCGTTCACCCTCTTATCATGTGTATCCTTTGCATGTTTCTGCCCTCTTTTATCTATTTGTGTCAGTCTGTCTACCTGGCAGTTATTCTTTCTCTCTCTTTGTGTCCAATATGCTACGCCACAGCACGTACAACTGTATGCAGACATACTGTAACAGGTTAACCACACCTCCTTCATTGAACACTCTCTCCCTCTTCCTCTCTCTCTCTCACACTCTCTCACACTCACACACACACACACACACACACACACACACACACACACACACACACACACACACACACACACACACACACACACACACACACACACACACACACACACACACACACACACACACACACACACACACACACACACACACACACACACACACACACACACTTGAAAAACTGCTTTTATTGACACTGGATGGCTTCCCAAAGCATTTATACTAGATTGAATATTCTCTAGTGGACAAAGTACTGAGTAGAACACTGCTGGATAAATATTGATTGATGATAACATATTGATCTGGAAAAACTAGAAGGCCAGTTATGTGTCAAAGATGGTTTAATCCCTGCCCCTGTCAATAGAGAGTCCATGCTTCATTGATGTACTGTAAACCCAGTTGTTTTAAGAGTGTCTACATTGCTGTCACCAGAGATGGAGCGCTGCCTCACTGTACAAATAAAAACTGTTTTGACCTGCGCAGGAGGAACGATAATACAAGTACCAGACAATTTTTTTAGGTCACCCATTTAACCAGGTTAAATACTTTTGACATGGATCTGGCTTTCACCTATTCCCCCTTTGAACTTAAAAGTTGCCCAGTAAACAAACCCCACTAACCCAACCTACTTTGGTAATGCTCCCATCACCTTTGTCACACTTTGTCTACCTCTATTCTACTTTACCTGCTTCTATTACTTGACCCAGGGGTGGATTACCGCAGGCTCAGGGGCCCAAGTGCTCTGGGGGCCCCTAGCCAGACCCTGTGCGTGAATTGTCATTGTTATTAACTTTGCATTTCTTGCCAAAGGGCTTAATAATTCATGTCAATAACAGAGCCCCTAAGTCCTACTGAAAACTGAAGTTATAACCTAAACATTCACTTTGTAGATGAAAGATGCAGGAAAGAAACCATCATAATGCCTTTCAAGTGCATGTTTACCCAGACAGTTTATCATTAGGACTTTAGAGGGGCATGCAAAAAGCACGTGCAAAACAGCATTGGAATCTCAAAAATCCTGTTAGGGTTAGGGTAGGGGTTAGGGTTAGTCAGTGGGGTGGGGGTGGGGGGTGGGCTTTCACAAGTCTGTGCCAGGGGCCCATTGTGTCATAATCCGCCTATGACTTGACCTGCCCTTTCTCTCCATCTTCTAATTGCTGCCAATTATCTCTCTCCCTACCCGCATTCTCCTTCCCTCACCTGGTGGTCAGGCATAAAATATTGATACGTATTGGTTCCAAAACTGTGTGCCGAGGCACACTAGTGTG
The DNA here is from genome assembly GCF_963280865.1 of Gymnoscopelus braueri. Classification (NCBI taxonomy): domain Eukaryota; kingdom Metazoa; phylum Chordata; class Actinopteri; order Myctophiformes; family Myctophidae; genus Gymnoscopelus; species Gymnoscopelus braueri. The sequence continues at coordinate 27,917,598 of NC_137614.1, read as the reverse complement.
CCGTGAGTCAAGTCCAGGTGTACCTTGGGATTTTGTGTCAACCACACATTATTATTGCAATATAACTATGCAAAACGCTATGAATATTTTTTTTATTTACTATACTCTTTGTGTGCATTCATTTCCCAATACAGAGCCAAATTCGACCCAGCTAAAATAATAACCACTTTCAACCTGGCATGTCATTAAAAGGCGACATTTTTAATTAAATTCTTTACATTTTGTATACATTTTTATGGAGCCCTGGAGTGACCGTTGAGGGGAAATTGTTTTTAATGCGTGCCCTCAAATTACTAATTTGCGGGCACGCATTTAAAAATCCCTCAACGGCCACTCCAGGGCTCCATACATTTTCTTCTACAAATCTACAAAATAGCAGAAATAGCAGATCTACAGTATAAGCTCACAACACGTTGTGATGCAACACATAGTGAGCTTTTAGATCTTCTATTTTCACAACTGTATTTTTGAACATTTGTGAAGTGTGAAGTAGGGCTTAAGTGGTTTAAGTTTTTATTTGGCATTAGTAAATACAAATAATGTTTAAGAGTGATAACACGTGTTATAGAGGCTATTTTGAACAGATATGAATACAGGTGTGCCGTGGATTTTGACTTGCCCTTTGGGATGCTTTGGGCTCAAAAAGTTTGGAAAGCCACTGCTATAGAGAACACGGGCCAGACTTCACTGTCTGGAGTGGAGAGTATACGGACACACAGACACAGGACACAGACAGATGTGCACAGCAAGTGATCAACATAGTCCGTTAGTTCAGGCTCAACACTTACTACATTTGCATAAAGCATAAGGACAATGTTGCCAATTGCTTTCAGATAAAAGATCATAATTTTACTGCTATCTCTGCCATAAAACAATTAACTTTCCTTATACACTCAGAAATAGCGTGATAGATAGTGTGTTGTAGCATGTGTTCCAGCTGAGATCAGAAGGACAGCATGTCTACCGTAAAATGAAGGGTCTGCACATATACTACTGTGTGTGTGTGTGTGTGTGTGTGTGTGTGTGTGTGTGTGTGTGTGTGTGTGTGTGTGTGTGTGTGTGTGTGTGTGTGTGTGTGTGTGTGTGTGTGTGTGTGTGTGTGTGGTAAATCATATCACAAGAGGAGGGCTATGTATGTTTACTGATATACATGTACTGTATGCAATAACTGCAGGCGAACACAGCTAATGCTTGTTTAAGACATATGGCCAGTCAACCCCCACACCCAACAATCTGCTTGACCTCTGCAACCTTTGCCTACAACCACACCTCCTCTCCACCTTTGTTGTAAATGCCTGTAAAATCCCCTCGCCAACAAGATGATTGACACACACAAAAAAAAGCCTGTTCTATGAATGTACATGTGTGTGCATTTTATTTAACTGATAGCGTGAGAGACAGCTTCCAGGATTGATTAAATCATTTGAATACCGCAATGAGGCATCCATTTGAAACGCACACAAGACACGCATTCAGCTCTTAATATGCAGACATGTGTGTTATGTAGACTGGTCAAAACTATGCAATCATCTTCATGCAGAGGGGCTAGTTTGGTGGGTGGGACATAGCCTATAGTTCCACCTCTACTGTGATTGGACAAAAACATGGGTGGATACAGCATGTGGCTTCAATTAGGAGTTTGAGGGGTCCTTTTTTAGGGTGCAGAGGAAGGAAGAGAAATGACTATCAGGGACTGGTAAATGTGAGTGGGTAACAGTGAGAAGTGCATTAAGCAAAGAAATGGCATAATAAGAAAATGGCTTCAGGTCAGCAATTCCAACTGGATCTAAAACATAGTTCAGTCTTCTGTTTTGCTGTGCTGGAAAAAACACATAAGATCATATAAACATTGATCCCAAAAGGGAATGCAGGTGTCATAGCAGGAACAGCAGTGAGAATAAAACACAGGAGAGGTACACGTAAGAGTCAAGACCCAAAAATAAATAAAATAAAATAAAATAAAATAAAATAAAATAAAATAAAATAAAATAAAATAAAATAAAATAAAATAAAATAAAATAAAATAAAATAAAATAAAATAAAATAAAATAAAATAAAATAAAATAAAATAAAACAAAATAAAACAAAATAAAATAAAATAAAATAAAATAAAATAAGCTTCTGGCCCTAGATATCTGCACTGGATATCTGAGTGAATGAGTGAACTTACAGTATTATGTAATCAGTATCAATAAATATAAATGTACAGTGAATATATGAATGAATATATTAAGTACAGTCTAGTATGGGTGGATATACAGTGGATATTCTATTAACAGTCTATCAACACTGAGTATATGATTGAATATATGTACAGACTATCAACAATGAATATATTTATATAATCGGTCTGTCAATAGCAGGCCGACATAACCGACAGACATAATTCTACGTATCTATCTTGTCCCAGCATTTCTCAACACCACAAACACTGCACACCACAAACAGGATATGAAAATGTGACAGATGAAGGCACACCTCACCTTAGTGCTTGTCTTAGAGGTGGAGGCATATGACTTTGACGATCAGTGGTATAAAGATCAAATACTATGGTATTACTCACTCAAAAGAACGCCAGCCAGAGCCATGCAGTCAGTCTCTCTCTCTCTCTCTCTCTCTCTCTCTCTCTCTCTCTCTCTCTCTCTCTCTCTCTCTCTCTCTCTCTCTCTCTCTCTCTCTCTCTCTCTCTCTCTCTCTCTCTCTCTCTCGATTCAGCCACCACCATTTATTATGAAAGTCATTCTAGTCATTCTAATCATGTGTCACCCAGCAACTGAGTTGAGATACAAAGCGGTCAACTGGTTGATCAGAGACCTTGGGCTCTGTCGCTTCTTTTCCACCTTCTTTCCTCTCTGGCTTCTTTCCTCTTCCAGTGAAAATTGTTTTCCTTTGAATGTCTGCTTCCCCCCCAAATTGATTAAAGATTAATTATGTTTTAATGACATCACATCACACCAAAACAGTCCAATTATGGTATTCACAATGGAGACTAAAGTCTAATTTGAACTTTTACAGGAGGACGGTAAATAGGATTATTTCTTTTTAAATTAGGGACTGAAAAAAAGATGGCAATTGTTCAGGTATTATTATTCAGGTTAGGTAGTAGGTTATTCAAACCTCCTGACCTACATTACCCAAATATTGGTTTATATTGACAATGACAAACAAACAAGTGACAACACAGCGTCTAACCCTTGACATTGGATCACTCATTATATTGCAAAATAAATATTGATACAACAGGCTGTGTCTGATATGCTGCTTATAACAGGACAGAGCGGTGCTAATTTCATAGACTAAATGACTAAATATATTCGTCAACTACCTTTTTTCACTGAATAAAAACTAAATAAAAACTAATTAAGCTATGATGATTACATCAAAAACAAAAAACTAGACTAAAATGTTAGGGAGGGGACTAGTGGAGAAGAGATCCAGTCAGACAAGTCATTCTGAATTTGATTCAAAGGTAAGCGCGGAAGCTAAAGTTATTTTATCAGGTAAGCTGGTGTGTTTAAGCTAAACTTGAAATACAATGCAAACTAAAGAAACCACCACTGGTCTGATTAGAGAAACCACCAATGTACTGATTAGAGAAGTGAATGACCCAGTTGCTTATCTTAGTTCATTGATTGACACGTTGAATGAGTGTACATTTTCACTGTTCTCAAATTGAAACAAATACGTAGAATGCATGTTTGAATGCATTACACTACAATAAACTAAAATAAACAAAACTTTTAGTCAACTAAATCAACTGCATAGGTTTAGTAAAAAAAGAATAATCAGATGATTACAATTTGACTAAAACTAATTGGAATTGTATTCAAAATGCGATAAAGCTAAACAAAGATTTGCTGTCAAAATGAACACTGGGACAGAGTCAATGCAACATCCGGTAAAGCTTTTGGAGAACAAAAGGTGAAAGGTGAAAAAGAGGTGAGCTTTATTAGTGAGCTACTGTACAGCAAGCACCTTGTTAACCACTTTCAACCAGGTGTCCCTATTTTGGGCAGGTCATTATAGGCAAAATGTTCAAAAAGAATCCAAAAAGGAAATCTACAAGCTTATGTGACAAATGTTGTGCTTGTAGATCAGCTATTTATACAAGTATATAGGGCTTTAAGGGCCTATTCTACCCTGGATTTCCTGCAAGTGCTGAAATCAGGTCAGAATTCGTGTCAGATCCTGTGTCTAGGTGAGACATGACCTTTGACACATACATCAAGATGTCTCAATAGAAGAGCAGCGACAAATTACAACCACCCCAATTGTATAAGTTATATTGTATTAACATAGGCCTACTCATGTTCATAAAGAAAAGTTAGACAGACAGACATTAGTTCAGATGTCTCAAATAATGTTCTAGTAATGGAAAAGAGCACTGATGTTCACACTGGCTTAGTCATACTATTATCAAATAAAACGAATCTGTGTATATCATTTTTGAATATTCTTTAAAATAACCACATAAGGCATTAAAGGTAAAGGGTACATGATATTTTTGGGGTTAAAACAAAAACTTTATTGTTAAAACGTTTCATCTCTATATTCTGATAGTAATCATTCATTGCTATAGATTGTTCTATAACAATTCTTGCTGTCTCTCCAGCTCTTTAAGAAATACATTTTCAGGTTGATTGCCAATATAATTTCATCCAATCAGGAGAGAGTATCCATTTATCAGCTTCAATTTTATAGTGCTACGGTTACAATGTTGTCTGCTCATTTCTTTGCGTCATCACTTCCAATTTTACATGTTTATAATGTATCCTGTATGAGTTCTCTCTCCTGATTGGACAAAATTGGTATCCTGAACTGAAAATGCAGATGGGGAGACCCATGTTAATGAACAAACACTCAATAGCAATTATTGCGATAAAAAATATAGAGCTATTTAATACTTAAAAATACTTTAAAAAATCACTTACTGCACCTTTAAGTAGACTACACAGTCAACAAACATTTTTATAGATGAGGCTCCATGCTTTCTGATACAGGTGGTACCATGGTATTGAACATGTCTGTCAAACTTGTCTATGGTGTAAAGTATGGTGTAAAATATACTTTAGTGAGAGATGTATACCAAAATCAAGCTTTTATAATGGCATCGTCATAGTATTATAATTATCAGAAGGGCCTGTTCCCTTTTTTAAATTATAACAGAGACTATATTACTGCAGTCAGTTACTGGTGCCTGCCATCTAGTGGGCTGTAAGCTACATTACAGGGTACTTCTTTTTTTTCACATTGCTTGTCGAAAAATGGAGTGTGTAGTAGTGGATAGCAAAAAGTTATGAAATGTGGTTGCTTGGTTGTTCTCCAGACCTTATTGATCAATTATGGGGCTGCCGTAACCTAGGCCTACTGTGGAGAGGCCATCTGGTAATCAGAAGGTCAAAGGTTTGCCTCCAGGCCCACCATTGTTTACGACACTTAACCCAAACAGCCCCTCTCCAGGCGCTCATAACAATTCACAATCATTTCAGCAGCGAACAGCTGGGTGAAGCTGAAACGGAATTTCACCCGTGGGAAGAAAGGTCTATAAAACAAAACAAACAAACAAAAAATAAAAACTCCCTAATTGGCCACTTGAAAATCAGAGATGGCGACCATTTTTCACATTGGCCTCCCGAAGTTGAGTTTTTTTCCATAGAAATGTGTGTAGTTTGCCAATTTCAATGATCTTGGTGTCAATTTGTACGTTTTAAGAGACTAGAATATATGTATTATTACTACATTAGTTTAACACTTGATTCATTGATTGAATAAGTTTTTTTTAAAGTTACAGGCAGTACAACTAGTTAAGAACATGCCAAATGGATGACACAAAAAGCCAGAGGCTTGTTTGTTTCCATTGTGGTCCATTAAACATTCAACACTCAAAGAACTGGACAAAAACAACAGTGGGACAAAAAACAACTACACAACAATAGCAAATCAATACAGATTAAATTCATGATAGTGACATGGTTATTATGGCACATGGAGGATGTGTCACTCGCAGGGAGTATGTTAAAATCCTGGTGAGGCCAGCCTGGGAGGCTGGGAATGAATTTGGCTAAGTCCAATTTGGTCGGACTTTGGTCGTGGAGCCATGTTTTTAGGTTAGCCTTAAACCTTAATGGGGAAGTTAAAACTTTCAGGGCTTTTGGTAGGGCATTCCACTGTGTTGTGGCTGCGTAGTAGAATGAGGGGGCGGGGGGTGAAGTCAGAAGAACTCCCTCAGGTGGAGTAGCCTACCTATGAGCATCTGGTCCCACAAGGGGGATACTCCACACACACAGACAACAACAGTACTTTAGGCAGACTGCACAATCCACAAAAGTTTACCTCTCAACTGTTTTACGCCCTGCTGAACTGTCCCTTAAAGATTATTTTTTAGCTTACTGTATGGTCAAGGTTGTTTGCTATCGGTCTCATGCTGGTCATAGATGAGTTTAGGTAAGTTTACCACCAGTTTTGGGCTGTATTCACAAACAACCCGACTCTGGGGAGATAGTGCCCAAGGGTGAGGGTGGCTGCTTCCGAACTCACACCGTCCAGGGACTGAACCTCTATCAGAAGGACCCAGGCCCCCGATGAACACCCAGGAGGCAGCTTTCTCCTATACACCACATTTCCCTGACCCACCATGGATAGGGATTCGATGGCTTGGCTTTTCCCTCTTGGCTCGCAGCTAATGAGGGAATCCTCGTTAGCTATTTTATTTTAATAATAATATTAATATTTTAAAAATTATGCTTAAATTCAATTGTCTTGTCTGATCTGAGGTTGTATTCGGTGTGGGGCGGTGTACAAGCTTGGTTAAATGGAAGCTAGAGGGCCACACATACAAATTCCCCTCCTTACTCAAGAGACACAGGATCTACCACCTGCAGCGCCCGACTCATACAGTTGTAGTTATTTGTTGTCTGTTTAAATGTTACTTTGTCTTTTGTGTTAGTAGTTGTCTGATCACCCACATTATGTTCCCCTCATGTCTCATTAAGGTTAGTGCAGTTAAGTTCTGGCCAGATTGTTTAAGTTGACTTCCTTTGTTTTTGGGTCCATAATTGGTTGTCACATTTGTGTTCATTTTGTGTTGGAAAATTAAAGACAAAAAAATACATTTTAAGAAAACTACAGAAGTCTCCCTGTGTATCTCTTGGCGACCAACTCGGTCCCTGACATGCGGAAACACAGGGTTTCCGATTGATTGAAAAGCGACCATCAGACATGTACAGTCCCAGGATGGACCGAGGACCGTCACCGCATGGAGCATTCGAAAGGTCGATGATCAATGTATCCTGCTATTCACATTACTTCTCACAGCTAACTGTGTTCTTTGTCAAATGAATGAGCAGGGTGAGCCATCACTAAGAGTTGTACTCTTTTGTTTATAAACTGCAACAATTAATGAGAGGCATTTGGGTAACGGGGAAACTGGAAGTCATCTCCAGGAACTCCAGTTTCCCTGCACTGAGGTGGACCAAGCTGGGGAGTGGGGACATTGAACCCCCTGCAACCCTCTGGACAAGGGAGGCAAATTGGATACCCGAAGGTCTTTGTGTTTGGTTTCCGATGGCCACGGAGAGGGTCCTCAGAGCCGCCAGCGAACTAGAGATTAATGGAAGCGGAGTACAGGGAACACCCATGGCCCCACCAGAGAGCTATGAAGCACAGCTTGTGGGATCCCCAGCATACCATGGCCCCACCGGAAAGCCCAAATCAAGCCTACTCGAGGTGGGCGAACCGGACTCCCCGCCAGGACCACGGCGAACCAGAAAGATCCAAAGCAAGGGTGATCAAGATTTGAAAAAGGCCTCAGTGAAACAAAGTGTAAGTCAGAGGGCTATAAAATAGATGTTTAAAATCTAGATTTGAGAAAAATATAAATCAAATCGACCAACACATTTATACGAAAAAAGGGAGCATCCTGGATTTTTTTACTGGCCAATCAGGCAGATTTAATGAGATACCTCTGGAGAATGAAGACACTAAATGTCATGCTTGTATCATAATTTGCACGATTGCCCTCACTATTTGATGTGCAGAATACAGTTCTGTCCTAAGCTTTAGCCTTGCTCCAGCCACCAAGTGGGTGAGGTGTGAGTGAGTGCCTGAGGACTAGAGAGAGAGCATGAGCAAACATGCAAAATAAGTGAGGCAGAATGCGTAATGCAGCTTCTCTGTCTGCCCGTGCCACCTGTCAGCACTTTGGCCAATCGCCAACTTCAATATTTCAACATACAAACAAGTAATCCCATGGCTGTTGCATGAGGGTGAGAACATCTTTCGATAATAAATCAAATAGGTTCACCCTCAACGCAATGCAATTGCATTGCGGCCTATTGCATATAGGCCTATCATTCCAGCTGCTTCTTTGCCTGGGTCATCAGATATAATATGAGTCATGATGGGCCTGTCTGTCAACATGACACCGCGAGTCATGACAAAGACAGTCATCTGACTGTGCTGCTGATGTCATATTTCAGATGGAGCCTAGATGGGTGTGCCAATGTGCCATGGCTAGCATAATGATGTCTATCTCACTATGCAGTTCACTTTTAATAATAACCAACATAATGTGACTATAGCTCATGCAGACCTATTGGAGGTGATATATGGGCCCATTAACTTTGTGCCATTGTATGCATTGCAGTCTGTCACACAATAAAGGTGGGCATTCAGCGAGGATACTGAATAGTGAAAGGACAGAGAAATAATACAGTTGTTACTAGACTAACTGCATTTGTGAAAAGTAATGAAGTAAAAACAACACCAGAAGCATGACGAATTAACAAGGAGCAAAAGTATTCAACATGCCATTCCTTACAGTCCTAATAAAAAATATAATTATGATCACAAAAAAAATAGTTTAGTTTTGGTTTTCCATTTAATCCATGTGCCTTGTCTTTAACCCCTAACAGCACCATATAAAACAGAAATTTGTCAATTTTGGGCCCAAGGGTGGCACTAGAGGAAAGGCCATGGTATTGCCAAAATCAGTGGGTTTAATCCATGGAAATACAGCCAGTTGAGAATAAGTTATTTGGGACCAAAATGCTGGATGGATTCAACACTGCCATCCTTAACCCCAACATGAAGACATGTTGTTATATACAGTCCTAATAAAATGGGAAAGAGGAAAGTTCCGTTTTTGTATTCCATTCAATGCAGGTGCCTCATCACCTAAGTCCTGACTGAAACAAGAAATCAAAGAAGCTTCTGCCTTAATTACCATGACATTCTCAGAAATCCTGAGTGCTGCTGACATGTTAAGTAGACATTAGAGTCTGATAGGGTAATAGACCAATTATTTGTTTACCAACATTGAGACTGGATGCACAGGTGATTCTTTCATGCAATCAATTCTCAACCTGTTATTTCGGGGTACGCTGGTTTCAGCGCACCCCAACCCCCTCGTGTGTTGGCTAGTGCTGCGCGCCCTAGCGAGACCTGACAGAATGGGTTTAATTTGCAACCAGTATGACGCTTGCAACCAGTGTGACATCGTCTGTTAAGGGTCTATTTTGCTGAGTAAGAACTGAAGACTACCTGTACATGGTTTTCACGTTGGATTTCTAGTAGCCAATTAGCCTACTGCTGGGGGTCATTTTTCAATCTCAAAACTTCTCATGTAATCACATTTTCCTGATGGTATGGGAACTTAGTCTTAACAGACTAACAGGGTAGCCAATCTAGCCATTAGCCAAGAACATTATGTACAGTCTATCAAGGCCAACGAGTTTATCCCAATTCAATATGAAAATATTTATCTCATATAGAACATCAACACACTTAAGAATAAATAATACACCATACCGTGGACAACTGTTTTAGCAATAACAACCTCTTGTCTGTGAGCACCATTTCTCCTCCCCTTCTTCTTTTAGTGCATTCTGTAAGGATTGTGAATGACTGAGTCACATCCTCTGTCTCTAAACCCTTGACCTCATGAGAAAACAGGCTGGCAGGAGTCTGGGGCTGGCTCAGCTTCCAGGAATCCAGTGGGGGATTCCCCCCCTCTTCTCTGCTTGTCTGCCATGTTGTTCAACTCAAGCCCACAGGCTACTACTATTTTTGCATACCTTCAGCTTTCACACAGAAAGGAAACAACACTGTTGATTGGAAGAGAAAAGCTCATACCTGCAAGGTGTATGTGAATGCTGTGTCGCTATTGGTTAAGTGGAGTTCAATGGGGGTGGTTTGACTACTCCTACATATCTACCTACTCAAAACCGTACTGTTGTAAGAAGAAGCCAAGCTGGGCTACTGGAGAGTCAGTGAGAAGATCTGAAGAGGGGGAAGTAACTGCAACACTAAAGACCTTGACAGGTAGGTAACATTATTTCAAGGCAATCATGCTGTCTTTTATAAAAATATAGACTCTTTTTGAGAGAGAGAGAGAGAGAGAGAGAGAGAGAGAGAGAGAGAGAGAGAGAGAGAGAGAGAGAGAGAGAGAGAGAGAGAGAGAGAGAGAGAGAGAGAGAGAAGAATGATTAGGATGTATGTTTCACTTATGTTGTCTCTATAAGTAATGTTATGATATGTTTCATTATTTTGTCAATGTAAAACATATCATGCCAAAATAGCATTTTGAAATTGAAAATTGAGAGAGAGGGTTCGGCAAACTTTCTACACAGCTTATTTGCATATGGTAGCCACTAGCCAGTGATGTTTTACATAGTAATTTGTTTGCTCTCTACTAGTTTACATCTTGTAAGTGACATAGTGCTGCAAATCTTATGCTCAGTGGTCACTTTATTATTTAATATGAGTTGGACAGAGCTTGGTTTCTGAAGTTGTTTTGGGCCGTGGAGATGATTTGTTAGCGACTCTAGCTTGTGCTGTCAACACCCACCTCCCGGTGCCTGGTATATAGCCATGGATCCAAGACGGTCACGGATGATCTTCAAAATAGTGTTTGCACTTTCTCCCTTTTGGTCCGTACATCAAACACAAACTACACAAACGTTCATATTTCAAATATAAAGTGCTTATCCCATGGCCACAGTTGTTACAATTATGTACGGTTCCTCAGAAGTACCCGTATTTCCCGTATTGTTCAATAAAAAGCATTTTAATCCGATCGGTGGCCATTTCTCCGTATTTTCTCCATATGCTTTCAACTACGCGACCCTATCGGTTTGGAGGTTTATTGCACTCTTGATACATTATAACTATGAGAAAATGGCCACCGATCGGATTAAAATGCCTTTCATTGAATAATACGGAAAATACGGGTACTTCTGAGGGTCTGTACATAATTATAACATCCGTGGCCATGGGGTAAGCACTTTATATTTGAAATATGAACGTTTATGTAGATGTACGGACCAAAAAGGGAGAGTGCAAGCAATATTTTGAAGAACATCGATGACTGTCATATAATATATGACAGTCATGTATCAGGGCTACACCTCCCCCTAGCCTTGATGATACAATACTGTGATATATGACAGTCTCGTGCAGATGACCGTCTTGTGATCCAAGGCTATCCTTCCTCCCCCATCCTTGGTTATGACTCGGGGCAAATATTGCAGTGTGTAGTAGGCGAGTAGCCTCAAGCGTAACATCCTGCAATCGTGGCAGACTTTCCCTTTCTCCCACCTGTTTTATTACGGGAATGAATGAGTTGCCTATACGATAACCCTATGATACGAACCCCCAGAGGGGCTGACTAATGTAATTTACGGATGACAGTCGCTGCTGCTTGTGTCAGCTTGCCCCGGCTTCCTGGCTGTGAAGTCAGCAAGGCAGGTAGGTACACGTGTGTGACAACATTTCTGTGTGATGTAAGCATGTAGGCTTACAGTCACCTTGTCTGATGATTGTAGCCTGAGGAAAAGGCACTTGTATATTCGGCGTGGGACACGGTCATATGGCGAAGTGTAACTGAGCCTCATCATGAGCTCATGAATAGTTTCCCAGAGGTTTTTGGAGAGGCAACAGATGGTGGGTGGACAACCTGTTGACTGGCTGCATCACACAGGACAACAGTCACAGTGATACTACTTATACTGATTGCTCACTCAGTGCGCTTTCACCTGTGTTGACATTAAATGGAAGTTTGATGCTACAGTGGTAATGGTATACACTGTGATTGTGTGTTGTCTGACTGTATGCCTTTGGCATACAGTCAGACAACAGATGTTACTGTAAGTCAAGAGTTGTCCTTATGCTCAGACATGCTTGGGAAAATGTTCCCTGGTGTACTAAGCAACAGGACAAGAGAATAACACTCAGTATTAACTGTTTGTCAGGAGTCTTATATTTGTTTGTTGTCATATATTCTTTGTTGTTTTTTCCTCCTCCTGCCCTAGATCTGCATACAAGTGAGTTCTTGCTATACCACCCAAAAGACGGATAGACATCACAGACAGTCAAGATGACTTCTGTAGCACCATTCAGCCGCAGGCACTGGGCATCCCAGTCAGTTCGAGTCACTGCCAGGGAGTTGTCACTTGTCAGCACCAGGGGTAAAAATAATGCCATCGCAGAGCGCTTCTCCAAGTAAGAATCAAATTCACTCAAACATCAACCTCTCTTTCTCTTGCTCTCTCTCTTTCTGCGTCTGTTTCTCTGTATCACTCTGCCTCTGGCCATATCTATGACGTCTGACCACTTTATAACATTCCGTCAACAGCTTACTCACTGTTCTGTGCCTTATGTTGTCTCACTCACCCACTCTTAATTTTGTCTCCATAGTTTTTTCCTGACAGCAGGCTCTTGCCTCTCAGCTGTTTTCAAGTTTCCTACTTTCCACAAAAGTGTGTTTATCCATATTAACATCAGCCCAAACCAGTTACTCGAGTTACCTTCATTTGCTGGTTTCACTTGCTTGCATTAGTTGTGTGTGTGTGTGTGTGTGTGTGTGTGTGTGTGTGTAACCAAAGGTATCAAATGACTCATTCTGTGAATTGCAGAGATGGTTCAGTGCCAAATGACCTCCTTTTCTGTGTTTACTCCATCCCACCACTAGGAGTTAGTGCTGTGCCATTTCTGTGGGTGGAGGAGGATTTATTTGTATTTTCTGTCAGAGTGCATGCCATCCATAATTCATGTGCGAAGTACTTGGTTAAGAAAGTAAGGAAAAAGCCCCGGTGGATCACAATTGTAAGGGCATATACCATATAATTAAGGCTAGTCCTTCTCGCAGCTGATCCTGATTCGGATCTGACCCAAGGCACTTTGCATGTCACCCCCCTCTCCTGTCTTCTTGTATCTCTGTTCACTGTCCTATCTGAATAAAGCGTACAATTCCCCAAATAAATATTTATAAAAGAAAGGAAGGAACTGTAAGTGAAACAGCTGGATTATTTGGAAGTCTCACAATGAAGACACTGTGAAGTCTGTCTACATGTGTTGTCTCCCAGTTAAGCCCTCAAGTACACGTACACTTCTGTAGTCTTACTTGAGATGAGATGTGGTAAATTTGAAGTTAAACAATATCTCCTCCCCATTTTACGAATCCATTTCTTTAAGTCTCCTCCTCAAAATAGAATCTTGGCTAGAGAATTCCGTCATACGCAGTACAATTCTGAGTGTTAATCTTGAGAGTGTAAAATAATGTTTTGGGGCAAGAAGGAAGAAGGGGATTTGTGTGCGCTGAAGGAAGCTTTCCAATTGCAGAGTGAGGAAGATGCTTTTGTCTTTTGAAAAGGTCACACAATGGTGTCATGCAATTATCAGTGGCCGGCTAGCATTCACTTTCTGTCTCCCTAATGTCTCCGTTTCCTCAGGTATCAGATGGCTGCAGAGGAGAGCAATGCTGACTGGAAGAAACCGGTAAGTGCCACATATAGAATATGAAATGTGTGTCTTGGTCTCACATACCAGTACACCTATATTCTGGATTCAAGAGTTTTTATTTGTGAATCACTCATACAAGTATGTGCTGTGAAATGTTGATGCCATGCTCTGCAACAGTATATGAAACAAGATACTGTATATTAGACGAGGTGTAATATAAGTAAAACTAACACAATAATTAATAAAAGCCCCATAGTCAAAACATTCACAACGGTGTCTGAAGTTCTTAGCAAAGCCATGCCATCTTCAGTGGAACAATTTGCAACATACAGGAGTAGTTTATGGCAGACAGAAAAAGCAACCTCACTGGAATTCTTACCCCCTCTGGCTTCTTTGGGTACTGCTGCTGCTTTATCTGTGTTTTGTCTCAAACTTTGGAAGGCAGTCATAGTCAATTGGAATGCGATCAGAAAAATAAAGACGTATAGTTAGTTAGTTACTTTATTGATACAATTGTATAAAACAATTGTGAAAAACGTATGAATAAAAATGTTAAACAGTAAAATACACTCATTCAGTGCCAGACTTATTTCTGTCTGTGTTTGCCCAGTGCCAGAGATTTTCGTTTTTATACCTTTTCAACTGGTCACAGAAAATGTATATCCTTTATGATCGCTTGTCTGACCGTGTGTAAACACACCCGGTAGCAGTGTGGGCCCAGAGAAAAGAAATCCAACCGCTATCGGCCCCTTCTCTTGCAGCAGCATGTGAATATACCATCTCTAGCCAAAAATGCACGCCTTTCTTACCTTTTCAACTGGTTTCCACACGCAGCCTATGAGAGGAGAACCGAAACCGTGTAGAGGTTATCCTCAAATAGTCCTCGCTGTAAGGTGTACTGCTGGTGCTGGTATAGAGTGGATGAACAGATAAATCTGGGTTGATGGCTTGGTAGGTCTTATATCTTGTTCCCTCTTTGGATTGCAGTTTATCAACCATGTCCCTTCGGTCAATCTCAATATGATCGTGTATCTCAGTTCAATGAGAATACATGACTTGGTTCTCCTTCTTTAGCAATTGCAGAACATAAGAACACAAGGGGTCATCAAGCATGCCATGATGCTGCTGTATTTTGCTGAAGAACCTGGCTTGCTTTTCTCTCACTAAAGCTTGCAATGAAGGCAGTCCTGCTTCCAACAGGCAGGTTAAGTTGGGTGTAGTAACCCTTGCCCCAAGTAGGGATTTCACTCCAGTCATGTAGAGCAGGGGTTTTCAACAGGTGGTCCGTGGACCACTGGTGGTCCGTGAAGGTATTGCATGTGGTCCCTGACCATGAATTTAGTAATAATATTTTTATTCCACGGAACAGTGCATTAATGAACTGGTGACCTATGATGTCGTGCCAATGTTGTCCGTTACTGGGAAGTCAGAGGTCAAGAACTTCCACAGAAAAGGGTGTTAGAATCTCAAGAAGAGGAAGTGTACCGGATTGCCTGATTGAGTCATCATTATAGGAAATGTGCCCATATAATCGCATGTGTCTGCTCACTCATACATAAGATACAAATCAGTATATCAGTTAACATAAATGTAATGGAAGGTTGGATAAAGTAAGAGAATGGAATAGGGGTAACCGTGGGATAGGAATAGATCAGTGGTTCTCAACTTTTTTTGCTCTGTCTGGACCACTCGCATATTTCAGTTAAATAATGTCTGGGCATGATATAATTTGTTGCACGTAATATCGGGCAACGAATTAAATCAAGTCCTTAACAGTCATTATTTAATTTCAAACTTTTCCTCCCACACCACGCCTATTAATTCAAATATTTTCTTATATTTGATGGACTTTCTGCAAAATATTATTTAAACATATTTGAATACATTTAACAAAGGTATTTTATTTATGTATTTACATTTTAAAACATTTTCCCATGGACCACCTGCAGGCCTAATTATGCCATGGACCACTAGTAGGCCTAGTCCATGGACCATTGGTTGAGAAACAGTAGGATGCATAGTAAGTGTTACCAAAGCACTAATCTTAGCTCATATCCCCACCCAACACAACAGTGGTCCCCCCCAGGTTGATTCTTAGTCAGGGTGGTGGTCCCTTGTTCACAATCAGTTGAAAGCCCCTGATGTAGAGAGTTTCGACAGACTTTAACGGAATTTGTAACCAATCCTGATGAGAAAGCAGCCTCAAAAACCTTTAGTTTTACACAAAACGGAGCATTATGGTTGGTGGACAGGAAAATAATCAGTTTGTTTAAGTGCTTTGTCTTCTCTTTTACATGTATGCCAAGTTTCGAGGCATTTCCATTAGCAGTGAAGATGGCTCCAAGATATGTATAACTGTCACAATGCCTCACTGTAAACGAAGCAAGCTGAATAGGTTGCCTTCATCAGATCCCACTATAGCCATAAACTTTGTTTTACTTTCATTAACAAGCAACATCTTGATCACATGACCCCAGAGATATGTGGGGTCATGTACGTTTTGGACAATCTGTGTGTATTGAAAAAAAAAAAGCAAAATGGCACAAGATGTAATTTGCACAAATGGCCGGGGCCTATATGGAGAGTGTTGATCCAAGGAATCCAGGCAAACAAATATTTTGATTGTATGATGACCCCACGGTTCAAGAGTTATAGGCCAAAACGTGAAGTGTGCTGTTGTAGCGCCACCATGAGGCCGATTTGGGGTGGAGGTTCTTCCTTGGCCTACTTTGAGTAGTTAAGTGCAAACTTGACTTTCACTTACAGTGAAAGGGGGTTTGGTGATTTTGCTTTTCTTCACCCATTTGACTGTCACACTCTGAGACTCTATTAAAGAATGAATTGGCTACAATTAAGCAAACAAAATTTGTTAAACTGATTTTTTTGGAGATGAGCGAGTGCAATGGCAATTTTGACTCCATCCTCTCTAACTTTCAGGGATGGGGACTATTCTATAATGATCTTGCCAGAGCAGAAAGATTTTTGCTTTTTTTTCAATAACGGTTGCTTTCCAAAGCTCTTTCTAAAACCAGGTTTGAGAACCAGGTAGCATTCTTCACAGCTAAAGATGGAAGCTTTCTTTTCTTGGCAGTCTCTTTCAACCCTTTTCTCATTTCCTGCACTCCCCGACCCCCCACCCACCCTTTCCTTCGCTGACTTTCTCTGTTTCTGATTTTCTCTCTCTCCCTCCGTCCCACCCACCCTCTCCCTCTCTGTTTCCTTCCCTCCGTCCTTTCCTCTCTCTGTGTTTCTCTGCGGTGTAGGGGGTGGGCTAGCTCCTTCATGCTGATCTGATCACTTCTCAAGGCTCACATCTGGGACAGCTTGTAACATTTCCAGCCGGTCAGCAGACACACACATACATGCCTCTCTGCCAACTGGACAGCCAGGTCATCAGCCTTATTCAGGTTTTTACGCCGTACCATACTTTGTCTAAAGGAAGCCTCTATTCATATATTAGTTCTGTAACAAATAGTTAGGTAACCACAAGTGTTCTCTTCTTTATCCAGTACAGTCAGGTTAATAGAAGTGCATGCTGACTTGCTAATGGTTCTTTGTTCCTTGTCGCCTCTGTTATTTCCATTTATTTCCATCTCCTCTCTATTGTGTCGTTTCCCCTTGTTTGGTTTACTTTTCATGAATGCTCACTAGTTGTCTGGATTGTGTGTAGGCAATTTTACATTGAGTTTGCTAGCAGTTTGCTAGCCTCATTCAACAGTTGGTAGAGGTTCAAATGGCATGAATTCAACGATGATGGAATTCATAGAGTAAATTAAGAACAGATTTAGACATTTAGCCTGTACTATCATGCCAAAGGATTTTGAAAAAAAGTTTAGTCATATTTTAGGACTGATGTGTGACTATTTCTGTGAGTGGGTGTGACACTTTGTGATATCTGTTATCTGTTCTCCCTTCTCACTGCTCTGAGTAGTGGTGCATCCAAATTCAGTGTGGTGATGTGGCTATGGGAGCTACATCAGTACACCCTTCCATGGAGCGACATACTGTATATGGTGACATATTAACAAATGTCATTTAAATAGTACAATAAACCTGTATGGGGCAAACATATTGTATGCTTTGTTTTAGCATACTCTTGTTTACCATATGATTGGTGTTGATCACAAGACAATGCAATGTGTGCCAGAGAGTTTAGAAAACCAGAGAACAAGACTTTAACATCATTTGAGTGTGCTTTTCTAGAATGCTCGATCCATCCTGATGTTTTTGGGGGCATTTTATTATCTTTTAAAATCCCTAGAAACCAAGATGAAAAAACCTTTGAATCTCTAAATAATAACCGGGTACCGACTCGTGTTCTTTAGGTAGTGGAACCCTTGCCACCAACCGCCCTCGGTGGAAACCTCAGTGCTCTGAAGAAACGCTGGGAGCTGCAGCAGCAGAAGCCACCTTCAACCCGCGCCTTGAATACAGCAAGCCGTAAGCCTAGACCCACTTCACAGATTGAGATCCAGGCTCTAACCACAACAACGAAGGCCTGCTTTGAGGACCGGGGCCAAAAAATCCTGACCAGGGCTCAAACCCTGCCTGTAACCGAGAAAGAAGTTCTCTCCCAGGCCCAGACCGCTGAACTTCAGTCCAGCCGGCCAGAGTCATCCCATCTTCTTTTCGAAACCGACAACCAGGCGGACATGGAGAAAAAGCCTAGGGGAGATTCGGAGAGAGATGGAGGAACGGCGGTTGAGGTGCCCGCCTTAGAGAAGCCCAACGTCCCCCTTAACAGCCTTAAGATGATGTTTGAGACGGGAGAGAACCTGACCAATAAGGCAAGTCCACCTTCAATGTTGTTGACCAAGTGTGACGTGTTCATTAAGTGCAAAAATGCTCATGATGAGCAAGTGTTAATGTTTCACTGACCATCAGATGTCCATTTCTTGTACTCATTTGCTGACACTATACTGCTGAAATTGCATAATGCGTTAAAAGGTTCACAAGCCTGCGGTGCTGACCCTAATGCCATAATATACAGAAATAGTCTCTGATGGGGTTTGGATCATGTAAATAGTGTCTGCTTGTTCTTCAGGTCAGCTTCCCCTCCAAGTGCTATCATGCTACCAGTCACATGGTGCTGCCTCGCTTCACCACCCCTCACACACACACACATTTCTCTTCCTCAGCTGACTAGAAATTTGGACCTTAGCATCCTCCCGGGCAAGTATCAATAACATGAAGTCATTTGCGCCCATTGTCCATTTCACACCCTGCAGGCTGCTTGCGGGTATTTACCAAACACCAAAGCGGTGCCAGGCAGACATCCAGTCATGCTTACATGTAAGGCGAGGATGCTTTATGGTGCAGCATGTGAGTGGTCGCACCCTGGAGCTGCCAGACAGAGGCTTCATTTACTAATGACAGGGAGAGAACAGAAGAAGTCATTATGATGTTTTCAGAAGCAGAGCAATGCTTTTTGAAATACCATAACATCAGAGATGTTCTAGAAATGAACAATGCTTATGTTCAGAGAAATGGGAAAAATGATAAGCATTTGATAAATCTTACTGTACATCTTCAGAACCCTGGCATTTCTTTCATAAAAGGTTATTTTATGGGCACAAAGTCTCTCAGGATCCAATCGAAAGAAAGATTTTGTTTGTTTTAAAGGGAAAATCTGCATACTGTATTACCACACTGCCCTTGAATATCAGTAACAATTTCATTCAATATGTGGAACTTTGAGAAACTACCTCCATAAATGTGGAGTGGAGTAACTCACAGGATGTGACTGTTCTCCTTTGAGAAGCTTGGTGAGCACTGAGCAGACACACCTCGGCTTCACCCCTTGAACCATGAGTCAGACCCAGTTCCTCCCACTTCTCTCCCTGTGATTGTGTGAAATTCCTGCTAATTCGTTTTTTTTTAAGTTTACAAGAAAGACCGTGGTGAAAGTGATCAAAACAGTAATAGAGCAGCAAAGCGGGCAAGTATTAAACAAGACTTTTCACCACAAAACAAGGACTAGACACTGTTAACACCACACTGAAATAAAATAAAAAAGAAAAGGATTAAACAAAATGAAGGAAACAACCTATTGAAACGGAAAATACAGACAAACTGAAATTAAGACATTAAAAAAGTATCACTGGTAGTTATAAGATTGCTGGTCGATCCGCTGTCCAACATGCCACCGTTAATTTTTTGCTTATTCATTATTGTGAATCTTTTATCTAATGAAGTAACGAAATTAGTGTTTTTTTTCCTCCTCCATCAAGGCCACCAGAGTTGTAGACCTAGGCTTATTCTCTGGAAAGTATGCCATTAATCTTTGATATTGAGATGGGGATTGTTTGAGATTTTGAATGATCCAAGACAAAGAAAATAGTATATGTATGTGCCACACTATTTCCTGACTTGACTGACCTCCTTGTATGAGATCAAGGGGACATTTTAAAGTACTGTAAATAGAGGGATTTGAGATCATATTGATGCATGTTTGTTATACTGGTGAGGCACTCTTGTTTTGGTGGAAAATGTGAGAGGCTAAAATGCCTGTAGACGTTGTGCTGAGCGACTGTTGTGGCGGCAGTCAAGTGCCCAATCCTGTGCCCGTGCTTCTCTTTGTTGAGGCCCCCTTTCCAGAACGCTGATGTAATGGAGGGAGGCTGCAAGGCTCATGACTTCAGACAGCTGATCCACTCACTGGGCTTCTTCAGATGACTCTGCCTCCCCAACGGCTATCAAAAGATAGATGCCCCCCTTTCTTCTACTCTCTTCTACTCCACTCCTCTACTACCGCCCCAACCCACCCCATCCATCATCAGCCTTCTCCCTTTTCTCCTCACCTGCTCTCCCTTCTGTCCGCTTTGCTGCTTCTCTCATTCCTCTCTCATCCCTTGCTTTCCTCTCTCTGTTCTATCATGGAAGCCCTGTTCCTCTTGTCTTGCTTCTTTCGCCCCTCTCTTCCTGTCTGAACACTCCCTCCCTCTGAACTCCCAGGGGGAGACTCATGCAGTCATGAAGCAGACGTGCTCTGAAATTAATTGACCCCCCGCACCCCCCACCCATCGCCTCCCTCCCTCCGCCTCCCTCCGTCTCCCCCTAAAATCCCCAGTCACTGGCCCAGCCCCACCCATGCTCCCTCTCACTCCCTCCTGCCCACAGTCCCCCTCTACCAGCTGCTCCTCTTCTGCATCGACCCCCCCCACCACCCTCACACTGGTTCCCTGTTGTGTGCCTGTCTCTATATTCCATGGCTAGAGGATTGTAATAACAGTGAAAAAGAAAAAAGAGACACCCCCCCCAAAATCCCTAGCAACACACACGACACACTTTACCCCCTCCCTTTCTTACTGCACATCATCATCCCTGTACATCAGGCAACGCCCCCTAATTCCTAATTCCACACCCCCCTCCAAACACCTGCTCCCAACGTGGGTAACATGGATCCAGTCGACCAGTCGACCCCCACCACACACACACACACACACACACACACACACACACACCCCGCCTCCCCAATCCATAGTATCCTCCCCTCACGCAACGTCCTCCTCCTACAACATCTCTAGAGGCCCTGCCCCTTGCTCGCTCCCCTCTCTGACTCAGGGGACACACCAGCCAGACTGGTCCCTCTCTCTCTCTCTCTCTCTCTCTCTCTCTCTCTCTCTCTCTGTCTCTCTGCTCTGGAGTTGGATGCAGTGTTAGATTGGGCTAATGTGTAGAATTGAGTTAGAAGTAGATTAGAGCATGCCTCCTCAGAACTAAGACTTGACTCTTCATTGCAAGCGCTTCCTCTCTCCATCCGTTCAGCTGTCTCTCTCTCTCTGTTAACGGATCCTCCTCCTTCACCAGAGGTAGATATGGTACTGGTTTGTTTCAGTTTGACCTCCATATGGTGTTTGGGTGACTCTTTGTTTGTGCCTCTGAACAGGCCCCCTTTGACTGAGACCTAGTTTTATTACTGCAGTCTTAAAACACTCTCCACTTTGTCTTTTTTCTATTTTTTTCACTGACTTCTCTGTTGGACGAAAATGTTTTCATTGAGGCTTGAATGAGGTCTTTTTTTTCAGCTTCACACTGGCTGACTTTTCTGTGGTACGAAAGTACCCTTAAGACGAATTAGCTTCTCAAGGACCGTTTTATCGGCTAGCTTTGCACGTGTCAATGGTTCTTTTTCATCTCGAATCAACTTTCTTTGAACATCGAAAATGTGTAGTTTCGGCTGGTTATATTGAAGGCTGCTCTCTAAAATTCTGTGACCCATGCTTGCTGTAGGTGAGTACATGGGTCATAGTCTGCCTTTCAATTTTTGGGGGGTGTGTGAAAACTGTAATAGTGTATGTCTGAGTGGGGTCACTCCAGGCACAGGGTGGGGCTGTGGAGGGACTTATGTCAGTCTGTAAAGCTTAAATAGTATCTGGATTAGAGGCAGGTTCTTTGTCTAGTCTGCTGATCAGACCCCCTGAGACCCAGCCCAACCTGGTAGGCCCTGCTGCTTGTTTACATCCTACTACCACTGACCCCCCCCCCCCCCCCCCCCAACTGTGTGTGTGTACACACACACACACACACACACACACACACACACACACACACACACACACACACACACACACACACACACACACACACACACACACACACACACACACACACACACACACACACACACACACACACACACTCTTGTGTTGTGAACCGCCACCAGCCTGTGCAACCATCCACCCCCATCTTTAAACCACCACCCATGGGATAGAACCATCATCATTATGACGATTGTCTTTTTATTTAGGTGATTTGTCTCCTTTCTGAAATAACCAGCATTATTGGCCACAAGCTCCCGTGCCCTCCCTACTCGGTGACTGCATGTTTGTGTGCTCATATGCTCCCCTCTCTCTCATGGTCTCCCAGGCAGACTATAACACACACCTATCCTATACTTCCTTAAAGTGATGTTGCACTTTGGGTACTTTGTAGAACCTTGGACTTCAGCTTTAACCACTAGACTAACTAGATTGTCTGATTTGTAGAGGAAAGAAGTACGTACTAAACAGCAGTTGATTCGGGATAAATAATAATATATATAAGACGTCTGTCTGTCTGTCTGCGCTGCCTCTACAGCTGTTTAGTGACTCCAAAGCGCCACCCGTGGTAGGTTTTGGAACTACATAAGCTGCGTGACAAAAGAAATGCGTGAAGTGCGTGCCATGAAAATGGCTCACGTGAGAAAAGACAACCTGAGTAGGCACCAACTGTAGCTACTGTATGGGTAGTCAAAGTTATTGTGGAAACGGAATTAGTTACTCCATTCACACTTATTTTATGATGAAAAGGCCTAAAAATCACTTAGCAAATGATGAGCAAATGCAAACAATGTGGATTCTGCCACTATTTGCATTTTTTTTAAATATCGTGATAAAAATGGCTTCCATTATACCATACTAACTTTCCAGTAATAGAAAGCCTGCGGTTTCTATTAGCTTGGATTCCCCATCGATGATGTCCACAGCCCTCCTCTGAGACACAGACCGAGTAGACAAAAATGGTACCACATTATAATGATCATTGGTGAGGACTATTTATATGAAGA
Organism: Gymnoscopelus braueri; assembly: GCF_963280865.1. Lineage (NCBI taxonomy): Eukaryota > Metazoa > Chordata > Actinopteri > Myctophiformes > Myctophidae > Gymnoscopelus > Gymnoscopelus braueri. Next base: position 27,894,314 of record NC_137614.1, on the reverse strand, counting down.
TATGTTGAAAATTGGTGAAGTCGTCCTTTAATGTCAACCCAAAAAAGTGTTTAAAAGCACAGGTGTGAAAAAAAAAGTGTAGGTAAATGCCTACAATAAAGTTGTCAGTGGAATTTAGCATGAAGTTAGGATATAAGGCTGTCACCATCATAATGTTTGCAGATTATTTATTTTGAATTTCAGTCATTAAACATTGAGTTGAGCAATTTAACTAACTTGAGGCTTCTGTTGGACCTGTTTTCCCACTTGTATTTTAATTATGAAACAGTTCTTCCAAATCCCATCCTAAACAATATAATCAGCAGTGATAATTGATCCTTTTGTAAATATTGAGTTTACAGAATGTAACCATATGAAGTTAAATGAACGCTGAGGGTTTTACTGTGTACTGGCATTATAAATGTCTCACCAGATCCTCAGTGTAGGCTAACCTGCTGAAACCTGCACAATGTCTCTGTTTGCTTTACCCAGACAAGCAACCGGACGCTTTAAGACCCAGCAGCCTCTGGGGATCAGGTGAATGAGCCCAGAACAAGTTGGCTCAGTGCTGGCAACTCCACAGACTTGTAAAAACCTTTTGAAACTCAAATGTGCCACTCAACCAAATTACAGGCCAGCGTGTATTGGTCGAGAATTTGTTGGACCAGGTGTAAGAGTGACTCTATTGAGCCTAATTTATACCTCGTATAATTCAACCCTTTAGATTGAAGGCTGTTGAAGTGTTTGTGGCCTGGCCAGGTGTGCGACTGCAGGCCATGTTTGTTGTTGTTGCAAGAACCTATTGTTGTCTGTCTCTGAAGAGCGTGACCCGGGGCTGTGACACTGCAGGAGGCAGTGTGAGAGTGTACAAATGTACATTTGTATTAGGGCTGCTCATTACATTTTATTTTCAATCGCAATTTTATTAAAGTGAACAATTTTGTTAAAGATAAGTTAATGTACATAGATAAAACAAGTATTGTGTCGCATTCCGTTAGACAATGATGCTCTCAATTTGCCTTGGGTTATAAATAAAGGGCACCCGCCTCACTAAAAGCCCAAATTCACTCCGTTAGGCTGTGGCAAGTTTAGTTCAGCTCAAGCCAAGATGAGGGAAGGAGAGCTTTTGGTCAACAAGAAGGGTAAAACCAATTCAGCTGTTAAGCAACACTTTGGTTTCAAGGAGTCTAGCAAGGATCAACATCATCATATATTGTGCAAGATTTATTACACATTGATGTCTGCACCGTCCAGTAGGCAATACGACCAATTTGTTTAATGATCTGAAATTCAAATACGAAGTGATCTATGACCAAACGATAAAGAACCAAAAAAACAAAAAACGTTCTAATGTTAAGAAGTTCATGATGTTTCTGAAGTCAATGAATAATCATGATCTCAATATTGACCAAAGTAATTGTGATTATATAATTAAATTAACACAGGAATTTACTGTGGAATTTACAGGAATTTACTGCGTGCATGCGCGCGTGCGCCTACAGGTCCACCTGTCTCTTGTCCAGCTGCTGTGTTTAGACAGGTTGGCCATCTCAGGCTCCATCCCTGAGCTCATAAAGGGATTAAAACATGCTAGACAGGGTGCACCCGTCCACCCCCCCTCTCTCTCTTTTTCTCCCTTTGATGCCCTGTTGGATTCACGTTTCCCCTTTTGATCTTCCTAAGGGGCATCGCCCGGTGGTTTGTGCTAATGACTGTGCCATGTGAAAATCACATGACTGTAGGTTTAGGTACACTTTCAAGTGTGTGTGTGTGTGTGTGTGTGTGTGTGTGTTTTATGCGTTACATAACTCTGACCAGCCCTGTTTGTGTGTTTACAGGTGACCAGAGAGCCTACAAGGAGTGGAGGAAACGGCAGCAACATAGACAACATGGACCAGCTGCTCGAAGGTACAGCACGCACGCACGCACGCACGCACGCACGCACGCACGCACGCACGCACGCACGCACGCACGCACGCACGCACGCACGCACGCACACAGATAAGAAATGGTGGTGGGCTCATCAGGTGAGATATCAGGTTTTGTTGATTAAATGGATGCTGTTCTTAGTTCTTCTAGTCTAGTTGATCACAAGACCTAAGAACAAATAATGTTTGTGAATGAGGCTGTCTTATACTGATACATAGGCAAATTACCCATGTCCTACCAAAATGTCAAATGTACCAAATGTCAAAGTCTCTGACATCCTCTGGATGGATTACATCCTTCCCGGCTCTGCGCAAACGTTCCAAAGTGATGACCAGAGCATGGAGGAATACTGTGCTCAGCAGAACATTGAGCGACGCACAGGAAGGGACGGACTCGGTTTCCCCCTGACTGTACCACACTCCTGACCTGGTGTTGTGTACCACAGCTCTGTTGGCTGACTTTGACTGGGCTGGGGTGACGCAAATACTGAACACTGAAGCACTGGGCGGTTTCACTAGTTACTATCTGGACAGTAGAATAAGTGTTGAAATTCACAATGGCATTAAAAAGGACGACTTCACCCATTTTGCTCTTCATATAATTGGTCCTCACTAATGCTCATGATAAAATGGTAAAAAAAAATCCTACTCAGTCTGATTTTTATTAAGGCAAGAGTAATGGCTTCCATTTTAGAATGCTAACTTTCCAGGAATAGAAAGCCTGCAGTTTCTGTTGGCTTTGATTCCCCATTGATGATGTCACTGGTAGGCAGGTTTCTGAACTGTCCACAGCCCTCCTCTGAGACAGAGTAGAAACAAATTGTACCATATTATCATATGATAATAGAGGACCAATTATATGAAGATAGGTTGAAAATGGGTGAAGTCGTCCTTCAATTGAATCTAACCTCTTCTTGTCTCACACACACACACACACACACACACACACACACACACACACACACACACACACACACACACACACACACGTGAGTGAGTTGGAGGTATTAACACATTCCCTGCCAGAGTTTTTTTTTTTTATTCCCACCCAGTGCCAGCATTTTTAAAGATGTTTTAAGTAGTCTCAAAATATTTTCTGTTATCACCATCCTCACGGTGATCCCCTCATTACACACACAGAAATCTCGTAGAATCGTGGGAAAAAATCAATCCGATCGCGGTAATCTGTTTCATTGCAGCCAGTTGAAAAAAGCATGTTTCACCAAAAAATACATGGTAAAAAAAATAATACACAGGAGCCGAGATACAGGATTTTTAAGTAATAAGTTAACCAGCGAGTGAATGGAGCAGTAAATCTTTGGATAGCGATATCTCTGGTTCTGTGTGGAATTCTTTTTTTTTTACTTTTATTTTGAAAGTTGGCGGTAAACGGGTGTATTTTAAAAGACGGACATGTCCGTTTTTGGCAGGTAATTTAAGGAGAAATTGTGTGGGAGTTTCTTAGTATAATCATGGCTGTCTCTCTTCTGTCAGATGGAAGTCTTGTGGATTCCACTCCTCTCCGTGACAGGATGGCTCTCTACCAGGCTGCCATCTCCAAACAGGAAGTCCTCCCCAACTCAATCAGTGTGAGTATTTGAGTAGTCTTCGATGTTATATTGTGGTAGCTGATCTTTCTGTAAAGGGCTTATACTTCTTTGACTGTGATTCCCCAGGGGTCAATGATTGGTCCACTCCTTTTTGTTTGTACAAGCTCACAACGCGTTTCATTGCACCACTTAAACACAGAAGCTTGAATTCCAGTGTGTGGATATAGTTTAAATCATATTTTCATGCACTAAATATTTTATCCAGCATCTGGCCTGCTTAGATTTTGCATGTGCACATGGTCTTTTGGTTCTTTTTCTCCTTAAAGGAAAACTGTTATATGTTGTCATAGCAGGAACCTCCTCCCATAATAAATAATAATTACCTCTGCTCTCTCTATCTTACATACCTTTCACAGAGTGATCAACTTGACACTTACTGTGGCAAACAGAAGGAGAATGTTCCTCCAGGCACGTTGGACGTGGTAAGCACTACAGTTTTATCCAAGAAAGGGCAAAGAGTCAATGTAGGGTTAAGTTTCAGTTTCAATCCTCTCCGTCTCCTTGCAGAATCCCTTCCTACTTGTTCATAAAAAGTCATCTCGAAATGACTGAACTATAATAAACAGGCATATTTATGTGTTAAGTTTTCTTTTCCTGTTTGGGAAATCATGGGATCACCCGTTCGTAGATATCTTCTGTAAAAGCTAAAATGAAAATACAGAAGGCAGCCTATCCTACATGATTGATACCTAAGCTTACACTAGAGTGTTTATGTTGTACATAAATGCTGTTCGATGTCTCAAAGAATCATCTTTATTGTCACATCACAAGTTTACAGGTGTAAAACTGTGGGTGAAATTGGTTTGTTTGCAAGCTCCATCGTTTTAATTGTTTCCAGCAAGATAAAGAACAGAAAGAAAGGGGGGTGGGGGGCAAGGAAAGGGAAAAAGGAGTGTAGAGTATCTTGTGATGACCCTATCAGGGCATGACACATGAAGAAGAAATCAATCAAATCCCACTTAAGTGACCAGATCCTGTCTCATCATCTCTCCCCAGGGTCCATCCTCTGAGCCCAACAGCAGGAAAGCCTCCACTTCAGAGAGCAATGGTAATGTACTGTCCATGTTCTCTGCTCATAAACTGTAAAGTCACTATCATCACTACTGTCTTGTTGTTGTTCTAATTGTAACAATTATTGAATTCCCTGCCTGAATGACGTTTAAATGCTCCCTGCTATATCTGCAGCCTGCAGTGGATTTCCTGTCGGGCTGTTGAGCATCTTCTCCATGTACTGTACATCGTTAAACGTAGATTATGTACAAAGGCTCCCTCTAGTGGTCAGTGTGTTACTGCTCGTTCTCATACTAGTGTCTTATCCAAGCAGGCTCCAGTGCTGACATAGCGGTGTCATCCGCTCAGAAAGACCCGTCTCCCAAGACCCCCAAGGTGAGTCCTCACTGGTAGTACCCGGCTAGTCAATATTTCACTCAGTCTCACAAGGTCATTGATTCACAGACATGCTCGCCATTTGACTCACATAATACTCCTTGATTTGTTTGCTCACACTCCTATACATATTTGTGAATCATGTGCAGAGCTTCCGTCTACCAGTGAGGGAGACCTGTGTGTCATGTGTGAAGACGGTGTATCCACTGGAGAGGCTGGTGGCCAATCAACAGGTGTACCACAGCAGCTGCTTCCGCTGTTCGCATTGTAACACCAAACTCAGGTGAGGTGAAGGACATGCACACGCATGCACACACACACACACACACACACACACGCGCACACACGCACACACGCACAATCACGACAAGTACAATTATATATATAAGCAAGATATTATAGTAAACTCTCCTGTTCACTAGTGAATTAAAGGAGTAGTTCACCCAAGAAATTACTTTATTTCTATTGTTTACCTACCCGGTGTTGTCTTTGACACGCTCAGAGTTTCAGTTTGTAAAACATTCCTTAAAGGGCAAGACCACTTTGGTAGAGGTTTGGATTGTGTATTTACCTTGCCATGATGTAACTCCAAAGGTGGACAATAAATTTAAAATAATTGCTCCATTGATTAGAAATTGATAATTCAAAATATGCTCCTCATTGACTTACATTGTACGGTGAAACAGATCTCAAAGTCACTCTTTTAGCACTTAAACAAACGCAAACAAAGTTTATTCAGACAATATAGAACATCACCAAGCCCAGTACTGTTTTTTTATATAAAAATGTTAACTTTTGATTTCTTGTCCACCTTTGGAGTTACATCATGGCAAGGTAAATACACAACCCAAACCTCTACCAAAGTGGTCTTACCCTTTAACGGTAAATCCAGAATCCAAAAATGAAGACAACTTGATGAATGGAATTAATGAGAGACTCCACGTATAACATCAGCAAAACGATAAAAAGAAATCTGTCCATAAAGTCCAAAACACTGCTCATATTATCATTTAGATTCTGTTCTACCGAAGTCCGCTGAGAAATGTTCCAGGAATATCACCAAAGAAGAGGAAAATCAACTTTAAAACACCCCAGAAGCTAAACCGTCTCATGCACGAAAGACGCACGCGCCTGGGCACTCGTGTGCATGTGAATAAGCTCGGGTTGAGCCCTACAGGCACGCCCATGTGCGTTGTTCGCTCGTGCTGCATGAGCCGGTTTAGCTTCCGGGTGTTTTAAAGTTCTTAGGTAATATTCCTGGAAAGTTTCTCAGCGGACTTCGGTAATACAGAATCTAAATGATTATATGAGCAGTGTTTTGGACTTTATGGATGGAATTTGCTGGATTATTATTTTGCTGTTATGTGGAGTCTCTGATTAATTCCATTCAAGTTCTTTCTTCATTTTTGGATTCTGGATTGACCGTATGAAGGAATGTTTTACAAACTGAAACTCTGCGCAAGTCGTGGACAACACCAGGTAGGTAAACGATAGAAATAAAGTCATTTCTTGGGTGAACTACAACAAGTTCTGTGCAGAACCTTTTCAGTGTTATTTTTCTAACAGTGTTTGTCTCCCTCTCCTGGCTAGCTTGGGAAACTACGCGTCATTGCACAGCAATGTGTACTGCAAGCCCCATTTCTCCCAGCTCTTTAAGGCCAAGGGCAACTATGACGAGGGCTTTGGCCACCGGCCCCATAAGGAGCTGTGGGAGACCAAAGGTGAGGATGGCTCTCACCAGACCGAGAGCCAGGACAAGCCAAAGAGTCAAACCACTTCCCCATCCTCGGACCTGGAAAGCCCCAGTGTGGAGGAGTCACCACTGGCCAAAGTAAATGTTGTGATGGCCACCATGGAGACTCTAGTCCAAGGATCAGCAGAGAAAGCCGAGCGACCCACTGAGACCCGCAGGTTGAAGATCTCCTGGCCACCGCGCACCGAGCCGGACGATGTGACCAGCCGCTCGCCTGTCTCGACTGAAGACGGTGGCTCAAACGGTGGCTCAAACGGTGGCTCAAGCAATAAGCCAGTCCGTGCCAAGTGGCCCCCAGAGGATGACTCCCCCTCATCTCCGGAACAGAAGCTCGAGGACAACGAACTATCAAGCCTGCGTCGGACCGCGTCGCTGAAGGAGCGCAGCATGGCATTCACTTTGGCCAGCCCAGCCCGTACTAATCCTGCTCCCGAGACTAGGCAACAGAGCCCTCCACCCTCTGACTTGCAGGCCATGGATGAAAGAGAGACCAGCCCGGAACCCACCAGCATGGACCAATCCTCAGGCAGCCACACACCCACCGACGATGGCTGTGTGGACGTGCACACCAGCTCAGGGGAGGAAGACGCAGGGGAGGTAGCGATGAAGAAAGGTGAAACATCAGACACTTGCCTCGCACAGGAGGAGGAGTGCAACGACACTCGAGGAGGAGAAGAGGAAAATGGACAGGGGGAGAAGATGGAGCAAGAGGAGATGGACGGAGACACGACAGAGGTGCCCTCTCTGAAATGCCAGGAGAATACCACGGAGGCCGCGCCTGTCTCGTCCCCCGATAGCGAGGTGGAGGTCAGCCGGACCTCCCAAGATGTGGGGTTCTGGGACAGCGAGGAAAGGGCGGAGGAGGAAGATCAGCAACACCAGCAGGAAGCACTGTCTGTAGAAGAAATGATCAAACGAAACCGCTACTACGAGGACGAGGAGGACGAAGAAGAAGAGATTGTGTGATCTCTATCGCCTGTCTGTCCTCACAGCCTGTCTGTCCTCGCGGCCTTCCCCTTACCTCAGGGTGACTCTTCATGTCCTCTGCCCTAAACACTCGTCACTGCAGTGTCTGCACTCAACACTGAGCAATTTGCTTGTGCCTCTAAGAAATGTTCCAATCCTTTTCAGAACATTTTTTAAATACATTCTATTTCCTTCCCCATGAGCTCGAGTTTCATGAATGTAAAGTACATTTGGTACACTGACATAAGTTCTAAGAGTTAACCGAGTAGTTCATCTACCACATCCCCACCCTCCCACACGCGCACACACGTGCGCTTCATGTGACATTTAACACATATTTTAGACACATGTCCAAATTTTATGAAATCATGAAATGTATTCTATTTATGTTGATGGCTATAGCGATCTTCAATTTTCCAGGATGTATCCCAGCTGGCCAGTGGCCACCTGTTTCAGAAAGAAAAGATTGAAACCGTCATTCATGTTTTCTAGTTGTTTTTAATCCCATAGAGGGGGAGAGAGCTACTATGGTCTTGTCATGTTTAATGTCGCCACCAGTAGTTGAAAATACATTTCGGATTTTCCACTCATCTATATGTAGCACGTTTAAGCCTGATTCATACAGTATACTTAGTTGTGCACCGAAAATAGCTGATCTACAAGCCCACAGCGTGACTCATCACTGAGTAATTAAAGGAGTAGTTCACCCAAAGAATTGCTTATTTTCTATCAATTACACAAGTCATTTTTTTTGTTTTTGTCGCATTCCTAAGCCAATAATTTGATGACCAGCGGAAAGATGCTAAGTCTCCTACTGATGGACCCTAACCCTAACCCTAACTGATAGAAAATAAGTAATCTTTTGGGTGAACTACTCCTTTAACATTACTCAATAACATGAGAGTGGATTGGAATAATAAAGTAAATGGAGATGATGTGAATAAGTCCCATTTCTACAGCTTTGGTTTGTGAGCTTTTGAGTATGAATCTTTCACTTTATTCTGACTGTTTGTACGTACAGAACATCTACCCTTCTGTTCACCATATAGTTGCATTAGGACAAATGTCACAATTATCTTCATGTTATAATAAAGTAGTTTTTTTTTAATCAGGGACCAAAAATCTTACTTTTGTTCATTTAAATAAATAAAGTATTGATATACACAAAGTCTTGCTGCATTGAATTGTGCAACACCTATGGACATGTTTTTTCAAATGTATAAATGTGTAAAAATCTTGAGAATAGCCGATCTACAAGCTCAAGCTTGCTCAAGATTGTTTGTTGTTTTGGGATTCTGGTTTTGGAGAGAAGAGTGGCTCTTAAAACTACAGTTAAAAAAAAAAATCAAACTTCAAGTTACTCGCTAAAGACTCATCACCAGCCACTTCTTTGGCTGGTGACAGCATACTCGGAGTCTACTCGCTACAGTGAATACAGTGAGTATATCACAGAGAGAAAGTGGTGGCCATGTGTTTGGGTTAGCTTAAATTCTATGTTGCTTTTACTGTACTTCATAATAGTCTGAACAGATTCAGTTTTAGTGTTTTTTTTTTTTCTAACATAAGTACTTTAATAAATAGTACCCCACTCTAAAGCAAGATGATCCATCTCAAGGGGTTTATCCATCTAATAAAGGCACTATACTCCCCCAGCAACACAATTGTTTCCAATAGATGTTCCTGGGATTTTAATGTATTTGCCTTGTCCATGCGTCCAGTTGAGAGACCAACTGGAAAAACCTGTATACAGTATTTAGGATACTCAAGGTACCTGTAATAATTGTTCCACATCCACCAGTTTTGAACTCCAGGCCGAAGGAAGGGCAGAGAATCATCAGAGTGACTTATTATCACATCACAGGTTTACAGGTGTAAAGTGGGTGAAATTATTTTTTATGCAAGTTCCACCATTCGTAGTTTTCAGGAAAGGGGGGGGGCAGAGAGGGAGAGCAAGGAGAAAAACAAAGAAACGGGTCAAAAGAAAAATCTGAGATAGGCTACATGTATAGATATACTAGACCGACGCCCTTCAGGCGCTGGCCTACTCGGGCGCACGCAAGTTGGTGAACGATGCAAGTCGGAAAATACATGCCCATATGTTTATGCAGTACTCCTTTACCTGATGTAGTTGTTGTAGATGTTGTCTGACGTGTTGGGAGTCTCAGGCTCATTTTCTGACACGCCACCACTAACACTGGCGAAGCCGTACAAACGTGACGCAAAGCTCAGCAAATCAGTGAAGCCGACGAGTCAGGTTAGCCAATCGGGAAAGCCGGTTCCCACACCGACTTCCCTAAAACGCCAAAGACGCTTTGCAATGCAGACTAAGAATAGACAGTTTGTGCCTAAACAGAAGTTAACCACTTCCTAAACAGTATGTTAAGTTAACCGGCATCTCTGCCATTGTCACACAATCTAAGTAGTGTACAAATCAAAGTACAGTATGCATAAAGGTATTGGTTTCCAACTGCCCAAGCCAGTTTTGGTTTGACAGGGCACTTTCAGTCACAAAAATACAACACCAATAATATACAATTCTGAAGAAAAATTGTAAGAAAACAGAAAATATATCAAAGACATAACTACAAATCACAGTAGTCATGGTGGCAAGGTTGTTGGTTGGTAACAGTAGGGTGGGTGATGGCTGATTTAAGCAGTCACAATTGGCCTTAGCCCAATCTGTGACCTCCCTCTTCGCTGTAGCTCTGGGAATCGGTCACATAGCATTACCATCTGGCAGGGGGGCGCCAAGTCTATTTTTGAACTCCACACACTAAAGGGTGCCGCTTTGATTTCAGAGCATTCTGATTTTTACATCATAGAGCGCCCTGATATCAGTTAATTTATGAACGGTCAAGATACTCATTAACGTTCTAAATATGTAGATAATGTGTTTGTTTTTATTGATCTCTCTTCCCCCTTGTCCTCCCCTTCCCTTTTTATTATGGAAATAACAAAAACATGGAGCTTGCAGAAAAATGAATTTCGCCCAGTTTTACGCCTGTAAACCTGTGATGTGACAGTAAAGTTGATTCTGATTCTGTTGCCATTTTCATTTCATTTAAATTAATTCCGAGTCTGAATGCACCCTAAAGGAGAATCTATGTCTGTCTGTTTGTTTCATCTGTTCTTGTTCTAACATATTATTTCCATGTGTCTGGCCACTTTATGGTTACAACCAGTGGTGTGAAGCAGTGTTTCTCAAACTTTTTAATTTCAAGGACCACCAGTTTGGCATGCATTAGGCCACAGACCCCTTTAACTCCAAGAGTGTACAAATGGAACCAAATGGACCTGTAAGGGTCCATTTGGTTCCATTTGTACACTCTTGGAGTTACAGAACCTGAAGTGTCCATTTGGTTCTTACTGTAACTATCAATCATTTAACTGGGGACCATTTAACCGAATCCCCTCAAGGACCCTTGGGCGTCCCCGGACCCCACTTTAAGAACCACTGGTGTAAAGAGAGAGTGGAGATTAGTCCATTCACTCCAATATGGACCAATTGTTTTCACAACAGTTTCCGGATGACAGAGCCTCTCAACGGCTACAATTATAATTTAGGCATTTAGTAGACGTTCTTATCCAGAGGGACTTACAAGTGCAAGATCAGAGTAGGTAAGTAGCTAAATAAATATGAATAACAAAAACGTGAACAAGTAACCAACATACTGTATATCTGCATAGAAAAACGTATTGGAAAAAAGGGGGGTGGGGGGGGGGGATACAAGGACACAGGACAGGAGTGCTAGGGGGTGAGGTGGAGTCTGAAGAGGCGAGTCAGAGTTTTCAGATTGCGGTGGGAAATTGGTAGCCAGTCTGCAGTTCTGACTGCAAGGGGGAGTTCATTCCACGGTTTGGAAGCCAGGAGGTAGAATATTCTAAGATGTCTAGAGTATTGACCTGGGTGTTTTGGGCAGCCTTCCTGTGTTAGCTGATCTACTGTAAGTGAGCGGGTACGGTTGTGGGGTTGGATCATGTCTTGAAGCTATGGGGGTGCCACGCTCTTGGTTACCTTGTAGGCCATCACCAGTTCCCTGAAGCAAACACTAGCAGCACAGTGAAGTTGACATGCAGCAAAGGACGTCAGGATCGGTATTCGAACCTGCGACACGCTGTCAGGCTTTAGAGCCTACAGTATAATATACTGTAGGCTCTAAAGCCTGACAGCCATTATGTGGTATGCACATATTATGTGGTATTATGTGGCATGCGCCTGGACCACTAACCCAGCGGGTGCCCTGTGATGCACTTTTAAAAGGGAGAATGTTAAATAATCTGAATTTATATTATCAGTACATCTGAATATGAATGAATGAATGAGTTTTATTTCGAACATCATTAATAAAAAGACAAATAGAATACAAGACTGTAGAAAAAAACAACAACAATGTCCGAAAAGGAGTAGGATGAAGTCTAAAACTTATAAACTCCTACCCCCTTTTTCACTAGCAATTTTCACATTTTTAAAAATAAATAAATGTATTCACACCTAAACATCTCCACTGCATGTTAAAAAGAAAATATAAAAATAGAACAATAAAAATAACCGCAGTAATAACAGAGATACAATAAAATTAAAATAAAACCAACCCTACTAGCAGATACTCTATCTACATAGGTCAACATGGCCCCTCCTCATCCAAATATCTCTTAAATATGACACATTTATAAACCTTCTTGAAGTGATTCAAATTTGGACTTTGCTGAACCTCCAAACTCAGTCCATTCCACAATTTCACTCCATGAACTGAAATGCACATACTTTTCAAGGTTGAACCAACACAATGCATTTTTAGATTAAGTTCTCGTCTTAAATTGTAACCCCCCTCTCTGTCACCAAACATTTTTTGTATGTTACCTGGCAATAGTTTGTTTCTTGCTCTGAACATGATTAGTGAGGTCTTATATTCAACAAGGTCCATGAACTTCATGGCATGTGATTTTGAAAATAGTATATTAGTGTGATCTAGATAGCCTACCTTGTTAACTATTCTAATGGCTCTTTTTGTGTTACCCCAAATCTCTACACAATAATTGAGATATGGTAGTATAAGTGAGCAATATAAAATATGAAGTGATTTATGATCCAAAATGTGTTTTGTTTTCCCCAGAACTGCAATGCTCTGTGCTAGCTTGCTTCTTACATAACTTATATGGGGTTTCCAGCAGATTTTGTGGTTCAGTAATACACCCAGAAATTTATTTTCATATACCCTTTCAATGTTAACATTATCTATCATCATTTGTACTTGTATATCTAATTTACGGTTTCCAAATAACATAAGCTTAGTTTGGCTCAAATTTAGTGATAATTTGATTATATCAAACCAATGTTTTAGTTTATTCATTTCTGTTGTGGTGACCTCCAAAAGCTGCTGTAGATTTTCCCCTGAACAAAATGCATTGGTATCATCTGCAAATAAAACAAATTTCAACATATTTGACACACTACATATATCATTGATGTATAAAATAAACAGTATTGGGCCAAACACTGACCCCTGTGGGACTCCACAAGTAATGTCAGCCAATGATGATTTATAGTCCCCCATTTGAACAAACTGTTGCCTGTGTTGCATGTAACTTTTCACCCAGTTTAACGCCACTCCCCTTATACCATACCTTTCCATTTTTTAATGGTGTCGAAGGCTTTTTTCAAATCTATAAATACTCCCAAAACATATTTATGACTATCAATACAGTTAGTGATCTCCTCTGTTAACTCCATCAGTGCCATTGCTGTTGACCTGTTCGCTCTGAAACCGTATTGACTGTCTGTCAGAATTTTATGATTTTCAATGAAATTATCTAATCTCACAATAAACAATTTTCCCAATATTTTAGAGAATTGGCAAAGCAAGGATATCGGCCTATAATTGGTGAAGTGATGTTTTTCCCCGGCTTTATATACCGGAATAACTTTGGCAACATTCATTTTCTGTGGAAATGAACCAGTTGTCAAAGACAAATTACAGATGTAGGTTAGTGGGTCTATAATACAGTCAATTACTTTCTTGATTAATATCATGTCAATTCCATTCCAATCTGTAGATGACTTATTCTTACACTTACTGACAATTTCTATAATTTCTTTTCCCACTACTAATATGTGCATGTTAATGGATTAGGCTTCATGGCTACGATAATAACCATGATGTTCATACAATTATATATTTATATGGAAATGCATACTGTAGGAACAGAATTGTTTAACGCCATTACACCACCGTTCCCTGGGTTTAATCCCAGGGAACAGTGTGGTCAGTGCATTAACAGACTGAGCCACCAGGGTGCCCCAATCATCTGTGTTTTTTAAATAATCAATGAATGTCAGGCAGGCATCATTACAGTATGTACATGGAATGAAAAGAAAATGTCCCAAGACAAACCTACACAACTTGTGTAAATCTTTATTCAACATATAAGTTACACTGCAAGTCAACAAGATATAAATCAACAGTCATTGATCCAAGTAAGGGTTGACAAGTTACACATTTTTGACCCGGTTTAGCTCTGAATTGGTCAAATTCAGAAGAAATTGGTGAAAGCCGCCAGCATATTGTACGTAGTTCTAGTTTTGTCATCACCAATGGCTTGATCATAACACCCTGACCTACCAAAAATAAAAACATGAGATGGCCACATCAGTAATTAGATTAAAAAAATATCTTTTCGCTATCGACCTGTCTTAACAGTTTCAGAGTGACATCTTTGATACTCTCAGCATTGATAACCTGTACAACAGTCTCAGATAATAGCCCTGCAGGAAAATAATACATATTTATTTGTCTCTGTTTTACATTTGTACATGCACCATACCTGTCGAGGTTTATAGCTTGCGGTCACAAAATTGGCTGTTGAGCACAATCAGTGGCTTGAAAGTGAATAAATATGATTAAAACTATCTCCAGCATATGTGACCTAATTAGCAACTTCTTTGAATACAAGAGAATTTGAAGATTCTAGCATTGCTGTCGGCAAAGGATTCTACTCTATCCTAGTGTAACTCTATCTAATGTAAAAGCTAACCTACATGCCAAAAGATTGCTCTATGCAGCTTATATGAAGAGGCAAAGGAATGTATATCGAACAGCTTGTAGTATTTAACTTACAGAATTGTGATTAGTTAATGGACAACTGATACAGTATATGAAGTAAACAAATGGTGCTTTCCCACTGCATGCCCAACTGAACTCTACTCGCTTTTGGTACCAGGCATTTAATTAGTAGCGTTTGTTTAAAATATAATTTATTATATATAACAAATCGACACGGATACAAAATATTGATTATTCTTTATAATCGATTAAATTGATTAATCCGGGCCTGGGCCGTAGGATGACGTTCCAGGCACCCTAGGTTGCAATGCCAGCCTGACAGCGTGTCGCAGGTTCCTCCCCCCCCCCCCTACTTTCCCTATCCCTCTCTAAATAAAAGGCATAAAAAGCCCCCAAAAAATAAAAATAATATTTTGATTAATCCGAATAGGTCCAACTGCTGCAGTCCTGGATTGTTATGGCCCCAAGTTGTTTTGTTTCCAAATCAATTAATTTATCAAAATTGAAAAAATTTCATCATCAGTTAAATCACTTTAGTGATGATTCTCTGCCAAAAACGTTAGCCTGCAGAGTTTTCAAGACACCTTTTGGTATCACCTCAGCTCGCATGGAATCCTAACAGAGGTGATACCCAAATAATTACCAGGTACTATCCACAACTTCTGCCAGGTGGAAAGCCAAAAAGGCGGCAGTGGCTTAGGAGGTAGAGCAACCATTTAATGGGAATCTTGGGAATCTGAAGGTTCCTGGTTTGATCCCCCTGGTTTAGTGCCGAAGTGTCCTTGAGCAAGACACTGAACCCCTAACTGCTCCCGATGAGCAGGTTGATGCCTTGCATGGTTTCCTCTGCCATCGGTGTGTGAATGGGTGAATGGAACGCACATGGTAATGCGCTTTTCGATGGCGCTATATAAATGGACCATTTAATATTTTAAGTTGAGCTGGTACCATGCAGTGGAAAAGCACCAAAACATACATTTGATTAAAATGTTGGTTCACCAACTTAACTCAATAATTAACACAGTATAATATGGATGATAACAGTCCCTTTAAGACAATGAGGGAGGGATAAACAAATTGCATATAAGACAGTAGCTGCCAAACCACAATCATTTGGCATGGAGAATACAACCCCCCCACCCAAAAAAACAAACAAATAAAAAAACAACTAGATAATGTGACAATCAAGCCCCACTTCCTTACCCACGACCACCAGTCTCACTTCCAAGTACATTGAGATTGCTATGGCTCTGGTGCTGCTGTTGTATGCTGTACAGGCAACTGCTAACTTCACACTTCATTGTACAACCGCATCACTTGCTGCAAAGGACTGATTTCTGAAGTGAAGAGTGGATTAGGCTTAAAGTGCTTGTGGCTACATATACATACACTACAGTACATTGTGTCTTTTTTTCACATGCAGCAGATGTCGGCAGACCAAAATGTCTATTGTCATCAGTTTCAGCTATATCCAGCGGGTTATTAAACAACTACAGACAGACGACCTCCCCCTAACCCCTTCCCCCCTGACTTACATTGTTTATTCTAAAACAAAACAAATACACTGTTTTATGAGCAGATAAACTGTAATCATACTGTATTCCCTTCTGTTCTGTTACACACCCTTCAACTCTCCTAAAATGGCACTTCATTTGAATGTCCCCCAGCCTAAAACAAAGATGTAAAAGGATCCTACTCGGGGACTGGGAAATGGTTAACAGTGCTTTGGACAACTGACTCGACCATGTAGATATCACCTTCCTCCTTTGAGAAAGACTTAACTCCCCCCACCCCCACCCCACGCCCGCTACTCAAGTCTCCTTCACATGTGACTACCTCATATTCTCAGTTACATAATGCCAGGTAAAAACTAAATACATTCCCTGTACTGAGGAGATGATCATTATAATGTCTACAATCTTTGCAGAAAATAGATCGGAGGCGGAACATCATTCTTACATGCTGCCATGGTTTCACTTGTAGACCAAGCCCGGAGGTGTAAAGTAACTAAGTACATTTACTCAAGTACTGTACTTAAGAACAATTTTGAGGTATTCTTTTTGACTTTACTGGAGTATTTCCAATTTTCAATACTTTTACTTCTACTCCACTACATCTCAGAGGAAAAGCTTATACTTTTACTCCACTACAATTTAAAAACTATAGTTACTAGTTAGTAGATTTTGATTGTTATTATTACAAAACATAAATTAACCACTTTAGTCCTATATATATTTCGGCCATTTGAAAATAGCAGGTCTACAAGCTCGGGATGCGACACATTGTGAGCTTGTAGATCTGCTATTTAAAAAATACTTTTATACATTTGAAAACTTGTGAAACGGGACCTTCTGTATAATGAGTACTTTCTACTTTTGGTACTTTAATTACATTTTGATGCCATTAATTTTTTACTTTTACTCAAGTAAATGTTTAATTCCGGACTTTTACTTTTTTTACTAACAAAGTATTTCTACATTGCAGTATTGATACTTTTACCTAAGTAAAAAATGTGAGTACTTTTCCCACCACTGACCAAGCCTGATTTTCCTTCTGCCAGCACATGGTGAGATATGGAGCACAAAAGGAATTGGGTGAAGAACAATGTCTCTGATCTGAATGTGTCCATCGGTCCTTCTTCTCTTCAGAAATCACTTTATCTGACACTGATTTGCAAAAGTGGATATGAAAGCTTGCTTAACTAATTGCACAACCCGATCTCCAGAGAACTAGTATACATTGCACGGATCCAGTGCACTTCATTCCGTGGATAGTCGCCTAGAAACCCCGAAATTCTGTGCATATGTACATCTCTCCCTTTGTGACAAAACCATTTCGGAGGCGCGCAGTCTCGGGAATTGTCGCCACGTAAGGGGCCACCGAGCGAGCTAAAGCGAGCGAGTTGCCGTCCCGAACGTTGCGACATTCCCTTGTGCCTACTCAGCGCCGTTTGAGTTATGTACCGATAGGCACAGAATCGTAAATTTTGTTGTGGGGACTGCTCTGCTTCTGGGTTTTTCCGGGTTGCGACTGGTTACGCCCACCGTGGGACTCGCCGTACATATGCACGCAATTTCGGGGTTTCTAGGCGACTATCCACGGAATGGAGTGCACTGGATCTGTGCAATGTATACTAGTTCTCTGGAGATCAGGCTGAATTGCATCAAAGCTTGGAGCAAAAAAAGAAAAAAAAAAGACAAATTTATGCTTTTCTGAGATAGTGGAACTGACCCACAGCGCCAACGGGCAGGGGGTGGGCGGGTAGTGGGGCCTCGCCAGTAGGTCAACGTCAACGATCAATCACAGGGGGGCACCCTTTCCCAGAGAGAAGACAGAGAATGTGAGATGGAGTGGGAGACAGAGAAACACACAGTGTGAGAGAAAGAGTGAGAGAGAGAGAGAGAGAGAGAGAGAGAGAAACATGGTGCCTGTGATATGAACTGCCAACTAGTTCTCTGACTCGACACAACTGTTGGCCCTGCTTTGCTATGCTTGGGGCCGTGACAAATGAAATAAACTAAGTGTGCCAGACCTCATGAGAGGGATTTAAGGGCTCACTGTTTCAGAGACACACAACCGTATGCTTTACAGGGCTGGGAAAAGCTACTTGGATGATGGCTCAAGAGATTGCATAGAATTATAGGACTCTTTATGTCTCCGAAGAGGTGTTTGGCGCCAGGTACAGTACAGTGGGCTATGCCTGGTCCCACACAGACCATATACTGTATATAACGCTACCCACAGTGGAGTTTTTCGTGCAATGCTCCTATGACCAGGAAGACAACGTGCTCGCATTGTCATGATATATAAGTGAAAGTCTTATAAATAAAAGCCAGATGTTTTTTAGGAAGACCAGAGCAACGTGCACTAGAGGGCTGCTGGGTGCAGCGTGACCTGGAGAAGGGGAGTTAGTTTGCCTGGTTGAAAACTGGTCAACTACCAGTCATTTGATCAGGTAAGTGGAGGACTATTGGCAACATGCAGAGTCTCATCTTCACAGCCAGCAGGGCTGCAAGACCGCCGAGTGTCCATTCACAGTTGTGTGGCTCAACCGCTGAGCGGATGCAGGTCCACCTTGACCTTCTCTCCACTGCTCAGCATGCCCACAGTGGGGTAGAGGCCCCCAGGCGGAACCACCACCTCCCTCCGGCCCATCAGCTTCCCGTTCCTGGTGAAGAACACCTGCAGAGCCACAAGGGGGCAACAATGAGTCAATGTTCAATAACACACACACACACACACACTCCACTGAGCCTCCATGTTTCCGATCTCCACTGATCCAGATACCGATACTAAAACAATGTTCAGTTGAGAGCATTCAACAGGCCACTTATATGTGAACAAAAGAATCGCACAGTCATGAAGTGTGGATAAACAAATTGGTGATCACGTAATGTCCATTTACTGGGGGAGAGAGTCAATGTTTATGGTACATGCCTCTACTAAATCATGATGTGTGATCAAACTTTAGCCAGCTGTTGTGAAAGGAGAGCACAGTGCAATCAGAGAGCATCAAAAAGCTTTTCACTACTAATGCTGAGGACTTGTTCCCAAGTCTGTCAAACATTTAGTAGAGTGCCACCCACTCAAAAAAGAAAGGCTTAACATCTATTCAATTATAGGCCTCGGATGAAGGCTGAGCAGAACTGCAACAGCTCCTTCGTTTGAACAATATTGGAGGCTGTACACTGTAGCTCTACATTGTGCCACCTTATCTACACGCACACACACAGACATACATGCACAGGCGGAGACCCCACACCTTTCCACCTACCTACGCACACACACACACACACACACGCACGCACACGCACGCACACGCACACACACGCGCACACCCAAAGAGACCTCTGTAATGTCAAGGAACAAAGCTTTTTGGGTAATGTGTCCTGCTGAATAAATATTGACAAATCCCTGGATTACGACCTGGCCCCTTCTAACCTCTTGGGTTTCAGTGGCACATATATAATAGCACTCGCCCTGTGGACCCCTGTCCTCACTTGCACAACTTCAACAGGCCGGTCGCCATGTCGAGAGGGAGACGTGTGGCTAGGGTAAAATAGTGCTTGACTACACTGGCAACCGCGGTAATTAAAGCAACAGCAACAATGGTAAACAAACAAAAGCAAGGACCCAGGGCGGTCAGATGATTGGAGTGTTAAAGGGACACATTAGAAGACCAAAGAGGCTTGGGTGGGTTCAATAGTGTGTGTGGCGTGTGATACACAGGTCACAGGGTACAGACCATGCCGTGTTACGTTGTGCTATGAAAGTATGCAATCATTTGTGCTGAGCTTGCATCTCAGCATAATGACTTGTAAGTAATAGGGAATTTATTGCCGCAATCCTACTCTCTACCCTTTGTTCCTCTGAGCTGCACCCTTCCACCTACGTTGGATGAAAAATCTAAAATAAGACACTGGACTCAAATACTGTAAGGGCCCAACCACCGAGCCTGTGTGATATTTTAAAGGGTACACAAGAATGTGCCCTCTGGCATGAATGAAACAAGTAATATCAAAGTGTCAATGTAATGCCGAAAGGCTGAAAAGAATCAGGATCTTTGTATCTTCCGATTTACATCTCATCGACGAAGTATAGTATACGTTTGTGTGCAATGAATACATTTAAAAAGGCACATTAAAGCCGGTTCTGTTTTATTAGCCATGACCTCACCGTGACCTTCCTGCCCTCTGGTCCACGTTCCAGCTCGTCACTGTCCTCCTCCTCTTCTTCGTCGTCGTTCAGGTACAGAATGTTCTGGATGCTGCCCTGCCTGGGCTGGACGTTAAGCTGCTCCCAGTCATCCACGTCGGCTGAGGACAGTGCGGAGGGGAGGGTGTTTGTTTGAGGACATGTACATTCATGCGAGTGGAAATACTTAGTTAACGTTCCAAAATGTAGATGAACCAGTTCTTTCACGACAAATAACTGGTTAATTCGTTCAACTAGTTTCTGAGTTTCTGAAGTTTCGAGTGGTACGCGCACCTGTGAACATTTCATGTGTGAAGCCCCAGAATATGTCCTGCTACAGATAATGAGGTAAGCTTAGGCATTGCCCCTGCCATTGTTCGGTAGCAGTGAAGAGCTGTACGACTCTAAAAGAAGGTAGCATTTGTACTATTATAACATGTGCGAGACCCTGATTCAGATCTATTGTCTTACGCCCAATCAACCCCCCCCCCCTACACACACACACACACACACACACAGATTACTCTGTTAAGAGAGAATGTTGCTACAATTGTCTGATGCTAAACCACACTAAGCAGGTTTAAGAGTGAAACCTCCCACGGACATGCAAGCTATGCCAACAATAAGTCTCTAAATGAGTGACGATGTAATTGCCGTTCCTGAACCCTCTGTCCTCACCATCCAGAATGTAGTCTCCTGAACCCTCTCCCCTCACCTTCACCATCCAGAATGTAATCTCCTGGGGTAAGTTGCACCACCCGACACTAAGTTCACACTTAGCCTAGTTATAGCGCACAAATGGCTTCTAAGTGAATACCTACGCATTACAAAAAAATCAATAAGCTGGAGCAAAGAATTGAGGCTTTCCGTTTTACATGCGCATGTGAGATGCCCGTGTGTGTATGTGTGAGTGTTTCAAAACGACGTGCATCAAAACGTTAGTAGTTGGTTGTTTGCACCTCATCATTAAAGCATTGAAGTGCTAAATCTTTTCTTTGGGTTAAGTCGTGAAGAAGTGGCCATAGAAGTGTATTAATAGCACGCATCTCTCCTTTTACTTCTCTGTGATTACAGATAAAAAGATCAATGGATCGGATGACTCTCAAGTCAATTTATGCGACTATACATTACTACTGTATACAAACAGTCTACAACCAGCCCTACTAGCTACGTTATGCATTAAATAGGACTTTACGCCCTAGCATAGGATGTTAGATAGGTTGTAAAGTCCCAACTAGTGAGTTACTAAATTCTGTTGCATGAGAAAGATTTTCTCATGCAACTCGTTTTCACTGTTGGTGCTTTTACTTTGATGTGGGTCCTATAAATCCAAGCACGTCTTGGAAACACTGCCACAGTATAAAACTTCTGTCTGGTGTCATTTTGATTTCCATGATCAACTGGTATGTATACAAAATCGTCAACGCACTTGCACAGGGCGATCGCAACCCTGCGGCCTGCGCACTGCCCTTCACATGGTGGATTTGTGGATTTGTATGGTATCACCAATTACATCATGCATCAGCCCATTTGCGTAGTAATTAATGCAGGGCACACTTGTAGGTAGGGCTGTGAATCTTCTGCTATCTCACGATTCGATTCCGATTCTTGGGGTCACGATTCCGATTTTTTCAAAACAATCGATTCTCGATTCAAAAACGTTTTTCAGATTCAAACGATTCTCCATTCAAAACGATTCTCGATTCAAAACGATTCTTGATTCAAAACAGGATTTCAGGATCTACTCCAGTCTGCTGGCATGAGAGCAGAGTACATTTATGTAGCTTTTATAATTGTAAAGGTTTTATCAACTGATAATAAGGTAAATCCAAGATCCCCCCCCCAAAAAAAATTTGGAAAAAAGAAATTTTTTTTAAAATGAGAATCGATTCTGAATCATCCAACAGTAGAATCGCGATTCGTATTCGAATTGATTTTTTCTGAAACCCCTACTTGTAGGCTTGGGAAAAGTGCACCGTTCAAGTCGTGCTGGAGGTCTACCGCTGTTATATTCATTATACCATCTCTCTTGAAGCAGAGTCTTGCATAAATGTCAACGATGACATCATCACAAATATTGTGTGGAGGTAAAGTCTCACAAAGTGCGTTGGCGAGTTTGGGGTCGTTCGTTATATTCAATTAATTCAATGATAAAATCAAAGCAGTCTGCCATTGTAAGTAGGAGTTAGTGAAGCGTAAAGGCTTGCGTAAATATTTAGTTGTTACTTAGAGATAAGTTACAAATAATTTGAGTAGTGCAACAGCTTTAATTTGAATAATGTGTAAATCTTGACTTAAAGGCCATTTATGCTATAACTAATCTAAGTTTAACTAAGCTAAGTTGTGAGGTGGTGCAACTGGCTACTCTATTGAACCATCTGTCCTCATCTTCACCATCCAGAATGTAGTGTCATGAATAGTCTCGACTCACCTTCACCATCCAGAATGTAGTCCCGTGGGAACATGATCCCGCAGCCCATGATGTCACCTTTGAAGCAACGGGGGCCGAAAGCATCTCCAACCCCACTACCGTGAAAGATCTTACCATCGTCTGTCAGAGAAAGAAATGAGAACAGAGAGAGAGACTTTAAAGGCCCGTGTCCACCAAGATGTTTTTTCCTGAACGCAGCTCATGTTTTTAATTGTTTATAACGGGGGCACCGCGTTTTTGGGAACTCCAGCTGCTTGGCGTTGCGCTGGGCATTTACCTTGCGCTCACGCGTGCACATGCGGCGCTTTTCCCTGCCTGCTGAAAGCTAAAATATTTTCAACTTGGGCGCCTGGAAGCGCTTTTAGGCGAGCGCCTTGGCGCTTTCAGCAGAGAAAAAAAGCCCTGTGGATACCTAACTTGGTCTGAGTAAAAGGTCACCAAAATAATTAGCAAAATCACTACTGTGGGTTACCAATGGAGGGCATCTCTTTATGCTTAGAAAATACTAACAATGCAACTGAACATGACATGGCGAGTATAGACACAATTGTGCATCTAGAAAACTATTTACCACAATGCATCATTCAACATTACCAACTTCCATTACCAAAAGGTGAGAATAATATTCATTTATTTTTTACAAACACCTCATCTTTCAAGGACATCCCCTCCAAAAACCCAACGACATCATCCAGTGGGAACACATCGAAAACAACACACCGTAGAGTTGCGAGAGACAACAATGAAGAGAGAAAAAAAAAGGCAAAAGAAAAACATTGCAAAGGTAGCCTGCAGACAAGCTCTCCTCGAGCGCAGCGGCGTGGCTGCCACTGGTAAATATTTATGGAGTTGTCATGGGACCCGTCCCCGGCTCAGGATACTGTTTAAACAATCTCTATCTGAGCACGGGGAGGGAGACGGAGACACTGTATCATTACTACTCCCATGCGGGCCCCTGTCACAACACCACACACTAGGCAAACACTGGAGCCACACCGGCACAGGAGCGGCGCAGGGTAAAAATAGCCGAGTCGGGTGGGCTTTGGAGACTAACAAGGTGTTGGCATTGGAGGTGACCAGTACAACAAAAAATGTTTAGAATAATACCATTCACATGCTTGAAAATATACAATAATTGGGACCACCAAACATAAAAAAAATATGAAATCTATTATCATATTTTGCACTATAAGGAGGAAGTGTTTGGTGTGTGTGTGTGTGTGTGTGTGTGTGTGTGTGTGTGTGTGTGTGTGTGTGTGTGTGTTTGTGATAACTGCTGCAGGAATGGGAGGCAAGGCCAAGTAGCCTAGGTGATCATCTACAGTACCTGGCACTAAATTGTATCAAACAAGACTTTAGTGACACATATCCTGGTTCTG
The DNA here is from genome assembly GCF_963280865.1 of Gymnoscopelus braueri. Taxonomy (NCBI): domain Eukaryota; kingdom Metazoa; phylum Chordata; class Actinopteri; order Myctophiformes; family Myctophidae; genus Gymnoscopelus; species Gymnoscopelus braueri. The sequence continues at coordinate 27,870,127 of NC_137614.1, read as the reverse complement.
GTGACTGATATTGTCCTAATACGTGAGAGGGCCGTGTTATTTCAATTACTTTTCTCTCACGAACGGAATTGGAAGGTCAATATCAGTCACCAGAATCAGGGATGTGTTTTTTCAATAAGTCTAACATGGTTAAAATGAGTTTGAAGTTCAATGGGTTTATATCGGAGGGGGGGCGTGTCTGATCAAATTAATATGAAATATCTAAATATTGAATCTAACAACTTAAAAACTGCCTGGGGGTGCACAAAAAAGCCAGAGTAGACGTTAAAATGCCCCCCAGAAGTGTTTTAAAGTGAGATACCCCTTTAAAGTTGAAGCCAGATGGTTGAACTAGAATCAAAAGACATGGTCACAAGGTTTGCTCTGTGGGCATGGCACAGTAAAATCTGGAGTTTAAATGTTATATTTTATTAAATTAACACTTGTGATTTTACTCTGTGTGTGACTAGAGGTGGTGCTGGTGTTGAAGATGATGTTAACTAGTTTGCTAGGGGTTAGACGTAAGATTACATATAGGGATAGAACTGGAGCTGGGGCCAGGGTTGGAAACACCGGCTGGGGAGTGGAGAGGGCAGGCCCTCTGGCTCCTGAGCTGCAACAGAAACCTGGCTGGGGATGGAGTAAAACAGGGAATGGGAAAACAGCACCGGCCTTCGTAACATGAGCGTTTGTCTGGAAAAGACTGGGCTTCCCTGCCCAGGGAACATTGACTTCACAGACTCCTAAAACATGAAATGTAACAAATATATTATTCCAGAATACCACACAGTCACACAGAGGCTGCACTTTTTTTTTTTTTTACTTCACTATAAAATCCATATGCGGCTGCCATGTGATTTAAACGGCAATCAAAGATTTGAGCCGAGTTAATATATATAATGGCCATTTTTGGCCCATATGCCTGGGAGGCCCTAGCTGTAAAATACATGAACCACATAATCAAAAATAAGTTTCTATAATCTCCGGTTAGACCTGCCAGACAATTGAGTAGTCAAGCTTGCTTATGTCGTGGTTTAACTAGGCCACAAGGTAGTAAATTTGGTCTTGCTTGCAATTGCTTTATGATAGTAGTGAGGTAATTGTATTTTGTAGTGGTTGTTGGTTAAAGTAACAATTATGTGAAGTAAAGGTTGCAATATACCATTGACTTTACTTTATTGTTTATCTGATGGCACGAGTAAGCCACAATGTTGGCTCTGCAATGAAAATGATGCAATGTACAGTCGTATGAGGTGAGAAGCTAGGTTATGTTATACAGATACATACAGTAGAATGGATGGACAATAATGCAGCTTCAACTAAAGATGTTGAATAATGTTCTACAGTCGGTGAGTTACACTAGGCTTATCATGCTTATAAATGTTATAGGTTAGGCTGACTCATACTCCAACTACAGACAAATCAGTAGTGTTGATTTAACAACACTTTTGCCATGCAGGCAATGTATACTGTAGGCAATGTGGTGACATACATAATATAATAACTTTATTTGTATAGCACCTTTCATACAAAATTGCAACCTTAAGTGCTTCACATCAAGACAATAAACAGTAGAATGCCAGAAAAAGAATTGGCAAACAGAAACATAACTAAACAATGTAGTTAAACTAAAAATCAAGTAAACATAGGGCAGATTTATACACAATCAAAAATAGAAATAGCAATACAAAATAAAAGTAATACAAATAATAAAAACAAAACGTGAACACAAGATGAATTTAAATAAATGCCATATTAAAAAGATAGGTTTTTAGTTTACTCTAAAAAACACTGAGAGAGCTTGCCTTTTTAAGCTCTAGTGGTAATGTATTCCACAACTTAGGGCCATAGACCCAGAAAGCAGCCTCACCAGTGTTTTTATGAGAAGCATCGGGAACCTCTAGTAGGAGAGCGGAGGAGGACCTGAGTGTTCTGGTTGGAAAATAAAATTGTATAGACTCCTTGATGTATAAAGGTGCTAAGTTATTTCGTGCTTTGTAAACAAATAAAAGTGCTTTAAAATCAATTCTAAAAGATACAGGTAGCCAGTGTAGTGTTGATAAGACTGGACTAATGTGATCTCTTCTTCTAGTGTTGGTTAAAATTCTAGCTGCCGTATTTTGAATTACTAATGGATTTCTTTGGTAGCCCTGTAAAAAGAGAGTTGCAGTAATCTAGCCGGCTTGTTATAAAAGCATGGATATGGACTTCTGCATCTCTCTGATTTAAAAAAGGACTTACCTTAGCCATGTTTCTTAAATGGAGAAAGGCTGTTCTTGTGACCTTATTAAAATGGGAATTAAAATTTAGGTCGGAGTCCAAGATCACACCCAGGTCTGTGACCTCTGTTTGGGGACATACAGTATGTCGACAATGAAATACTTGTCTTCCTACACCGCAAAATCTGTGTTAACTCTTGTGTAATAATGTACAGGTAAATTTTTACACCGTCAGAGGCAGCATACATGGATCTTACCATGTATGCTGCCACAATAGTTAGTCACTGAGACATTGCTTTGACAGTGATTCAATTAAGGTTAAACCACTGTTGTAGCGTACACATGTTAAATGGAGCCACTATTGCAACAACTTAGATTGTGTGGTAGTGATGATGGTGGCACAGTGCACCAGCCCTGAGCTGCGGGTGTTGAGTCACAATGTGTGTGAGTCATCGATGGGGGAGGTTGGCATTCTAAAAGGGACCTTTGCCAGGAAGGTGATAGGGTTAATGAGGCTTGCTGAGGAGCGCACTCACTGCCTGGATGGCTGGCTGCTCCTGACAGGGCCCACAGGGGCCCGCAGGGGTCCACGGCCCATTGACCTGTAGAAACACAACCCACTGCAACACACGGGATAGAGGTCCACACTGGGCCAGCTCCCAATATAAACACCCCAGAGCCAGAGGTAAAGCGAGGAACAGGGGAAGCACAAAAGCAGAGGCCACAGAGCTTGCAAACTATACAAGCTATAAGAGAGCACGGATATGCTTGGCAGACATTTGTGTATGTATCTGGAATATTATTGCAAGTCAAATGATAGCCTTAGAAGTCAATAATAGTAATATAATAATAATAACAGACACACATGATTTGAGGTCCAAAACTGTTACTCTGCTCAACACAAGCCCTCACATATGTACAGTATGTACTGTATTTTTAGTACCTTAAAATGGGCTAACACAAGAGCCCAATAATCAATAAGCACGTGCACATTTTTAATTATAGGAGTAGGAATTATATTACATATACTGCAATGGTAAATTCCTACTGTATTCAACCCGTTGGCTATGATACGAGCCAAAAGACAGCCGCACCAACGATTTATTTTTAAAAGCCAGTATGATAGAGCTATACCTGGACAAAAAAAAACAACATTACAATAGAAGCAGTGTCATGCATTTAGCATGGTATATGACAAAAATAGTCCTTTGAGATTTGGTCAACATATATAAATTCCCTACAAGGGATAGTTTGGCAGGCATTTAGACTTATGGATACCGAGCTAAAACCACCCATAAAAGTCAACAACAGAGCTAACAAACTGCATAGAAACACCTTTTTGCTACATTCTTGGCTCATGCCAAGCATTGGAAACTAAGGTAATAAAGTTAAAGCGTTCCTCCTTTAACAGATCCTGCTGTGGTTACGTGCCTTGCCATATATAATGTTTGGGTGTATACATTTGTATTCACAGTCTGCCAAGGAGTGTATGCGTGCAATTTCTGAGGTTCTCGAGCTGCTCCATGAAAAATCAAGGGTGCGTGGAGAAGTTGCGAGGAACCGTGTTGGGGAAAGTTAAAAGATAATATATATATTACATATTACTTTAATTAAAAGTAAGTCATATTCCACAACTACTTTCTGTGCAAAGTCCTGAATTTACCATGCAGGATTAATAATGTCCAAAAAATAAATACTTTCACAAACATTACTCAAATTAAGCACAAAGGGACTAGACATATTCAATAGAATAGGGTAAATGGTAAATGGTGCATTTATATAGCGCTTTTATCCAAAGCGCTTTACATAGATTGTGCATTACATTCACCCAGTCACACACACATTCATACACCGATGGCGGAGGAAACCATGCAAGGCACCAAGCTGCTCATCGGGAGCAATTAGGGGTTCAGCGTTTTGCTCAAGGACACTTCGACAGTAACTCTTCTGGGGGAGCCTGGGATCGAACTGGAAACCTCACGGCTTCCATCCGGCCGCTCTACAGGCCACTACCCCTGAGCCACTGCCGCCCCATAGAATAGGGTATGACACAATAATGTTTAGCAGCCTAAATTTCAATGTCAGCATCCTCTATTGGTGCAGTGCATGTATTCAAAACATCCAATAAAAGTCTAAATAGTGAATGGTAGATAAAATCCTCTGTTATTAGTGAGCATGAATGTGTTAGCTTAGCGTCATGTCCCCCTCCACTCCCCCTTTTTTCAACAGTTAAGTCCTCTTGGAGGCATGACTTTGAACATACAGTTTGCTATACTGTATGTACAGAACTTGTGCCCTTTACATGTTCTTCCACTTGAGGTAGAGGGGAGCTTCTCTGTACTTCCTAAAAATTGTAGCCAGATTGTGTGATGTCACCAATCATGCAATTAGCCACTTGCTGAAACCTATAAACACTTTGCTTTGAGCAGAAGTGGTGGGTGTGGTGCGATGCCTGAGAATTCGCTTTTTTGAATATTCATGGCTCCAGAATTTCTCAATGAGGGAGAAAGAATAGATGCTTCCATCCGTTTTCTACTTTTCTATAGGGTACAACCATTCTCTGGTGGATAGACCAGACCCTCCCCCACCCCCAGACATGCTTCGTTTACATCCACGTGCACGTCATGGCTCCCGTGGCGCTCCAAAGATCGTCAATATAAGGTAAACAACCCTGGCAGAAGCTAACTAATTAATTAATTAATACCTGGCAGGGAATGTGTTAAAAAGGAGGTTATCTTTGATTTTAGGAGCAAATAGTCATTGATGGAGATGAGGTACAAACTGTGGAGGAATACAAGTACTTGGGTACAACAATCGATTCCAAGCTGACATGGAATTCCAACACAGATGCCATCTATAAGAAAGGTCAGCAGAGGCTGCATTTTATGCGCAGACTGAGACAGTATAACGTGGCGAAAAGTCTAATAGTACTCTTCCATCGATCTTTTGTGGAGAGTGCATTAACTTTTTGTTTTGCTGCCTGGTATGGCTCATTATCATTGGTTGATAAGAACAAACTCATAAAATCCTCAATGTATCCTGCAAGATAGCTGGGGTACAACTTGAGAGTATGACATCAATGTATGAGATCCGGGTACACCCGCTATACAGTCAATAGTAATACAGCCATTTATCATCAGGAGGATGACGATACACAGTACCGATGTTGCAGGATAGGAGCTCTGAGATCATTTGTCCCCACAAGTATAGGACTTCTGAATAAACAGGCCCCATCTCAGTTCTGCGCATAAAATGTGTAATGTGATATGTGATGCCTCTCAAACTATGACCATGGTAGCCTATTAAAATGTTGTCTCTGTAAGAATGGAGTTGTGTAGTATTGTCAATGTATTGTGTGATCTGTCTATGTATTGTGTGATTTTTATGCTTGGCACAAAATGAATTTCCGACGAATAAAGCATGTATCTATCGAACATCTTGCTACCTAATTGAAGCCCGGTCAGCCTGTATTTCTGCGGACTACTAGTTCAGAGCCAAGCAGTTGTCCAATTCTCTCCCAACTTGCTACAAACATTGCTCATGGCTCTGGCTAGGCAACCATCTATTTTTCACCTTCACATGTGTCTCCACTTTTTTTTTGTTCTAAAATGTTTATCCCACGATTTTGTAACCCATTTCTTTCACCCAGTGTCAATTGCCTATGTAATCCTGGGTGCTACTCTCCCTCTGCCAGCCTAGGGAGAGCCCAGAACTGAGCTCATGCCTCCTTCAATGCATGAGGAGATAGCAAGCCGCTTCTTATAACCTGACAGGGGGGAGTTACCCCGGTTGTACGTAGCGCGTGGAAGGAACACGTTATTCCAACCAGTTCCTTTCCCCTCCATCAGGCGCCCTGGCTGACCAGGGGGAGGCAGTATAGAAACCAGGATTACTGCATGTTTTTGTGAGGGTACCTACCCTAAGGGACACGGGGAGAACATGCAAACTACACTTCTAATAATCACAAATGTTTGCCAATTTTCCCCATATTGTATCCTGTAGGCGGCGCGAAACAAAAACGCTCGCCCCAAAACACATTCGCCCCAGGGCAAATCCGGCGGTATTCACCTGGTATTCCTAAACGTGACCTCAGTAAACTATGCCTAACCTAGCCTTATTCCTAAAGGTAATTTAAGTAAAATGGTGCCAAAATCTAACCTTATTCCTAATCTTAACTTCAGTAAAACTATGGCTAACCCTAAATTTATTTCTAACCTTATCCTCAGTAAAACAAATACAAGAATACAAGAACCGCTGGTCCACGAAAAAAAAAGGGGGCGAGCGTGTTTTGGGATGAGTATTCCGGTTACCAACAGTAGCCCTGTCACCCTGGCCGGCAGATCTTTTCACTCTGAGCTGCATAAGTAACGGGAACAGTGGGCCCCTGACAACACTGCCCACCATTTTACTTTTACATTTGATTTCATATGTACATTTCCTTTACAAATGAGGGGCTAAATACATATAATACTTTTCCCCCCTTAACTACAGTACATTTAAGGCCCACATCTTCCTATATTAAAGTTGCCTTAACGATTGACTTGCTTTCATCTTTGTTTTACATTTTCTTTCAACTTTCATTGCAATTATATTGTCTTTTTGTGTTAATGGTACAACAAGATACCAGGGTTGTGGCTCTTTTGGAGCGGGAACTTTTGTGGGGTGGGAGGGGTAACATACACTGTCTTTGTATGCTTTTGTCTTATTGACCTGTATGTGAAAATAGAAAATACCAATAAAGAAACCTTGAACAAAAAAAATTGCCTTAAGGGAGGATGGGGAGGCGGACGAACCACATCGCCAAGCTCATGTCACCATGATCAGCCATAACCTTAAAAGGACTTTCCAATGTAGCTACAGCAAAATATGGACTGTGTTGTCTAACATCAATGTGTCATCATGGCATCAGGCCCTAACGAATCAGTCAGCATACAGTATATGGCCATAAACGGGACAAGGACTGACAGATAGAGATCTCCATACAGTATATGGCCATATCAGTTGGATCACTGGTGCAACTTAGCTGTGAGGGTCGCAAAGCGGTCCGAACCTCTAGTCATATTAAGCATAGCAGTGCATTTGGACATGGAGGGAAATAAATAAATACATAGGGTTTCTGAAAGTAATGCATTGATTGACTTAGACTGTAATAACATTACCCAGTTTGTAAAAGTAATGCGTTATATTACATTGCTACTTGTGAAAGTAATATTATTACCTATTGTTTTACTTAGGTGATTTGTTAAAGCCAACACTGGCGAAGAGGCGCTGCGACCAGTGAAGAAGAGGCCCCGGCCCTGCGGATCTTAAGTAGCTGGATCGGAGCCGGCGCCTCAACCCAAGCATGGGAAGGCAAAAAACCCCATACGCGCAGCGTGGAAAACCACATACATCATTTTAGTCTCTAACAAATAAGATTAATGGGAGCTGTGCTGGGGCGTGCACATTTCTGTGGCATCCAGCACACAGCAGCCAAACCAGGCAGACCGCAGCGCTAGACCTTTGGGACTGGCACGGTGAGACTGCCTGAATGACTGGCCTAGTCCGTCACTCAGCACAGATGCATCATCCACAAGCCCCAGTGGGACACACGGCATCAAGTGTTATTAGTATTAATGTATCCCAGTATAAAATGGGCTCTCGTTGGGGGCAGTGCGGGGATTTAAGAGTATAAACATTAACTCCAAACATGAGCGGAATGCACGGCGGGTACAAGAAAGTCTTATGATAGTCAATTAAAAGGAAGCATATAGAACTTTTGCCTAAAAATGCTTTTTCTCTAATGATAACAAAGATCCTGCACTGCACAGTTTCATGAATATTACATGTTGTGGTGTGTGTATCATTTTAAGGCAAATTCCCTTGTGCAGACCTTAAACAATGTGATCCCTTATAGCAGAGCATGGCAGATAACAGCCAGCTCGCTCACTCAAATCAAACTGACCCTGATTGTGACAGTAGCGCAGCAGATTGGCAGACAAAAACTAGTGTAGTTCGTTCACGATAACAACCACCAAGCTAGCGCCTCCTGCTACCTCACTGTCACAGCAGCTGCATGTGATGATAGGTTATCTCGTAGCACCGATAGCGGCGGGGTGCTGAAGTCTAGAAGAGCAGCCGTGAGGGAGGCATGGCCAGATGCCTTTAGCGATAGGGCCTGTTTGTGATAAACAACTAAGTCTGTGCATGGGAGGCATAGCTTTAACCCATTCAACCCAGGAACGCATACTGTGTCATTTTAGTTTTTTTTTATAGCTGCAACCATTATTTCATACTTCTTTTTAAGCGAACATTTTTTACAAAAAAAATAGCTTCTGGGGATTCTGCAAATGTCTTCTAAATCCTAACAGTTTTTTTTTTTTTTTTTACCTATGTTGCTACAGTATATATCAGTGGTTCCCAAACTTTCTCAGGTCAAGGACCACCCAAAATTATATGTATTTGGCCGTGGACCCCCATCTCAAAATATTTTGTTCCAGGGACCCCCACCAGACGCAAAGATTTGAGTTAAAAGATTTGCACACATCTTCACGATTTTTTCCCAGAAATAGCAGATCTATAAGCTCATAGATCATATGAGCTTGTATATCTGCTATTTTTGAATAGGCAAGAAATCTAAAATGACAGATGCGTTCCAGGTCTTAATGGGTTAACTCGTGTTTTGTTGGGGGGGGGGGGGGGGGGGCTCTGTATTGCTCCCACAGAGAGCGATTGAGATTGAGATTGTTCGAACACTACTGTTGTCTGCTTTATCCCCTGTCTGTGCTGGGCACCTCAAACATCCAGATGAGATGGTGCCCTGAGATGTTGGATTTCTAAAAACAGCAGATAAAGAGTATTCACAGGAAGTTATCTGATCGAAATATGAGTAAACTGTGTCAGGGGGATTTCACATGCTCAACTGAAAATACGAGAAGAGGAAGAGAAATGCAGAGATGACAGACAAATCAACTACATGAACGCTAGTGTCGCTATACTGGGCATTTCATAAATTACATTACATTACAGTCATTTAGCAGACGCTTTTATCCAAAGCGACTTACAATAAGTGTATTCAACATAGGTAGGGAACGAAAACTACTAATCACCAGAAGTCTTTAGTGCATTTTCTGCAAAAACAAGCAACCAAGAGTATACCTAGCGCTAAGGTAAAAGTGCAATATATCAGCTACCTATTTCCTTAAACAGATGAGACAAAATAGCTAAATCAAATGAGCATGAGCTAAAACAAATAAGTGTATCGACTAAACAAGATCCAATAAACAATACAACAATAGAAAACAAGCGTTCGTACAACTAGTTAACAACAAGTAGGTCAGGCAGAGAGGAAGGGTAGTGTTTCCTGAAGAGGTGAGTTTTCAGCCTGCGGCGAAATATGGGCAGTGACTCTGCTGTCCTAACATCAGTGGGAAGTTCATTCCACCACTGTGGGGCCAGAACAGAAAAGAGTCGTGACCGTGTGGATCGGCCAGAAGGACCCTTGAGTGACGAGGCAATCAGTCGCCCCGAGGTGGCAGACCGAAGTGGTCGGGCAGGGGTGTAGGCATCGACCATAGCCCGGAGGTAAGAAGGAGCTGTTCCTTTCACTGCCCTATAGTAAATGTCGAACATTCGGTGAACATTGCAGATCTACAAGTTCATGGCGTGTTGTGAGCTTTCAGATCGGCTATTTTCGGCTGAGTTTTGGTGTAGATGGGGAAAAGGAGTGGGCCAAGTACAGACACCCAGGGGACACCGGTCAATGAAGTATAGGGTTTAAGAGGGATCCAGAGAAAGAGACAGAGACAGAGAGAGAGGGCCCTCACCTGCATGGTAAGCCACTGACCCTCGGCTCCAGCCGGGGTGCCTGTTCTTGGGGTAGTCCTGCACAAGAAATACAAAGAGTTATTCAGATCAATAAATTATTATTTATGTTATTTGACCATCTAAATTTGGGGTAATATTTAATTACAATTTCAAAATATACAATTAAGGAATTTAGCAGACGCTCTTAATCCAGAGCTATTTACAGTAAGCAAGGACAACACAAGGTAATACATCAAATGCATAGAAATAGTAATCTAGGATCATTGGTAAACCAAGAACCTAACCAAAACATCTATAATCTGTACATTGAAACAGTACACACTATAGGATGCCAGGTTTGCACATTTTATTTCACGGTTGCAAACAACTTTTTTTTCCCTACAGCAAAGAAATACATATTCAGCTGTCTACTTGTACTACTGTACTGAAGCACATACTCAGACAAAGTCTGACTCCCACCCTTTCAATGTTTCAGTTTGAGTGAGTGTGTGTGTGTGTGTGTGTGTGTGTGTGTGCGCGCGCGCACGTGTGACGTGTGGGTGTGCACGTGCGCGCGTGTCTCTGCTCGTTCCCAGTACTTCACAATGTGTCTGATCTGTCTTTCTGTCTGTCTACCTTTCACCATGCCAACAGAAATAATCAGTGGGCCAACATTTTGGATAAGATCAGAGCGTGACTCAGAGGTAATTACTAGATATGTTTATCGGCCCTCTCCACTGCACCTCCATTAGCCCAAACACACACTACCAAATAGGAAGAGGAGGAAGTAGTGAAGAGCCATGCCACTGAGTTCTCCTTTCATCTCCATTTATCTCTGTAGGTCACATCACAATTCCACATGGTGTGGAATTGGCGTAACAACCACATTTTGATTGTACAACACAAAAATAAATGTCTTTTGGTTGTCAATTCACAATCAAAGACACCCAATCATACCAACAATAACCAGAGTAAAAAAACAAACACAGGGCCTGCAGTAAGTCACTGCAAAGACAAATATGGATCTTTATCCAAAGAGAAGAACAGGGGTTGATAGACAGCAAAAAAGTGAAAACAAAACAAAGTTGACTTTGTTGACTATTCTTTTCCATAGAGTGGTGGTAATGGTAAAACATTTGCTGGCCTTCTCTCCTAAAATAGAATTATTGAGAAGGATGTTCCAAAACCGAGAGATGATGGAGGTCAGGAGACAGACAGACAGTCAGTTTGACCAGGCCGGCAGGCAGACAGGCAGACAGACAGAATGACAGAGGGGCTCCACAGCATCTGTGGCCAGGACATTGGGGAAACAGCCGCAATCCTGTCTGACAACCCCACTGGGGATGGAGGTACAGGAAATGGAGACGGATAGGGGGTGAAAAGAAAAAGTGAGACGGAGACGGCGAGAGAGAGAGAGAGAGAGAGAGCGACAGAGCGGGACACCGGCAGGGGAAGACAGAGAGACGGGGAGGAATGCAGCTACCGCTCCAAGCCTCCAAACCGTTGATCCGCCAAGTCTGCTCCTCTTTCCCCTCATGTCAACCACAAGCCCGAGGATTCAGTTGGCTGGCCAGCATGGATCTCTGGGGAGGAACAGATGACTTTCTTGGGGGGGGGGGGGGTCCCACCTCTCCTCCACTCCCCACTCCGGGACTCATGGATCAATGATTCACAGGAGGCTCATTTAATCAGTGATTTAGTGGCATATACTTTAACAAGACAATATTAAGAATGGATAAACAACTAAGGGGAGGATTTATAATGCTTTGCGTGAACCACAGACTTGCATCTGAAATATGGATGATACCATGATAAAGCCTCCGTTTTCAGTGCTGTCGTCTCAGTAATTTTGGTGTCCATCATCCTCAGTTCAACAAGTCTACACAGTACATAGTGCACACACTTATCCTTTATCCAAACATGGCATCAGTGTATGAAAAACTAAAGCGGCATTCAAGCCCTTAATCTGAGCAGTCAGTCATACAAAGAAAAGACAACGCTAAGACAGCCTACAACAATATCTCCTAACATGCAGGACTGGGTCCTGCTGGAATTGTTTTAATATAATATAATAACAAAACAGAACATATGACACGATTCGTCATCACTCACTACTGATGCCAGTTCTAAAGCGTTTTTTTTTTTTTTTTTTCAGTACCTTTATTTTGTAGATGACAGACGATTATTTAATGGTACTTGCCTGGCTCTTTTCTGAATATAACTATATAAAAGCAAAGCCAAAGCCAAATATTTGTAGGGTAAAATAACCCAGGTCTGTACACCGCAATACATTTTTGGATGCTTAACAATTAAATATCTTCCTTTTACTTTTTTTTATTTCCCCCCTTTTCTTTATTCTTTGTATTATACATTCTTTCTTGGTATACATATTTAAAAACATTATAAAAACGATGCAGGATAAAAAGTTTAGAAAACTTGCATTGTACAAACCTGCAATAAAGTATATACAGTATAGAAAAAACTTAAATCAATAATTGCTTTTGGGCTGGTATTTATTAGCAATCAATATATGATGCTTTTATGAGCTATAAGCAACAGAAAAAATACTATTTGCAATAGTCAACACTGCAATTAGCATCTTGCTCTTAAATTGATCTATCACCTAAAATCTATCACCTACTACCATTATAATGGGACTAATCATAGGACAAACCTAGACTTTGAGTCAGTACATAATGTTAACCCTGTGGTCCACTTTAACATGAACTTTTGAACCCTTGGTTACTATCCCTGCTGGCCTGTGGAAGCCATTAGTAAAAATGCATGCTGCTTCCAAGAACAACAAACAGTAGCGTTATGAGTCCACAGCAGAGTAGAGCGAGGGCCTGCAATATCAGATCCCCAGCTGCTATATCGCTGTCATCGGAGTAGCCTGCATTTCCACCCTGTGGTAGAGTAAACAACCAGTACTAGAGGAGAGGAGAGGAACCCATGCCCCCCTAGAAGCAGATACACATCATACACTACCGCTATCTCCCTGGTCATCATAGGGCTGTCTAAAAATAACACAAAAACCAGGGATTACCACATACAGTATGTGTGTACAGGAGTGGCTATGGGTAAGGAGCATGAGGGAGAGAAAGTTTGACTGTGTGTGTTTACGTGCAAACTTGTGCCCACACAGCCTCAGTTATAGGGGTTTGTGTAGGGCTGCACTGTATGCCGGCAACTGATGCAGGCCGGTTTGTCTAACCCCATGTCATCAGGTTAAACCCACATGTCAGGATAGAACAGAATGTTCTATCGTTGCGTTTGTGTGTACGGACCTATAGGACACATTTATCACCTACCTGCCTACCTACCTAGGTGCAAAAGCTACCTGAACCCACGCACTATATATACGTTAATATGTACACACATTTTCATGTCAACTTTTTATGTCACAATTTATGTATTTTTGTGGACAAAACCACAGAAATGAAATGAGAGCGTTTCATAATGCTGTTACACTGCCAGGAAAGACTGGAGGCAGAGAGACCGTACTCATACCGCTGATGTTACGTGCACTTTGTGCACAACATAGCCAACTATGCTATGGAGCATTGTTGGTCAGTGTGCACATGTGTATGTGTGTGTATAGGCGCTGTGCACTGGCCAAAAAGGACATCTTGGCACAGACAAGGCTCCTTTGTTCTGTCACAAATAGACCTCGGTAGAATAAACAGGTTCGCCGGCGCTGAAGTCAGAATGGTGCGAAGGAATGCTGCATCATGGGAGGAAGAGGGAGCTTTTTCCCAGGACCCAGGCCCGGGGCAAACCAGGACAGAGGAAACCAGCCATTCCTCATTCTGCTGCGGGTGTGTGCAAATATGGATCAATGAATCTATATGGATGATGCATGTATGGGGGGGGGGGGAAGAGAGAGAGAGAGAGAGAGAGAGAGAGAGAGAGAGAGAGAGAGAGAGAGAGAGAGAGAGAGAGAGAGAGAGAGAGACAGAAAAAAAGAGAGGGAGAGAGAGAGAGCCCGAGCTGGACGTAAGATGAAAAACTGGAATGACAAACTGAGAAAGCATTCATAGACTCAGTAGTGGCTGTTGAGCCGTCTTCATTCCCCATCTCTCCATCTCAACTCTCTCTCTCTCTCTCTCTCTCTCTCACGCTACCTGTCCCCTTCCGCATCATAAACAAATTCTCTGCGTTTCAGACATTCTTTCTCCCCAGTTCTTTCCTCTTTCTTTTATTTTCGCATTACCAATCACTTCCCGGAACGCTCTTATTCTAGGCCTTTTGATCCTCTTCACCATCCCGCCTTTCCTGCCATTTGCTCCCTCCACACCAACCTCGCCACCTTTCTCTACCCTTCTATCAACCCATAATGAGGTCTAGATCGCTCTTTGTCCCACACCCTAGCAACCGACGTGTGTACAGGATGCAAAACAAGCACGCTACCAAGCATATACAGTATGCATGCTGTACGTACGCATACCTAGACTCTTATCTTCAGAGGAAGGAGAGCAAGTAAGAGAGAGCAAGGGGTCACAGGAGGTCTTGCAATTGTGGCGGGTCGAAACAGATCTTAGATTACACTTCATTTCCCCCTTACAGCACATACAGTATATAATATACTTCCTAACACTTCCTAACACTAATTCCCCTGACTCCTCTGCAGGGCAGGGAAACTGGCTGCAGTGACTTGGGGAGGGGGGGGTTTCAAAGATCAGCGATTGCCTGAAACTTTTCGCCAGTAACGCTGAACCAATGTATCTCACAGTATCAGCCAGCCAATAAGTGGACACCCTTCTCAGCCAAATAAAAAGGAATATACCATCAGTTGTTCAGGAAAATTATGTTGAATGGGGGGACATTGTGCCTGCATCAGATTAGATCTCTTTCTCATGCAGAGAAATAAGTAATTGGAAAGTTATTAAATCCTGTCAACACATCAAGTTGTGGATTTAATAAACAATAGACAATTATTTAGTTCCTTGATTATTGCTTTCCTGCAGCTGAATACATTATGATAAAATACCCCATCTGAAGCAAATAAAAACGAGTGACTAAACGACTCAAACATCTCATTCTAATAGACTCTGCACAACATGTCTGTATATAATGCTTCATTTATACCCTATTGTACAACAGTATTGCGTGCCAAAAAATAGCAGCTCTACAAGCTCGCAAAGCATCATCAAATCATCGCAATGCATTATGAGCGGGTAGATCTGCTATTTTGGTCAGAGACACCAAAGTATAAATCAGGCTTAAAGGACGACTTCATCCATTTTCAACATATCTTCATATATACTGTAGGTCCTCACTCCTCACTAATGCTCATTATAATATGGTACCATTTTTGTCTACTCACTCTGTGTCTCAGAGGAGGGCTGTGGACAGTTCAGAAACTCGCCTACCAGTGACATCATCGAGAGGGAATCCAAGCAAAAAAAAACTGCAGGAAACTTTCGATTCCTGGAAAGTTAGCATGCTATAATGGAAAACATTGTTCTCGCGTTAATAAAAATCGAAATAAAAAAATTGAAATCTTGTTGGAAAAGAAAATCTGCCTAACGATGATGTTACTGGTAGGTGGGTTTCTGAACTGTCCACAGCTCTCCTATGAGACACAGACAGAGTAAGAAAAAAAAAAAAGGTATAATTTAATTTATTTATAGGTTGAAAATGGGTGAAGTCGTCCTTTAAGATTCCAGGGTTCCGTTGCTTCAAAGGTGACTGGTTCTAGTCTGTACCCAGCGGTGTGCATCACAGCGCAGTGGAATATGACTGGGCGATGATGCAGCACACACCTGGGTGGTGACTCGTTATCCCTTAGGCCACTGTAAGCTGCTCCATCATGAGAGCAAGAGAGAAGAAAGGAGAAAGGTGGGGTGAATGGAACGAGGTGTATCCATGCCTAATCTGTCCGCTGCCCAGTGTTTCCGAGTTGCGGCAGAGTAGGGCAGATGATTGAGTGTTCAACCAAAAGCAAATAAGGGACAGAGACTGGAAATGCAGGCCATTAATGATGTGCTGTGTGTTTTGTGTTTGGGCCTGCTCTCTGACCGCAGGACGTGAAGCGAAGACGGCCGACATGAAAAAGTTGCGACTGCTGTGGGGTAAACAGTCATTAACCGAGGCCTTCAATTTGCTGCTTTATCACCTCTCCTGGCCTTTGACTTAATGTCTTTATAATGAAACCCAGATGCAGGGAGAGGAGTGGAGGAAAGGAGGGGAGAATTCTGGCTGAAGAGGAGGAAGCAGGAACTGAGTTATCGCCTTTCGACTTCTACCTCGCTGTCTGGTAGCTACGCGTGTGTTAGTGTGTGTACAGTATGTGTGAGTGTGCAATAGAGTATTATAACAACACTATTGGTTGTGATTGTTGGCATTTTAGCCCATCTAGGCTACATTATAACAAAATGTCAACAGTGTATTGTACAGCCTTTGGTTTCCCCCTGCCTGGCCTCGTTAAATCCTTCCTGCCTCCTACCTCCTAAGCCAGTAGTTCTCAAACTTATTTGTGCCAAGGACCCCCAAATTGATATATATTTGGCCACGGACCCCCAGCTGAATTTTTTTTGTGCCAGGGACACCAGAATAGAAGATTTGTTAAAATAAAATCCCAACATTCAAAAATAGATATACAAGCTCGCAGCGTGGCACAAAGTGACGCTTTGTGAGCTTGTAGATTTGATATTTTTGAATAGCCAACATATAAATGGATAAAGTGGTTAAAACGATTGCGATACTACATTAACTACTTTTGCTGGGGACCCCCTGGAACCCCCCCCCCCCCAAGGACCCCACTTTGAGAACCAATGTCCTAATGTACAGTATAGATACGTTCTTGTGTTATCTTATCTCCGTAATTAATAAAAAGTTGGTTCTTACAGTTTGTTGACAGAGAACACAGACAAACCGGTGAGAGTCAAGAAAGCTAACCAGTTACAGGGACAATGTTTAGGAGATGTTTAGTTCAACAATGACAGAGATATGCAACATGGACAGGAATCTATGTTTATGATTTGACACTGTAGCGCAAACTCTCATCACCCCACATACTGTATCCACCAGTCCAAAACTCCCAAGTGTCATAATGTGTCATTTATTAGGCCTGTGTGTCCCCGTTTGTCCCTGCTCTGTACAGCGCCTCAGGGTCCTTGAAAAGCACTGTAGCAGTTTCATCTTTTATTTTTATTATTAAAGGGGGCGGATTTTTGACCCTGGGTGAGATGATGCTGGCGGCTCTCCACAGGCCTTGGCTTTGCCAGTTGCTAATATTTCACATTCACAACACTCTCAAGGCTAAACTTACAGGGTGTCAGGAATTCGCAAATCATGACCCCATATGGTCAGAAAATAGTTTGGGAGCTAGCGCCTCAACTGAAATCAGGTGAAAATGAATGTAAATGGGCTTACTGAGATAACACATCCTATCACCAAACTTGTATTCATCCCTGTCAAACGTTTTCTAAACTCTAGATGTGACGAAACAGATCAAATGTGTCTGTTTCTTTTAGAAATAGTGAAAATAGCTGATCTACAAGTTCACAATGCATATAGAATGGTTATTTTTGCTATTATGATGACAAATCTTTATCAGAAATGTTATTTTAGATGAAGAAATGTATCAAATACCACCGAAGTGGAAAAAGCGGCACTCCAAAATAAAGGATGCAAGACTGTCTCAGATAAACATTCTTATCTATTGGAACGCTTGATGATTCCTCAGAGCTTTTTTTTTAATTTTTTATCTGCTCTGAGGAAGGCTGAGGCCGAAACCGCTTTTTCCACTTTGGTGGTATTGGATTCAAGTTATATTTATAGCTGAGCACCCACTGTCTAAACAAAAAGGCATCCAGAGGAAGCGCACCCGCTTTTTTTCTTACCTATAATAAAAAATGTGTTCTGAGAAATGAGAAAAACTGGCTAATCCAAAAAGATTCACATACTTTCAAGTATGACTGTCCACAGGCACGGACTACCAGGCCCTAAGTGTGGGACCCTGAAATTCCATTCTAAAACTAACACAAGCTGCAACATAGGGGTGGGACGATATGGGTATATCACGATACGATATCTGTGGCGATATTAGGCCCACGATAACGATAATATCACGATATTCGATATATTGCGATATATTGCGATATCACGATATATTGCATGAAATTTCACCAACGATATATCACGATAGTCCTTGTATTCAATTAATAAACACTTAAAATAGCACCAAACTGTTCAAAATCATCATTACACAAATACAGAGTCGGAAAAACAACGTATCACGTCGCCACAGACAAAGTTAAATCCGTTAAAATCGCGCATTCAAGTCTTTGTAAACACACAGGCGATCCGTGTGAGTCGACCAGCGAAGACCGCATCGAAATCCGATCCGCCATCTTGTAGTTACAACGGTTTATGTTAAACAGCATTCCGTTTCCGGTGGTGCTACAATGAAATGTGGCGTATCGAACGAGGCCTACAATGCAATGTGAACCTGTGAGTGAAAAAAAAAAAAAAAAGACCAGTTGACGTAGATCTACGCGACTGGCACGTGGCGGCTTTAAATAGGTTTGTGTAGATCTACGCGATTGGCAGTCAATGTGTTAATATCGATTTTTTCCGGCAGTATATCGATTATTTATCGCGGGAGAAAGTATCGCGATATATCGCGATATCGATATATCGTCCCACCCCTACTGCAACAGAGTATGAGAAGCCATTGGCCAATTAGCAAACCCAATGTTTTTTTTTTATTTGTAACCCCTGCTTCCATTCTTGCCTAAATATATAAAGTAGCTTGGAAAACATATTTTGAATCTCAATGGCACTCCCTGGTAAAATAAAGGCTCACTTAAAGATCTATTCATTTAACCTTGTATCTTTTAATCTAGCACTTATCTTTTATTGTTTTTCTTCTTAACTCATTCACTGCCAGGCTTATTTCAAGCTTGTTGATCCCTGTGCCACAGGCAGGAAAAATGGAAAAATGTTATTTTTTTCTCCGTTTACATTTTAACATTGAAGTGGATGGAGCATTCGTTTTCTCCTAGTTCCTTTGAGATAAAAAAGAAAGAAAGAAAGAAATTGAATACATTTTTTTTTTAGGTGACGTCAAAAGACGTCATTGGCACTAATGGCACACTGAAAACGGCCGTCAAAAGACGTCATTAGCCATTGACTTGTTTGATGTGTTTTTCCGCAATGGCGCAACGTGCCAATGACGTGTTTGACGTTCAGAACCCAAGATATCGTGATCCGAAGATTTGCTGCTCCATTCACTTCTTGGTTAAGTTATTACTTAAAAAGGCTGTATCTCGGCTCTTGTGTACTTTTTTTTTTACTATGTATTTTTGGCCGAGACATGCTATTTTCAAAGGCGCATAAATTCTTTTTTCGCGGAAGCACGTGAAACCTGCTGTGATTAGCAACCATCAGGGGATTGATCATACTGGAGATAAATATTCTGTGACTACTTGAAAAAGGTAAGAAAATCGAAAAATCGCTGGCACAGTACACAATAATTTTTTTATTTAATTGGCATGAGTTAATAAAGTTGGTTCCTTCCTTTTCTTTATGTAAAGCAACTTTGGGTACTTAGAAAAGCACTATATAAATCTGAGCTATTATTATTATTATTATTATGTTATTGTCTGCATGGTATACAAAATAACTTATACGATTGGGGTGGTCTCCCTGCTCTTTTACTGAGACATTTTGATCATACATAGACATAATTTCAGCACTGGCACAGGAGACCCAGGTTCAAATCCGGGGTAGTTTCAGGAAAGTTACATAGTGCAGCTTTAAAATTAATTAAAATAGAAAGGTAAGATAAAACTCATTTGTAATACAGGAAGGCATCCATCATAATATACTAGAATTGATATTATTTGTGATTACCAGAAAATTACACATCTGATAAACTAAGCCCTTTTAACAGAATGCAATATAATTTACAATTATTGTTTACTGTGACTTTGATTATCCATTTGATAAGAACAAACAGTTAAGAGTTAGTTTGCACTACTTCTCTATGTGGCAAAATGCCCATACAGCTGATGCTCATTGACCTAGTTCTGTTACTCACATTGAGGCAATAATATGCTGTTTTTGTGGGGAAAATATATCCACTGCGTATTCAAATAGGCCTCCTTGTATATGATAATGTTAACTTATTAATATCATTATACGATCATGGGGGAGCATTTGCTTTGAGTGCTCCATTGTTCAGGGACCAGTGCCTGAAACAATGCTGTGTATTTGCAAGATCCCCCCCATTGTCGGTATGAGTATACTTTACATCCGTGCAAGCCGAAAAGTTGATTTGTAGTCCACTGCAAAGTCTATGCTTCTCTCCATTTGTATCAGACTCATCTAGTGCTCTAGTTAGCTTTTGTTTCTGTTTCATTCTTCAAAGCAGGTTATTATGGTAATAGTAGCTTGCAAAGCTGCGCTACTAATGTTGAAATGGGAACCGCATGTGCATACTTTGGAAAAAGAGATGAGGGCTCAAATGAGGTGCTAAAATTTCTCTAATTGTTTTTTCCTCTTAGTGGTGTTTCATCTTCCAAAGGAGGCTATTAGATCCAACGAGTACACCCTATATACTGTGGCTAAGCTGCTGGATAATGGGAAAGAAAGTAAAGCTTAATGACTGAGCTGCCACTACTCCTATTAGTACTACCACTATTACTATAACTACTACAGTACTTCCTCCACAGGAAAATGATGTCCAACCCTGACATTATCAGTCAAAAGAAATGCAAAAAAAAAAAGAAAAGTGGCCGTAATGAAAGCCAAACTTTCAGAGTGCTTTTTCTAGAAAGCTCACCCTCCTTGCCAGACCCAGGGCGATGTAGCACTTCTCCCCGGCGTCGACTATCTCCACTTCAAAGTAGTGACAACGGGTGGTGAGTGGCTGTCGAGCCTGGGCCAAACCAACATCCATGATGCTCTTTCCTTTGCCGACATACTCCAGCAGCTGAGGACAGAGAGATGGAGAGGAGGAGGAGGAGAGAGTGAGAATAATGTAGATGGGGGAGAGGGGTTGAAACCTTAACCACTTTCAACTTGGTGTGCCTGGCTTGTCATTATACAGTAGGCAAAAGAAAAAAGGTCTTCCAGAAAACATTTTTTTCAAAAAGAGTCAATCTACATGACGTGTCGTGGTGTTCAGAGTTGAGTCTTAGAATGTATAAACAACCAAAGCCAAATAAAAAATTATATTCCATAGCATGATGGAGTATAAAAAAAGTGTAAATCTGTTATTTTCGGCAAG
Organism: Gymnoscopelus braueri; assembly: GCF_963280865.1. Classification (NCBI taxonomy): domain Eukaryota; kingdom Metazoa; phylum Chordata; class Actinopteri; order Myctophiformes; family Myctophidae; genus Gymnoscopelus; species Gymnoscopelus braueri. Next base: position 27,848,905 of record NC_137614.1, on the reverse strand, counting down.
CGTCGTGCAATGGAGTATAAATGAAGCTTAAGCCAGAAACGAAAGGCATAATGAAATGCAAATGTGGAAAGACAAGCACATGCTATATCCTCAATAATTTTATTTTAAGTATTTGACAGACACAATTACTATTAATTAATGTTAATTAAAATGTAAAGTGCATTTTTTGGGTGATTTCTAGCCCTTTTTCTCCCCAATTTAGTTATCATATGCCAATTGATTCATTCCCACGCAAATGTTTGTGTTGTCACTGCTGTTGTATCCTACTGACTCACATGCCAGTGAGGAACCCCCACCAGGAGGACGAAGAGCCTTCGTCCTACTCCTCCCGCCCAACACTCCCTGCTGACAGGTGCCACCACAGCTCATAGGAATACGGGCAGTGATATCACCCTTCCCGACCCGGCTTCCCTCCCTCGAACACGGGCCAATTGTGTTCGTAATGACGCTCGACAAAGCTGGATGCACCACGGTGGATTCCAACCCTCAACCTCCGGGTTACGTTTTAATTGACTTACTGTGATGAACTGTAACAGTTGCCAAACAACGTCTATGTGTTACCCATATATGGAGATATCGATGGGTATCTCCATATACATATCCATATTGCAAGTGACTTGCCAATTTGTGCCATTCGGCATCTACCTATTTAGGCTGATAATTATCAGCTTGCCTGTTTTTACTGAGGTTATTGCATTGACAGCGCATTGCAAATGTTCAGTCCATATATGGCCATATCTGCGTGTCCACCACAGAAGAGAAAGATGCACAACTTTATATGGTAGATATGGTAGATTCACATTAAAAGTTCTATTAATTAATTCCTCAGATTGTATTGCACATCCAAAATCAAACCATGAGGAGTGACGTTATCTAATGCAGTCAAAATGACACAGACCCGCCCATGGTTACTACAGTAAAAGGATATTCTCTTCATATTGCACAACCATGGAGATAGGAACAACAACTTGAGGCTTAATTGGGTCTTACGCAAAATACAAGCATCCAAACACAAGATGGATTGGCGAATTCAGTTGAGTAGATGGGCCGCTAGGCAACCAAAAGGCCTCTGGGCTCGGGAGTGTTTCCATTCCACATGAGTGCATACACACGTGTGTGTGTGTGTGTGTGTGTGTGTGTGTGTGTGTGTGTGTGTGTGTGTGTGTGTGTGTGTGTGTGTGAAGTAATGGAGAGGGAAACATAAACACACTCAATTTCAAAGGTAAGGATGACAGACAACAAGGTGGGGGTGGACAGAAGGACTTGTGTATTAAGCCTGTGTGTGCAGGTAAATGTGTGGGGGACAGCACCTGGGTGTGCTATGTTCCACAAGCTAAGTAATGTACATGAAGGGCACACCTCTTGGGAATAGCTGTGTAAGGACTACTTCCAAAAGGAAAATCGAGCATCTCAATTAGTTCAACGCCATTTTCATTTCCCCTTTCTGTTATTGCCTGTTGCCTGGTGATCCATCAAAGTGGAACTAATGCTGGTGGGCCTGTCAAAAACATTCAATTCAGCCTTCATGACTGAAGGATGTTAGTTACCATGTTGCTGAAAATAGTATTCCTGTAGTACTGTTGCAGTCGTATATTAGCTCAGAGTTGAACAACAGCTCAGGCTACTTTGAGGAGATCAAACACACAAGAGGCACTAGAAGAGAGCTGTCAAACCCTGCCCACACCAAAGAAAATATAACTAACAAAAGGGACTTTCGTTATAAAGAGGGTTCAGCTTTTGCGGCTGGCAAGTCCCACGGCTCACAAGGGCTCTCTCTCTCTCACCGCCCTTGGCAGGAGTTCAAAGCATTCCGCTCTTATATTCCTTTCTACTGTACCTATACTGCATACATTTTAAGTATTTTGCAACTTAACTGAAGTAGTTTAAGGTCCCATTTGTAATTTCAGCATGGCGCCCCCTCTTGAAATGCTGTCTTACCACCATTGACTTTGTTGACATGAGTTTTGGTGATGCTTTTAGAAAACGCATGGATTGACAGTATCTAAAAGCGCAGTTAAACAGAAGTTTTACACCCGTTTTGAGCCTGTGACATTTAGTGGCTATGTCAACCCCTAATGTTGTTCTGAGGAGGGTGTACATGTCCACGTCTCCTCTGATACATATAGAGTTGCTTCTTTTCATCTGACAGTGAGACGTTTCATCAGGAGGATTAACTCGGGCAGGGGAACACACTATCCCTCCCAGTTGCACTCTCTGCTGAACAGGCACCGTGACCAACCTGTAAAAGTCACAAGCGCAGCGACAGAGAACGCCCTCCTCTACCGGCTTCCCGCCCACAAACACAACCGATTGTGTTTGTTTGAGTGCCCAGCCAAGGCGGAAAAACCACAAACGAATCGAACCCCAGTCTCTACAGCAGCAGGCAGGTACTTTACCCCTGAGCGACCTGAACGCCCCGAGTGAACAGAAAGTTCTAGCAGTTTGTTTTACATCTACAAGTCAAACTCCTCAGGAACATATGTAAACAAACCCATGAATCACATGTCAAATGTATTCGATATTAATGAACAGAAAAAAACTGCACCATATCTTTTATACAATACATGGTGCTGATTTACAGTAATGTCTGGGTTTTGGTTCCCCTCTGAACCATTAAAGGGCAAGACCACTTTGGTAGAGGTTTGGGTTGTGTAATTACCTTGCCATGATGTGACTCCAAAGGTGGACAAGAAATCTAAAATAATTGCACCATTGATTAGAAATTGATAATTAAAAATATGCTCCTCATAGACTTACATTGTACGATAAAACAGCTCTCAAAGTCACTCTTTTAGCACATAAACGAACGCAAACGTTGATTCAGACAATATATAACCTCACAAAACCCAGTACTGTCCACCATTGGAGTTACATCATGGCAAGGTTACACAACCCAAACCTCTACCAAAGTGGTCTTGCCCTTTAAGCTGATCACCCCACAATAAAATTGCAGCTCATGGGGCCAATTCTTTTATTTAGCGAATGCAAAGTCCTTGAGCAGTTGCCTCCTGGTCTGCTGCGTGGAGGGCGACTAGTCCTCCTTTTAGTCTTTGGGCAAGTTTCAATGATGTGTTCCATTGTTTGCTCTTCTCCACAAGCACACAGTGAGCTAGGGCAATTGCCCCATTTGTGAAGGCTGGCCAAGAAGGGGCCATGTCCGGTCCTGAATCTATTAAGGGTTGACCACCGTCTCCTTGGGAGGTTGATGCCAGGGACCTGTTGGGTCGGGTCTGTCACCAGGTGTTTTTTGGGACCTCCTTGGACTCCCATTCCTTTTCCCAAGCTGACTGGACTGGAAGTCAGCTGATGGGGTGTTCTTCCAAAATGGTCGTCGAGATGGAAGTCAAGCAGTGGGCGGGTTGAAGACATCTGCTATGGATTGGTATATGGGGTATATTGTCTTTGACCTTTTGAAGCATCCTTTGAGTAAATGCTACTCGCCGGATATGTGGAGGGGCTATGTTTGATAAGACAAGGAGCCAGGGGAGTGGTGTTGAGCGAATAGTCCTGGTTATCATTCTCATAGTTGCATGATGTGGCCAATGACTTATATCACACAAAATGACCCTGGCAATTCTCTCATGCACACTAACAAAATCACTATATTTGTGCAAAGGAAACATTTCTTAGGAGGCTTGTAACCACAATAATATGTAGCTTTAAGTCTACCGTCTCTGATTTGCTGTGAATCAGGCTCAGTATACATGTGACAGGTCGGGGAAAGGGGGGCATAGACACTTCAGGGTCATTTATCCTTTTTTTAAATTTACAGTAGCAAATTATTTGTTACCCCTTTTTCTCCCCAATTTAGTCATTATGCCAAATAATTCCTTCCCACACTGTATGTGTTGTCACTGCTACTGTACCCTACTGGCTCACCTGCCAGTGAGGAGCACCCACCGAGAGGACACAGCACCTCCATCCCATTCCTACCGCCCAAGACTCCCTGCTGACGGGTGCTGCCCCAGCCTGTAGGATTGCGTGCAGTGACAAATATCACCCTCCCCACCTGGCTTTCCTCCACCAAACACGGGTCAATTGTGTTCGTATAGATGCTCCAAAGCCAGATTCACCACAGTGAATTCGAACCCCTAGACTGCGTGATGGTGGGCAGGTACTTTGCCACTGCGCCACTCAAGCGCCCAGGGCCATTTATACTTTAACCCATTAAGACCTGAGGCGATTCTTAAAAAGAAATCTAAATCCTAACAATTTTTGGAAAAGTCAAAAAAATATTTTTTCACGATTTTTCAAAAATAGCAGATCATAACACACCACACTGCAATTCTTTGGGAGCTTGTAGATCTGCTATTTTTGGTGTGCAACATCGGCCCGCAACCGGGCTTTACATATGCAGAAATAGACACTATGCCCTTGCTGAGACAATCTCAGAGGGAAGCCGCACATGGAAACTAAATATAACTGACACATTTGACCTGGTTGTTTATTTACGGACAGAAGACAGAGGTCAGTAATGGTTCACAAAACGCACATTCATTTTGGTACCTCAGTTTTAGGGGATCTAATCATTCCATTTTAGGCACAGCAATGAAAAATCCAATCCTGATGTTAAATTACCCAAGCTTAGCCATCATAAGGTTACGATAATGTGAATGGATACTGAGCACTTGCAGAGAGAATGCGATTGAGTTGGTAAAATTAAGTTAAAAATAAAATTTACTTGGTTTACTTGGTAGTATTTAACTCATATAGTGCCAATGACGTCTTTTGACGGCCGTTTTCAGTGCGCCATTAGTGCCAATGACGTCTTTTGACGTCACCTAAAAAAAAAAATAATAATTTTTTTTTTTTTTTTTGGTTTTTTTTTTTCCTTGGAAATCTCAAAGGAACTAGGAGAAAACGATTTTCAAAAAGTTAATTCTCCATCCACTTCAATGTTAAAATGTAAACGGAGAATTTTTTTTCTCCGTTTGATCCATAATGCCTTTGGCATATGGATCAACAAGCTTGAAATAAGCCTGGCAGTGAATGAGTTAAGTATATGACATGAATCACAAAGTAATGTCAACTCCTGTTTGCAAAACTTAAAAACAGAGTTTTGCCAACATCAAAGCATCATTTTAGACAGAGAATACAGGAATAAAGCGGTTTTAAAAAATCTCCTGACACAGCACTCATTCCTTTCCATACAGTCACAGAATACTTTATGGTGATTGAGGGGACATTTCTGAATTAGTAGGCTAGCAACAGAGGCTACCGCTAATTAGCCGAGCTACTAGGTGCCAAGCCATTTATAAGCAGTTGACCTATTAAGCCAAGTAATATTACAGCTTGCACAAATACTATTCTACAATGGACAGAGTTCACCCAAGAAAATGTCACCAAGTACAAAAAAGAATCTGTCCAATGTCATAATTGCAAATAGATGTCTCTCAAAGCAAAGGCTCAAATACTTCTCACAATATTGTTTTAATTTTACATCTCTAGGCTGGTATAATGTGTAAATATACTTTAATTGGCTAAAGAGACTCATTCTGAAGTTCCAGTTTAGTTTACCATTTAAGAGTTATTTATACTTATATATAAATTCAGAATGATAGTACTACATTGAGTGTCTTCAACTTCTACATCTATCAATCATTTGTTAAATTCTGTCCTTTTTTTGTATCGTCTGGTCTCCTCAACCACTCCAATGTTCATGCCTGGGGAATGGATGAGCGTTCAGTCACACCCTTTTTTGCCTCAACTCTGCTGAGTAACGGAGAGGCCAAGAGAAGACGGGAAGGGAGAGGGAAAGAGACGCAAGACATAGCCTTGAGCGAAGCATGCTTGACTGAGAAGAACGCTGACAGAACCACCCCCACCGCCTCTACCTCTCCCTCACCGTGAGTGGTGAGTGGTGGCGTCGGTGGTGTGCAAGGCCATGTTTTGTTGACCTGCTGCCTGGGAAACAGGTGAAACGCCCATATAGTGGTCCTTCCAGTTTCCTGTCACACCTAATGGGGGAACTTTACGCAAGGTGAAACTGATATGAAGGTACCTCTTCTTTAACCCATTCAAACCCGGGAAAGCATCTCTGTCATTTTAAGATTTCTTTGGATTATAAAAAAAAAATAGCAGATATACGAGCTCATAGCTCATATGAGCTTGTAGATCTGCAAAAAAATATTTATCATGAAAATTCGTGCAAATCTTTGTATATATATATTTTTTTAAAGCAAACATTTGTAACTTTTTCATTTCAAGGACCTCCAAAATTACCTCCAAATGTATTTGGCCGCCGACCCCCCCCCCCCCCCCATCTCAAAATATTTAGTTCCATGAACCCCCGGAGGCAAAGATTTGAGTTTGCTTAAAAAATATAACCCCAATATATTTGCAAAAACAAATCAAGTTTTTTTTATTTTATTGCAGATCTACAAGCTTGTAGCGTGGCACTTGGTGCCGCTCTATGAGCTTGTAGATCTGCTATTTTTGAATAGCCAAAGAATGACAGATGTGTTCCCGGATTGATCCAGGCATCCCTATTCTGAGCAAGTCACTATATATTTTCAAACGTTTTCAAACAGTTTACCAGTTTACAGTTATTTTCAAAAATAGATCTATAAGCTCTGAGCTTGTAGATCAGCTATATTCGCTATTCGTCATACAGGGATGTATATAGGGCTTCAGTGGTTAAGGCAAGACAAAGCCCTGACCCAGTTGGACATAGTGTAATATAAATGCTGAAAATGTACTACAGTGGAAAGGACAATTATATAATTGATTTCCATTGTCATGTCTGTGGGATGTCCTAGTATGAACTTCTACTGCTTGAGTCTACTGCATAATTCCTTTAAGCACTCTACTTTTCCTGTATATTTGAGGGATCACGAACACAAAAAATAGGAATCTGAGCCCAAAGTGGCACCATAACTTGGAAAAGGTATTAGCTACCCTTGGCCTGAAAAGAGGGGGCTCTGGTTCCCTGCTACATTTCATTGTTCAGCTGAGTTGGATGCCTTTCAGTTGCTAAAGTTGACCTGTCCATCAATCACATTTGCACATCAGGCAACCCAGATGATGAAGATCTTCATTGGCCGAAATAAAACCATTCAGTGCCAGGATTGGTTACAGTCATTGCTGCTTTTGTATCGGCCCAACAGCTCGGAGGTGACGTTGGCACTCCATGCATCTGCAAAATGCAGCATCCAAATCCATGTCAGTGTCTTTTTTAACAATGTAAACACAACATTTCTTCTTTCCTTCAAAGCAAAACTGCTAAACTGCAAGCCACCACTTTAGAGACTTTAAAGATATTCCAAGCACTCCAGAAATGAATAGAACAATAAACTAAATTCTGATGCACGCTGCTTTGGTAATATCTCAAACATGCTGGCGGGGCACTCGGTGCGAGTGTGTCTGTGTGTTTTTAAAAGAACTACACCCAAACAAATTAATCACTCACAACAAGACTTAAACATCTGTCTAGTGTAGGCATGTACATGGCATGTGATACGGCATGCTCCTGTTGGGAGATCGACCTTATTTAAACTGGGCTGTGGTGTTCAAAAAACACACTAAGCTCCACAATAATGTAGGAAATCAAAACACAGCCTGTCATTACTGCAGTACTGACACAGATAGTTAGCGGGGTGAAGTTAGGTGAGCGAATATTTACTGTTGGAAGAAAAGCTGATTATTAGCCTCGATGTATGCGGCATGTCTTAAGGGTACTTCACCACCCCCAAGCCAACAACACTGTATTTAAAATATTGTGGGAGCATGAATGACTACTTCTTTGTTCTGAGAGTGATTACAAATGCCATGACTGTAACAGTTTTTTATGTTGTTATTACACACTGTAGCGGCAAAACGACATTTCCCAAAACAATGCATAACCTAAGACAATAGATGTAAGCAGTCACTCTGTAGCCTTTAATCAACCAATTGTCCCCCGTGCTTTCCTTTGAAACCTTTGGAAAGCCAGCCACTCACAGCAGTGGCCTCCTCTGACACCTCATCACTCACTGGCCATGTGGAGTATTTCACCACCTTTTAATACACTCCATTTTATTATCACCGCTACCACTGCTGGGAGGATGTTGCCCAACCAGACTTGTGGCTCCAATGCCAGCACCTACTGCCATCACCACTGATTTCTTTGGACAGGTTACATAGTCGTAAAAAGGAAAGTTTTACAGAGAGGTTGTCACTGCTGGAAAAGCCCTAACGTTATTCTTGGGAAACACCAATGCAGTACCAGAGAGGAGATGCCATGAAAAGATGGCAAGGCAAGCATACATATCAATAAAGAATTCACAGTTTAGTGTCCTTCATGGGCCAAAGTGTTGCATGTTTACTCTGGTTTAAACAAGTGCACTATTCACAGGATGAGGAAGGTGTTATTTATATCCTAGTCTCCAGGAAGGTCCAGGAAGTTCTTGTCGTGAAATTCTGGATCAATCAGTAATTGATGAGGCAATAGGAGTCAAGACAATATTCTAGGCGGTGATGGCTATGCTATAATGTACATGATATCAGCGGTAGAAGCACAATAACACTCAGGTCGGTGGTACAGTAGTTCTGCCAACGAGCACAGGGATCAGACAATAGTTATACTAGCCGTTTCAACGACAAGCTGAACCATAACAAGACAGGCTGCCACCAAAACAATAGCTATTAGGCCTAGCGGAGACCTTCTTGGCTCCTACAGGCTACCAAATATCATGTCATATCATAATGTATCATATAAGTACTATAAGTTATGGTAAAATCTAAAGTTAGATAAAGCAACCATAATAACAATATAGTATAATGTATAATTCTTCTGCATTATCTAGGCCAATACTATTATCCAGAGATTAGATCTTGAAATAATTGCAAACAGGTTCCAACAACCATGCAAGGATATTCTAAATATGTGAATGCTCAACTTGTGAAACCACTTAACAGACATTGCAAGCATTGCGTTATGAAACTACGGAAGATATCACATAGGATTTCAGCAGGACATGGATGAGGAAATCTAAATTATACATCACCGTTATCAACAGAATCCGCACAGATGAGTGTCCTAATTTCTGAACACGGCCTTGCTAAAGCTTTAGATGTTCCTATAGCGAAAGCAAGTGAAACTCCTCGCTCCTCATCTTAATCATCTATTCCATGTTTGGAAACGGAAATCCTGCTGACAATTTCACCATAATCACCACACATTATTACAATGTCATAACAAAGTAGAGGTTATTTTAAAGACATTCAGCGATCAGCACATTATGAACCAAAGAAAAGAACAGGAGTGGGGGGGGGGGGACTTTTCTACGTAATGAAAAAATCCCCCCTAACTGGGGCCATGGGTGACCTAGATATAATTCCTCTGCTCTTCTCCCCACAATGCGATATTAAGAGTATAATTGCCTGCAGAAGCTCTGACCTGCCCTCAGCCTCCCCCTGCTAATCTCTGCTTACCTCCAGGGAGATACGGCTCACAATCAGTTTTATGTGATGATAGCTGGAAACAAATGGGCCTATTGTAGGCCTGGGGGAGTGGGGCCAATAGTCGTACAATGTATCATGTGCTGAAAACTGCAGATCTACAAGCTCAGCACGCATTGCATCGCGACACATGAGCTTGCAGAATTCAAATCAGCTATATTCCCAAGAAAAGAGGAAACTGAAGAAAATTGAGAAATTTGAAGCTGGTGAGATGCAGTTTTGTGGGGGAAAAGGTGCACAAGGAGCCCAAGTGAAAGAGGACGTGTGATGTGAGAGCAAGCATGAGAGAATACAACTACATGTGATTAAATATGGTGGTACAGCAGAGCCATATCTTTGTGAGGAGGTCCAAAGGAAGCTCCAAAGAAAAAGGACAGGTGAATCCTACAGACAGAAGGGAAACAAACTAAAGAGTAACTGTAGGTGTAGTAGGAGGGGAAAGACCCAAATCTTCTTTTTTGACGATCGAATAACCATGGGGTGTAGTTTTCCACTCCACAGTGAGGTGCAGATGCTTCAATATCCAAACCATACCGGCGTAAACTTGGTATCCCTATTTTGGGCATGTCATCCATCTATAAATTGCAGGAACCTGTGTCTGTCTGTGTTTATGTCTGTCCCGGGCATAACTTGTATACACAAGATGAAAAGTAACGGTTCTGGACATACAAGGTTTCCACCTAACAGCGATGATATGTTGTTTAGTGCCGCTGAGCAGGTGCCAATAGTCTTGCACTTGCTCGTTAAGGTTATTAACTGCTTTTTGAGATTGTTTTTTAAACTCCCTCTTTGCAAAGCAGACTATGTTGGCATTATGACTTCCAAGGTCACATAAACACCAGGTAAAGGTGTCGCTGCTGACTCAGGGATGGTTTGTGCCGAGCGGGAATTTGGTAGGACCAGCGGTGGCCCAGAACCGACAAAACACAAAATGCATCAGTCTGTGGAGGACGCACCGAATCTCTTGTGTCTGGCGGATCGATCAGCGAAATTTTACACGACTCGTCTTATTATTCAAAAGCGGGTCTTCTCTAACATGGAACAGCACAGCCAGCCAGCCTCCAGTTAGTCAGTCCACAGCCTCTGGATTAAGTCAGTACTGGCTTCCTCCTTTCTCACGCTGCTTGAAGCAACACTGATGGTGCCATAACTGGGTCTGGCTGGTGGTAACCAAAACAGATGATGGGAAAGCTGTGAACTTTCATCCGTCAGATGAAACAGCAGTGTCATGGTGGGGATCCATGACTATTGTTCCTAGAAGCAGGAAGGAAGGAAGGAAACAGGCAACCCTAGAAGGGTGTTGGTACTGGAGCTGGCTCTGGCAACTGGAAAAGGTGAAACATGGAATGGAGCCATGATGATGGTGATGATGACACTGGGGCAAACCGAGGACATCGCCTGGAGTGGACACTGAAAAGTGAACTCTTGTGGGAAGCAGGGCTGAATGAAATGACCAGTAAGGTGCAGAACAGCATGCACGAAAGAAAATCTTTTTTGAATAACTCTATAAGGAATCGAAAAAACAAATGCATTTTAAAGTAATTTAGTACATTATGGGGGGGGTGTAATGTGGTCTGCTGTGGAGAGAGGGTGAATCTGGGAAAACTGATAACTGCAGAATCAGGTGCTGCCCACTTAATTTGACCGCCCGCTCATCCGCAGCTGAGGGGATTAAGTCAGCGTGCACAGCTACTGCTGTGGCGACAGGCGGCGGAGGAACGGCCGCTCGTGTTCACACTGAGCCGCACGTACGCAATGGCCAGCCAAATGCCTCCTCATGAGTAAAAAAATTATAAAACACACTGCAAAAACAACATGAGCATGGCAGCAAACACTATTAATAAAATAACCGCAGTCAGATGCATCACTCACCTTTAAGACTTTAAGTCTCAGAAGGTTTTTTTTTTCCTTTTCATCAATGTCATTGATAAGGATTTCCAAACCTGCTGTTTGTTTTAGGTGCCTGTAGGTGAAAATTCTCACAATGGAAGTGGAGAGAGAATAAATCATGCCTGATGTTATACAAAATAATCACTCTGTGAAATCAACAGACTTGTGCAACTGAACAAGTCAGATCATCTGTAACAGCACTTCAAATTCATAATAGTTCAAGAGACAGCAAATATATTAATCAAATCCTTCATATAAACATTGTAAGAGTGGCTTGAATGATCAGAGGAGTTGTGTTACAGGCTTGATATAATTCATTGTGTGCGGTGTCGTGCACCAAACATTGCAAATTTACAAGCTGACAAAACTTTGCAGTGTAACACGTTGTGCTTGTAGATCTGATATTCTCAGTGTGCAACACCAGTGCACAACCAAGTATAAACCCGGCTTTATGCTGACAGGAAGTCAGGAACTATCTTTGTTTCGTACAGCATTTTCAAATCACCTACCATCATTGGAAACTTGACAAGTTGGGTCTTATTGTGTCGATATCATATAATCAAAATTTCTAAAGTATATGATTTTGTGAAACAGCAAAATGGAAATGTAGACTTAACCATGCCGTAGAAGCAAATGTATTATTTATCTTTAAGTGACGTTACCGATCAAGACCCGAGGATGTCTTCTGCTGTGACAACCATCAACTATTTTTGTTTACGTTTTGCATAATGACACATCTGCTTTCACTTCATATTGAGCTGCCAGTGGAATTCTTCATGGGCAAAACACAGCCACCAAGGCAGGGTCTTTGAATTAAAATGCACTCCATTTGCTTCAGTTTTCCACTCAAATATGTGCCGGATAAGAAAATAATTCATTACCCTCAACAAATGGCCTTAAGATGAGAGCTAAAACAATGAATGAACATGGACAAAGATGAGACAACACAGCAAAAACTATGCTGTAGACTGCAATGAAAAGACTTAACTAAAATGCATAAAGGGGACGCTGAAACTTCTCTTTCATACCAACTTCATCACAACAACTTCAAGGATAAATTAAACAGAAGATGCTTTGGTGACGACAACATTTGACAATGAAGTGGCAAGTTGATTTTGTGGGGGGGGGGGCAACTTAGGTTTGTTACTTACTTACAGGTTTATGTAGATAGATGTGCAGGACAGAGAGGCTGGATAGGCATGATGACAGTTGGCAGAAAGCTTGGATCTGATACCCACTTATCTAAACAGGAGCGGGCGTCCTGCCGGCTGCAAAGTAAACAGCTCACAAAGGCAAAGTCTCGGCTGCAGACAAGTCACTGCCATCGCCATTGTGCTCTGTGCATTCTGTGGCTTTGTGCTTCTCAATTCCGCCTCATAAAAAGCATACCAGTCAGAAAAGTCATTTATCTTGCGGCAATCTTTCCCCTCTCCCTATTTTCCCCCCCTCTTAACCATCTGTAAGGACAGCTATCATCCGGAACAGTTATTACCCACACTTCATCAAATAGCAACACAGAAAAAACGATTCCAGTGTTTTGACCAAATGTTAGCAAGGTACCGCAGGGTGAAAACAAACAGCAAAGAGCTGGGGATGCAAATCTATGGCCACAGAATGATGGGTCCCGTAAGTCATTGGAAACCAGCACAGTGGAAATCTCTGTTACATAGCTACATACGCACATGTGAAAGAAGGAAAAATGTTCAGTCTTTTAACTATACATGAGACTCATGAAAAGACAGTGAGACCCTAACTGCTCGCGATGAGCAGGTTGGTGCTTTGTACTGTATGTTTGCCGCCACTGTCTGTGTGGGCAGGAGAAGAGTAGACTAAGTAGGAGGAAAAAGGGCCTTCTTTCATCAAAGATCGATCCAAAATAGACCTGGGAAATGTGGAACCGTTCCGCGTTGGAGGAAACCAAAACGGCGAAGCGGCGCACAGATCCAAACCTATAAAAAGAGATTAAGTGTGCCCACCTTCTGGCTCACTTAATCTTACGCCATTAACGGGTAATCCAACATGATACTAAATAATCCTGATGCTAAATGCTTTATAGCCTTCAAAACAAACTTCTTTCCTATCCTCAGCTTCCCTCTCATTCCCATCTTTTTTGTATATGGGGTGCCCAGGGGGGGTATTTATTTCCCTTAATTTTCTTCCCTGTACCTTGCCTTTGCTGTCCTTTACGAACCGAAGACTCATATCCTCATACTTGCCACCATGCAAGGGCAGCTACTGTGGCCATGTTGTTCTCCCCGTATTATCCACCCACACTAAGCCTTCGTTGTACTTGTCAAAACTCGACAGCCTTATCAAGCCGAGCATCTCGTCAGCCTCAGAAGCCCTCTCACCGGCTACCACACCAATGCGGGTGAGGGCTAAAGGTGGCTTACTCATCATGATGGGAGTAAAAGGTGGGTGGTGGTGGTGGGTTGAGGCAGGTGATGCTTGAATGGGACTTGCGAGACCTAAAGAAAGTGAAAAACCTGGACTCAGAAACTGGACCATTGAGTGGCCCACGCAGTCGGACACCCCAGCTGTGAAAACCTCCAACCACATGAGAGGGAGGAAAAGATTCCTTAGAGTCCCGTTACTCCTCTTATTGAATTTTTACAACCTGGTGAGCTGCCAGGACCCTTGGCTCTGCCGGCACGTTCCGTGCCATTGCCAGCCCTCAGTCCAGGAAAACAGTGTGCGCGCGCGTGAGCGAGAGAGCGCGAGAGAGAGAGAACAGAGAGAGGACAGAGAGAGAGAGAGGACAGAGAGAGTGGTTGAATCATCCTCACCCGCAGCACTCTGCTTTCATGACCTCAGTCTACCTTCAGAATGATGTTGTGTGTGTGTGTGAGTGTGAGTGTGAGTGTGTGTGTGCGCGCGGCCGCGCGCTGTGTGTGTGTGGTGTCTAATGTGCATTTAGGACATATGTATGCTGCCAGGGACAGCATGTGCACACAGGTGTGTGTGTGTGTGTGTGTGTGTGTGTGTGTGTGTGTGTGTGTGTGTGTGTGTGTGTGTGTGTGTGTGTGTGTGTGTGTGTGTGTGTGTGTGTGTGTGTGTGTGTGTGTGTGTGTGTGTGTGTGTGTGTGTGTGTGTGTATGTGTGTGTCTGTCTCTAATGTGCATTTAGGACATATGTATGCTGCCAGGGACAGCATGTTATGTTGATGAGAAAGCAGCCTGCTGCCTTTTTGACTCACAACTGTGCTGGAGAAGAGGCTGGTGGGTGCTCGGGTGATGCCAGTGATGGGTACTCACAAAGAAAATATAGAGGTGCAGCTCATTCTTCCCTCAAAGTGGCAGGAACGGCACTGTGACCTTTGCCAATTTGTTCTGTTTTCGTATAAACAGAATCCCACTCAAATGTATGAGGTACATGAAACATGGCTTAGCACATGTCTGAGAAAATGACCCAGGATCAATTAAAAAAGCCTCTTGGTCTGATTTGGTTCATATCTAGCCCAAAGGAAAAGCGCCATGTTAGCAGCGGGAGTTTAAGTTTGCAGATACTTGCATATAGCGTTCATCAGGAACAGCCCTAAGTGGGCAGGGTGGGAAATAGCATCAGCCACCATACAAATGCCTGGTAAGTCTTTGGCTGTGGCTCGTAAGTCTGTTTGAAATATGAATATGAAATATTCACATTCCTGTATGACCAATCTAACAAAGTGGAGGAGGTCTGCTGTCTACTACATCATAAAGCCTATCATTAAAAAAAACTGCAAAAGAAAATCTACATTTCAGTATTTCAGTAGTCTCTGCTATTGCTGTCCCATCGCGCTACATTGTTCTGTCAAAGTTAAGCATAAAACCCATATGTATTTTACGGATACAAGTTCAAATGCTATGTATCTATATATGTTCTTTAGCTTGATAATGTATTCATCATTATCCGTTGTTTTCTTTATATATCATACTGAGGAACTTGATTACCCACTAATGCTGATGGTATAGAGCCATCTCCAGAAACAACCCAGACGGGAGTCACATTTATTCTTAGGAGGGTCAAGCATCATATCCAAAATAATTTAACTAAATAGTTTTGTATCCAGGGAAAGTGACTGAGACTTTCCCTGGTGTTTATGGCGACTTGGGAAGTCATAATGCCAACATAGTCTGCTTTGCAAAGAGGGAGTTTAAAAAACAATCTCAAAAAGCAGTTAATAACCTTATTGAGCAAGTGCAAGACTATTGGCACCTGCTCAGCGGCACTTAACAACATATCATCGCTGTTGGGCGGAAACCTTGTATGTCCAGAACCGTTACTTTTCAGGAAATGGGAAAAAGAACCTGTGTTCCAAAGGTTCAAATGAAGTTATTTAGTCACAAGCTCTTGTTAATACTTTTCATTGGTTAAATATTTATAAAACCCACAGACAGACTTAACTACTTTCAACCTGGCATCACCATTTTGGCGTGTAGGGCATAATTTAGATTTTTTTTGTCAAAGTTATAAAGGTCAAAGTTTTGTTATTTATGCACGACACTGCCATATTGCTAAGTATAAATAGTTTTTTTTTTTAACTTAAGGTAGGGTAAGTGATATTTTTAGGTTAAAACAAAAAGTATTTTGTTAAAAGGTTAAAGCACTATATTGTGATAGTAACCATTGCTATAGAGTGTTTGTTCAGTAACAGGAGTCTCCCCAGCTCTTTAATAAACAGAAAATACATTTTTTGGTAGGTGACAATATTTCAGCCAATCAGAAGAGAGTACCCATTTATCAGCTTAATTTTTATAGTGTTCCAGTTCCCATTTTGTCAGCTCATTTCTTAGTGTCATCACTTCCAATTTCACTTGTTTAATCTGTATCCTGACTGAGTTCTCTATCCTTATTGGATAAAATTGGAAATGAAACTGAAACAAAAATGCATTTTCTGTTTTATAAAGAGCTGGAGAGACAAGGAGACTCCTTTTACTGAACAAACACTCTATAGCAATGAGTACTATCAGAATATAGAGCTATTTAACACTTATTTTAACCAAAGAAAATCACTTACCCTACCTTTAATAAATACAATGAACAAGCAAACAAGTAAATATAAAATACACATGAACTGAACTATTTTATTAACCACTTCAAAATCTTTCAAAAACAGCCAATGTGCAATCCCATAACATATTGCGTCCTGACTGAGATTGATTCTGCTATTTTTGAACATTTTTTAAAACGTCACCTACTGTATAATGACATGCCAAACATAGGGACACCAGGTTGAAAGCTGTTTTCAAATGAGATTTGGCCTTATAGATTGAAAAGTGTTCAGTTTTGGCTATTTTACGGGTGTCAATTTTGATAAATTAATTAAAGAATTTCGACTATTCGAAGAAACTGGGAACATCCCCAGTTGTAACGTGGTGTCTAATGCATGTATTCTTACTGTGCCGCTGATCCTGACATCATAGAGCCGTCCCCAGTCATCCTCATGGCTGTCCACCATCATCAGACTGTCATCTTCTTCCATGAGCCACTCGGCCTGCAGGTCCACCCGCACCTCCTCCCCCAGGGAGTGCATCCCTACGGCAGGGAAGAGGCCCTCCACCGAAACAGGCACCTCCACTGAACCCACCTGGACAGAAGACAAACATAGACAGACCATGGTTAGGAATATTCTTAATACTAAAGACATTTTGAAAATAAGACGATCTACAAGCTCACAGCGCGCCACAGTGCATTGTGAGCTTGTAGATCAGCTATTTTTGAAAATGTTTAGAAATTCCTTTTTATTTTTGGCCATCATGACAGGCCCAACATTGGGATACCATGTTAACACACACAAACGTGTACGCAACTGTTTTATTTACAGAGCCGTATTGCGTCTGTTTAGGATATCAGTGTGATTTAGAGAGACAGAGAACCCACCTCTTTGCCATTTTTGGTGAAAAAGACAGTTGTAAATCCTGCCTCAATATTTTCGGAGTGTATCCCGCAGCCAATGCGGTCGCCGCGAGCACATTTTGGTCCAAATTGCTGCCCCACTGGATTGCCATTGTATAACCTAAAGGAGGGAGAGATGTAAGAGTTTCAAACAGTACAATATTCATTAAACTCCTATAATGCAGGCCTATTCAATTGGTGGCCTGGCAAGCTTGAATTCACTTGGCAGATTTTCAGATTTTAATTATTGTTTTATAAAACTTGTACTTTAATCATGTTGAGGGGCCTCTACTCAACACAATGGCAAAAGTGATTTCACTTCTACACATGGGGGTGCCACAAATGCAAAAACATTAACTGTATGTTGCAGAAACATGATTTGTTGGACCTATCTCCTCCAAATTAGGACAGTGTAATTGACTTCCAAAATGTGTGGGAGGGGCCAATTTTTTTGAACAGAATATATCATGAACACATCATCTAATCAACCACAAATTTGAATAACAGGCTCACAGGAGCCTCTTGCCAAATGCACCTTCTCTTCTGATCATAGGAGGCAATGTTTTAACCTCGTAGAAGTCCCAGAATTTACAGCTTTGTAGTTTGTTAATAGCAATGTTATTATGTAGACTAAATTGTTACAGCATTGCGAGCGTGGACTAAAGTCCATAAGCAGAAAGATGCGAGGAGTGAGGAGCCCCCACCGGGAGGACATAGAGCCCCCTCCGTCCTACTCCTCCCGCCCAACACTCCCTGCTGTTTGGTGTCGCCCCAGCCCGCCCCAAAACACACTCTCCCCCTTTTTTTTCATGGACCACTCGCCCCCAATGGTTCTTGTATTCTTGTATTAGTTTTTACTGAGGCTAAGGTTAGGAATAAGCTTAGGGTTAGGCATAGTTTTACAGAGGTTAAAGGTAGGGTAAGTGATATTTTTTGGTTAAAACAAAAAGTATTTTGTTAAAAGGTTAAAATACTATATTCTGATAGTAATCATTGCTATAGAGTGTTTTTTCAGTAACAGATGTCTCCCTGTCTCTCCAGCTCTTTAATAAACAGAAAATACATTTTTCGGTAGGTGTCAAAATCTCAGCCAATCAGGAGAAAGTACCCATTTTTAAGCTTAATTTGTATAGTGTTCCAGTTCCAATTTTGTCTGCTCATTTCTTAGTGTCATCACTTCCAATTTCACTTGTTTAATCTGTATCCTGATTGAGTTCTCTATCCTGGTTGGATAAAATTGGAAATTAAACTGAAACTGAAACGAAAATGCATTTTCTGTTTAATAAAGAGGTGGAGGGACAAGGAGACTCCTGTTACTGAACAAACACTCTATAGCAATGAATACTATCAGAATATAGAGCTATTTAACACTTATTTTAACCAAAGCAAATCACTTACCCTACCTTTAAGTTAAGGAATAAGGTTAGGTTTTGGCATAGTTTTAATGAGGTTACATTTAGGAATAAGGTTAGGTTTAGGCATAGTTTTACTGAGGTTACGTTTAGGAATACCTGGTGGCGACCTCGGATCGCCGGATTTGACCTGGGCGAGCGTGTTTTGGGGCGTTCTTGTATTCGTGCATATCACCCTCCCTGGCCCGCTTCCCTCCCCCAAACACGGGCTAACTGTGTTCATACAGACACTCAACAAAGTCAGGTGCACCGTTGTGGATTCGCAACCCCAGCCACAGTGGTGGGCAGGCACTTAACCACTGCGTCACCCGAGTGCCCCGCAATGAAACAATCTAACAACACACAACAATCAACAGTAATATCAACAAAAACAAACATACACATAAAGGCTTTAGATGTCATCTAAAGTAAATTAAAAACAAAAACATTAAGACATATAAAAATAAACTATACAAATATCAAATACAATCAGTTATATAATACAATACAATAATAAAATATTATAATAATACAAAAACAAGAAGATTTAAGAGAAGCAAGCAACGAAGTTATATAGATGACTGATAAATATATCAATAGATACAGATGGTTGCCTTTTACTTACTTCCCATTGTCAGCATGGTAGGCTACAGAGTATGGTAGCCAACCGGGCTGGTGGTCTAGTCTATAGAACTTAGGCACCAGGCCTACAGCAATGGTCCCCCTCACACCCGTGTCCACTATCATCACCTACACAAACACAAAAAAACTGTATGAAAACACTGTAATGATGTGAACTTGTAGATCATCTATTTTCACTATTTTTGTGCGACACCATTGTTCCACAAAGAACCAAATAGGGCATAAGAGGTTTGCCTACCATCGCCCTTAAACCTGGCACTTAAAAGCTTTTTCTTGCTTATGTGGGTGATGAAATAAAAGATTGTGTGAAACATAGCATACATCCCGGGAAAAAGCAAGCCCATCAACCCTTGACAGAAACAGAAAACCCAAATCAAAACACACGTCATACATTTTACTATTAGAAACATCACTGAGTCACACTTTCAATGGAAAACTGCAGTCAGGGAGGGGAGGACGCTTGTAAATCTCCGGCTTTCCTGGTTCCCAGTCTGTCTACCCAGTGTGGGTCTCTTGCAGATGCCCAGAGTCTGACTCCCTCCATGGGTATACAGCTGTCCAGAGCCCCACTGGCAGCATGGGAATACTGCCACAATCCCCTACCCTCAGACAGCAAGCATGCAAGTCCGACACACAGCCACCCAGCCAGCCAGGCAGACAAATAGGCAGGCCCAGCCAAATGACACACACTGCCAAGCAGAATTAGGTGAAAGGTGATACAGACAAATAAAGGAGAGTAGCCCTCTCCGGTGTGTGTAGGTGCACGTGCACGCACACAGCCTGCCCTGGCAAAGCGAACGATCTAATTCGTCTGATACTTGTCTTTTTTTGGGGGGTTTCTCCCTAATGTCGTTATGTTATTACCCATCCCATCAATACTACTACTACTATCATACTACTCTTAGACTTGGGAAGTGTAGATCAACCATGTCTCGTCCGATACACGTGGAGTCGTCGGCCACTTATTGTCATCCGACAGTGAGGGGTTTCACTGCATGCGGAGGAACAAGTTTTCCCTCCCATATGCTCCCTGCTGAACCAACCTGTAGGAGTTGCTGGTGCAGCGACAGATAATACCTTCCCCGACAAGCCTCACACCCAATAAGTCTTTGTTGGAGTGCCACTGTCTCCATGGTGGTGGTTAGGAACTTTGACCCAGTACCACCTGGATGCATTTTTCATCTTTCTTTTGTCATTCCTTCTTTGCCATCTTTTTTATGCTTCTCCCCTTGCCAATCACCATCATTCTCCATCTCTTTCCGTCCATGTCCAGCACAGGCTTCCAAAACACAGCTCGCGAACGCGTATCAGCAGATCTGAAACCAGACTTCTTGGGTTTCCCCGAGTAAAAATCCAGGCCTCCAGCTCCTCCGCTCTGGCTTGGCTCTACTTTGGAGGAAACCAATCCCTTCTCTGATACGGGACGAACGTTTTGGCTTTGACAGGCTATACTGTACTTTCCACACTTGACACAATCAAAGACATGAAAATACCACAAAATATAAATTGTGTGTGCAAATGTCCAAATAAAAGCCTGGGGAAAAATGCGAGATGAATTCGATGACGAAAGAAGGAGGAATGCACTCGTTCACACAACCCGTCTAGGAATGTTGACAAATGAACAGACTTTTCAAATAAATCTGTTGAAATAAATGGAATGCCGCAGATGTTGATGGCTGGGCTTGAAGAAGAGCGATGATGAAAAGTGTCTGTGGAAAGGCACCGGTGAAGCTGAAATTAATCCCTCGTGAAAGCGTAATGAGGAAACACGAGGATACCGCTGACGCATTTTCTGACAGAAGCCTGACCTTTAATTGGAAAAACAACGACCCAAACTTTTTGAGATATCTGGGAAATTTGCAGCATGTGCGTCACAACAAGGGTGACTGTGCTGCGTAAAATGATAGGCAGTTTAATGGACACCTTAACCCCCGTACATGTGCAATATTTTAAACTCATCTAAACTGACCAGGCTCTGCTCCATGTGAATCTCACTCACTCACATGTGTATGCGTGTGTGTGTGTGTGTGCGTATATATATATATATATATATATACACATACATGTCTGTTGTCACGCTGTTGAATCCTACTGACTCACCTGCCAGTGAGGAGCCCCCACCAGGACATAGAGACTTCGTCCCACTCCTCCCACCCAACACTCCCTGCTGACAGGTGCCGCCCCAGCCGGTAGGATTACAATACATGCATTGACCAATATCACCCTCCCCGGCCGGCTTAACTCCCACGGACACGGGCCAAATGTGTTCGCATAGACGCCCGACAAATTATGATACACCATGGTGGATTCAATCTCACAACCTCCGGTGCTTTTTTATTTTTGTTTTAATATATATATATATATATATATATATATATATATATATATATATATGGTGGACTGAATTTGCATTTCTTTTTTAATTTGAATTTGCATTTCTTTACAAACATAACCGAGAGAAAATATAGAATAGTACGTTTAATAATTTAATATTTGTCTTTATATTTCATAGGTGGTGTGTGATTCATGATCCTGTCAGGCTCTAGATACAGACAAATGGTATGGTGTCCGGCACTGCAATGGACAGGATAATCTATATCAGCGTTTCAAAAACAATGGATCAGGACTCACGGTCCCATTTTATGGGCCGTGAGTAAATATTCCCTTTTGTTTCCTACAAAAAAATATATTATTTTATTTTAAACGATTTTCTAAATAATTCAAAAATCCAAAGAAATCAAACTGGTTAATTCATAATATATTTTTGTAAGTTTGGGTCCCTGGGGGGGGGGGGTCTTGAGTTGAAAAAGATTGGTAAACTCTGATCTATATGTCTTCTTCCCAATGTCTAAAAACATTTTAGGAAAGGAAGCCCATCAAACCTGCCCCACCTGCCACCAATAGACCACAAGCCACTGGGTCCTCATTGACTTTCACTATGCACACAGTAGCCGCTGTACACAAGTCTCATAAATAACAAACTGCAACCCTCCGCTAGCCCAATTTATGACTGGACCCTAGCAGGCTTTCCTGTACTAAATCACTGGGACAAACTGCACTAGATGCAGAGAGCTGCTGAACAGGCCTGATACATAGAGGCGCATCAGCTCGCTAAATAAATGTCCAATATTCTCTCCCTCTGCCTGTCTGCCCGCTACTGAAAAACACTGTGTGTTATATTAATCTTCGCCCTCAAGAGATACCACCTAACCCACACCCCATCCCTCATTCCAAAACAGCGAGGACATTTTTGAGGTAGTGGTTTTGCAGTCGTGAATTGGGACTGCAGGGGGCTCTAGGAATTTAATATGAAGTTTAGAAAATTGTCAGCAATAGGATTCCAGGGGATAAAATTGCTGGATGGATGGAAAAGTAATCTTGGGCACATCCAGAAATGATGGTATGTGGGAACCCTATCATATTGTGCATAATCCCCCCCAACATTTCAAAATGAATGATCGCTCAAGAACCAAAACATTCTCAGCTTTTCAAAATACTCTCAATTCCTCTTGGATGCACGGTCTACTTAAAGCGGGGGGAAAAGCACACAACATTGGGTTGAGACATTAGTTTTTAGTAATCACATAGACTGGTGAGAGACAAGAAGTCTCGGAATGCTTATGGCAGGGTTTTACAGTCACTAAAAGACGTGATCAGAAATTGCAATTGCAATAACTAGCCTATACCAGAATACCATTACAGAGCAATGCTGAAACAGGCTTAACTGTCAAATGTGCCTTACCTCAAAGTAGCAATTTCCCTTTGATAAAGGCTGGGGAGCCACATAGCAACCCACTTCGTCAGAGTTCCCTTGGTAACTAAAAAGAAGAAATCACAGGTTAAGAATAGGCCACCTCTGATAGGTCTAGCCGCAGCATTCTCAGCCAGAAACGCATCTCAGAGCAGGTGCACGACACTATGACAAAGACCAATATGAGACATACAAATGTATCATCTTTCAATACAAGCACTAGTGTAAAGACAGTAACAGTGTGATCACATGGACAGCTGTGTCATACTATAACTACAGTATCGTATACTGTACACATACTGTACAGTAAATGAGAGGAAAACATGGCTGTTATGGTAGACAATAATGTGAAAAATATTTTAAATAGTTAATAGCTAATTAGCCACACGTAATCAGTATCGTCAAATGACAATGAGAGAGATCCTTAGCCATTATCTTTTCCAAGGTTTTGGAAATACGCTGAATCACAGCTGTATGTTGCTGCTAGCAGTAGCCTATATGTGCAGAAATCAGGAGAATACAGAAGAAAAAGGATGAAATTAAAAGCTCTTCATGATAGCATCTGTAACAAAGCAGTAGAATTGAAGGTGTGGAAGCCTATTCATTCATCAATTCTCTAATGAGAACATAAATCCAATACAAAGAAAATTCACAGAATAGGCATCTGGATTCTTTTTTTTCTTTTTTTCGCCCCGAGAGGCAAACAAAAATAAATTACAGAGGAGCGCATTTTCCATTTCCAGTAGGGGTGGTCTCAAGATTGCTGGGTAAATGACAATGACAACTCTTGTCAATATTGTTTCAATTAGTGGGTCTGAGGAAATGTCACACAGCTTGGGGGGTTGTGTGTGGCAGGACAACTGCTGCGCACACAGTGCCACACACACAATGTGCCCACAATGCCCATACAATTTGTGGGGGGGGGGGCACAATTTCCACATGTGGGCCTAAACAGGTTAACCAGTAGAGACCACCTGCTGTGTGCTGAGTCAGCATGCCCATATCACTGCTAACCATTCATGAAACCCATCATAATCCTAACCTGCAGTGTGCCAAGTCACTCAGCATGCCCATATCACTGCTTACCCTTCATATTGTGCTTTGTTTTTTATATAAGACACATAATGAACAATGATGACAGGCTCAATAAGCTGCTGCTACTACTACTGTTATGTAGTTACTGTACAAATGTGTAACTAGAAATATTCTGCCATTGATTTAAAAAGGTTCCTTTGAGGCCAATGCGCTAGAGACCAATATGACCAATTTGGAATGAGATCCTGTCTAAACTTGATTTCGAGACAGACATGTAAATATAATGTAGGGGGAAAGACTATTAGAAATGTTTTGATTACGTTCTCAAAAACCTGGTATGACTACAATACGCTATGTGCATAACTGCAGTCCCAGGTTTCACGAAGGTGGCATAACAAGTTCCGGTTCATTTTCCCATAGCGTCGCTGGATTGGCTTAGCAGCAGATTTAAACCGGAAATACATACGGTCAGCTATGTGTTTCTGGTGTAAATCTGCTGCCAAGCCAATTACAGGCCACCACCTAGGATGGTGTGTATATGACTGCGGATGTGCTCCGCTGGTACTGTCACTTATGTATACACTGACATGCTTGATATCTGCTGTTAAGTGATGTCTCACCTGCACAAGAGACTACACGCACAATGGACTGCGTTTCTATATCTGCAGATATTTAACTGCCTCGTTTATTTCTTCTTTTAACCATGCACCTTATGTATACTTGACATTGTATCTGACTTGTTTCCCTTGTTATTTCCTTTCTCTAGTCTTTACCCCCCTTTTTGAACCTGCAAATGTTGGGAGCTTGTATGACAAACAATTTCAACCACTTTCTTACACGTGTTTTACACCCATAAAATCTTATCAGCGCAATGCGTTGCAAGCCTGTAGATTAGCTATTTTTGGTGTGCGACACCTTCGTGCATCCAAGTATAAATCCCCCTTTAGGCTCACCTGAGCGTGTCTCCATCTTTCAACAACCTCATATATCTTTCCTGTGCTGGACGTACTTCTCCCATTTCCCTGATCCTACGCCTCCAGTTCAGGAGCCTGTGGTGTAGGTTGATGTCATCCATCTGACAGAGGAAAATGGCAAGTAGAAAAATACTATATTTATAACTCTGAACTGCTGGACTTGGAGAGGAAATGTAGGACTGTCCTTACACGTGCCAAACTATGACACACATCAATACAGCAAGTAATATTAATTAGGCACATATCATAGTGACTGACTGTGTTGAACTACTTTAATTACAGCCTTGTTGTTTACTTGAGTGAGTCGTTGTTTTGAAAGGTGCGTTACTAAATGTGTTTTTACCTTCCTTCTAGGTATGGTGTGATAGATTTCCTGTGAATAGCGTCTTTGATTATGTTATTTTAAAAAGGAAAGATGGTGTACATATTTTTCTTTTGGATTTCTAACTGTTTATATGAAAGCCATAGGCTTTCTTGGGTTTAAAATCCTCTTAGCAGACCTTGTATTGAACTGTACTTTCCTGTGCTTTTTTCTGCCAAACCTCTAATAAAGTATTCAATCAATCAAAGCTATTTGAATGCATTTGAGCAAATAAGCATTGCACTTGTGCATTCAAGTGGGTTGGGTTCCCACCTTTCATTTTTGATTTATCTTTTGTCCTTTGGGAACCTCTTTACTCTCACTGTATACTAGTGGATTCCTTTGTCTTCCTAGACACATTTAAAGCTTTTCCGAGTCAAACAAACAAACAAACAAACAAATAAACAGTGAATGTGTCCTGTGTGGACATGGGAAGGTGGGCGTGTCAATGTTTACACCCATCAAACTGAACGCCAGGCTGACAAGGGACAGTCAGTCAGCTAACTTGCTAAGTGCTAACTACAAAGCTAACTTGCTAAGTTTCGCTAGCATGTTAACTGGGTCGCTATCGAGTGAGGCCACTTCACAGACAGACAACATGGAAGAACTCCCATTTGCCGACAAGTCTGAAGAGGTAATTGTATTCGCAAAGCTAAACATTTAAAGGCGTAGCATCGAAATTCACATCCGACTAGCTTGCTTTCTTGACTAAATACTGCTGAGGCTCCGTGGCTTAACAGCAAAAACACAACTGGAGGTTTACAGTACCAGAGAGAGCTGGAGGCTAATTCACTTAAAGCTACCATCGTCGATAGTGTAAGCGCTTACCTGTCACGTAGACAGCTAATAATACATGAATTCACTTTAGTTCATCTGTTGTTATCCATGGCTACACACAAACTTTGGAAAACTAGAGTTCGGCGCTTCCTAGTGACATCACGCTCCGATGAGCCAATCAAACGTAACCCTGAGAAAGGGGTGACAAGCATTTGGCCAATCAACCCATATAGAGCTGTATGTACTGAAATATTATCAATCAATCCATAGAGCTGTATGTACTGAAATATTATCAATCAATCCATAGAGCTATATCTACCAAAATATTATCAATCAATCCATAGAGCTATATGTACTGAAATATTATCAATCAATCCATAGAGCTATATGTACTGAAATATTATCAATCAATCCATAGAGCTATATGTACTGAAATATTATCAATCAATCCATAGAGCTGTATGTACTGAAATATTATCAATCAACCCATAGAGCTATATGTACTGAAATATTATCAATCAATCCGTAGAGCTGTATGTACTGAAATATTATCAATCAACCCATAGAGCTATATGTACTGAAATATTATCATCAATCCATAGAGCTATATGTACTGAAATATTATCAATCAATCCATAGAGCTGTGTACTGAAATATTATCAATCAATCCATAGAGCTGTATGTACTGAAATATTATCATCAATCCATAGAGCTATATGTACTGAAATATTATCAATCAATCCATAGAGCTGTGTACTGAAATATTATCAATCCCTTCACTGCTTGATACTCCTGCCAGTCAAATAATAATAATAACAATAATCAGTGGTGGAAGAAGTACTCAAAGTTTTACCAAGTAAAAGTATCAATACCCTATTGTAGAAATACTCTGTTATATAATAATGTTATACTCTGTTCGGTATTCAAAGTTTACTTGAGTAAAAGTACAAAAGTATTGGCATCGAAATGTACGTAAAGTACCAAAAGTAAAAGTACTCATTATGCAGAAAGTCCCATTTCACAAGTTTTCAATGTGTAAAATGTATAAAAAAGACTTTGAAAATTGCAGATCTACAAGCTATGCTTACAACGTGTCGCGACACGTTGTGATCTCATCTTGTAGATCGGCTATTTTCAAATTGCCAAATTATATAGGTCTGAAGTGGTTTTGTAATAATAATCAAAATCTACAAAGTAACTAGTAACTAAAGTTTTCAAATAATTATAGTGGAGTAAAAGTACAATATTTGCCTCTGAGATGTGGAGTAGAAGTAAAAGTATTGGATATTTGAAATACTCAAGTAAAGTAAAAACACCTCAAAATGAGTACATGTACTTAGTTACTTTCCACCACTGACAATAATAATAATAATAACAATAATAAGAAAAAGAAGTTACTAAGTGCTGCACAAAAATCCCACAAATTAAAATTAGAGGTAAACTATTAATACACTTACATTACATTATAACACTTGTTATAAATGTTTATAATTATGCATAATAACTTAAAACAAGGTTTATGAAGTATTATAACTATAACGTAATAATATAATGTATAAGTGCTGGTCATAATGCATTATGAACTCAGTGGAACAGCATACAGCACATTATAACTACCAGGTAACACTTTACTTAAAGGTCGTGTCGATAATGCATTATAATCACATTTATAATACATTGCAATCCTTCACAACACTCGTTATAAATGTTTATAATTTTGCATAACAACTTATAATAAAGACACTTTATAACTAACTAAGGTATGGTAGTTATAATGTGCAGTTCCACTGAGCTTATAATGCATTATGACCAGCACTTATAATATATTATAAAGGTTGTTATTATAAGTTGTCATACAGGATTAAAAATATTTATAACTAGTTTTATAATGTCTTATAAGCATGTTACCGATGAGGGTAGTGTCAGCTTTTACATGTACTTGAGATAGTTTCAGTTTTTACAGTACTTGAGTTAAAGTACTGTAATACTTGCTTTTCAAAAGTGCATTTTCTTTTTAATATCAAAAGTACAAATTACAATGTACATTTTGTTTTTAATATCAATGCATTGCTGTATTAAAATGTATACATTTCCCTAAGCTCACAAGAGCTTGTAGATCGTCTATTTTCACTATATTTCAAATAGGATTTAATGGTTAATTCATATTGTACTTTTTTTTCCTTTCCTAGAAATGTAGTGGTGTCAAAAGTACAATATTTATCTTTGAAATGTAGAGAAGCGTATACAAAAATAATGATACTCAAGTAAAGTACAGATGGTTTTTTTTAGATGACATAATAGTACTCAAGTATGTACTTTGTTACTATCCACCACTGGTATTCACTATAGGCTATTCTATGCAGCTTCAAGAAATTATGCTTGATGCTGAATTCTTAATACTTTTTAACCAATAAATGTATGCCTCACATTGTAACTAACAGGCCCTGCTAATGAACGCTTACTAGTCTCATCGGATGTGGATAGGATACCCTGCAGATGTAGGGCACCGCACTTTGGATCAGATGCCTTTGCCAACTCTGTGTAAGAAAGACAGGTAAGTATTGCAGTCATTCCATATTGTTTTCCCCATCAACTGGCGTGTGTGTGTATGTTTTATTACAATAAAGTGGATACAGCCGAATGGATCCAGCAACTCTTTCACCACAAGCTTTATGTGGATTCTCTTGGCTTTACGAAAAGAAGCCAGGACTGCAGCCATAGTGTCTGGGCCAGTTGTGATTGGCCTGAGCAGAGCAGAGAGGAGGGGGAAGGAAGAGATGGAGAAGGAAGTGGTGAAGACTGTAGGAGGAAAAATGAATAATCCAGTGTAGTGTGCAATAAGAGAGCCCCCATTGGTCTGGCTTGTCTTTTGGAACAAATTCTCCTAACAGAACATGTGTGGAAACGGAGTAGTGTGGCTGCTGCAACAGCAAGTTGATGGGAACACAAGACGGCAGGTGATTTCTGCTCTCCTTGCCAAGATTAATCACCTCTAATCAGAACACCAGGTTGCTGACATCCAAGCACATTTTTTTGTCTCATGGGGCTGTGGGATTCCAGGAAGTATGAGCTGTGGGGCTTGTCTGTGAGTCCTAGAACAGTAGTTCCCGACCTTTTCTGCATCAGGGCCTACTTGAAAATGTCGAAAGTGTGTTCGCAGCCCTCCCATCTGACCACTTAACACGGCAGCCGAATGGCTGCCGTGTTAAGTGGTCAGATGGGTGGGCCGTGTGCATTTTCGGAGCATGTTTATTTGAATGATCAATCAATCGATCGTGTTACGGCTTGGATTAAAGGGATATTTTTTATATTGATGTTATATTATCAATAAAATCGTTGTGTTTTGGCAATTATTTGGGGGCCCACTTGCAATATCCTCATGGCCCACCAGTGGGCCCCAGCCGACAGGGTGGGGATCGCTGTCCCAGAATCATACCTGTACTGCTGTAGCAGGTTACCCAGTGCCACGCAAACCCACACACACATTGTAAAACAAATGTACATGCTTGCATATACACCGTTTGTGTGCATATTATTGTGCATTAGGGCTGGGTAATTAACCAAAAATATATCAAAACCGACATTTAGAACCAATAACCAACTTAATCTTGCTCATGGCGAATAATCGAGAAGTAGGTTTTATTTATTTTCTCAGACTGTATATCTACGAATCGACACATTTATAATCGACTAAAGAGGCTGCCTGGGTAACAGGAGGTCCCCGGCAATGTGTTGAGGTGCCCCTGAGCAAGACATTTAACCTCTAAAATGCTACCCCCTTGCGCTCAAGTCTGACCACTTGGCCAGCAATCAGCTGGGTGAAGCTGAAAGCTGAATTTCCCCCCCGTGGGATCAAACAGGTCTAATTATTAAATCGATTAGTCTGATTAATCAATTACTATAACCTGTTAACGTATATGTAATAATAAGTGTTATGTTTTGTGATACTGTTGATGTGGATCGAAATAAACTGAAATAAACTAAACTAAACTTAAGCCCAGACCTGCTATTTTCACTATTTTCTTTAAATATAATCATTCATTAATTATAATCGAGGATAAAGTTTGAATATTGTGATATTCATTTGTCATATCACCAAGTGCAGTGCACTGCATACTAATTTTCTAAGCCCAGACATCCCTATTTGAAGGTGGCAAGATGCCAACATAAGTCAGCATTGTTTTTGTTTTTATTAGATAAGATTTATTTGTAGGCAATAGGCATGTTATCCTTTCTTCAGATAGGTCAGTGTAGAGACTAGAGAGGGGGCAGAGAGAGAGCAGACATGATGTGAGACAAGACAAGGGTCGGAACATAATTATCAGACCTAACTTTACCCTTCAACTTCTTGTTTATGCCCAAAATGATTGGCTAAATATGTATCTGAGCCCCATTTATAAAATAAATGTAAATATAAAATACTATATATATATATATATATATATATATATATATATATATATATATAACACTGATGATATGTCCCAGGTGCATTCATTTGATGTTTTCTTTATAGATATATATTTGTGCTAATAAAATACTTAATGCAGCAGTAAGTTGTCCATCTCTGTTCCCTGAAGTGTGCAGTCCCTTCCTTATGGAAGGTCCATCCCTTTTTTTGCAATTTATATGCCTGCTAACTAGACTTGCACCTCCGACGTTTTTTTTGGGATGTGCAGGAGTCCAAGGGCCTACTGTACCGGTTACCGCTGCAACAACACTGCTAAGTCAGCATTGTTAGATCAAAATCTGAATACTATTGTGTGTAATTCCTTAATAATAGCCATAGTCATAATATTGATGTTGTATTAGGACCATCACCAATAAAAAAAATCTGCTATAGTGACAACTCTGCCAGCAAGTAGAATTTTCCACTTTTTCCGTGATGTCCTTTTGCAGGTGCTCCTACTAGTCTTGTTAGGAACAAGACTTAGGATTCAGTTCGATTATGGGTAGTCCAATGTCTCTTAATAGTTCTCACTTTCTCCACCTTCTAGCTGCAGATGTAGTATGTCCCGTTACCTATATGATCGTATACGGTGGGTTTTGCCTCGTCCAAGTAAGACATCACTTTACAGGGGTGTACTCACAGATTTTAAATTCTTCAGAAAACATTACAAAAACGAAGGTCTTTACAATAATGCTGAGGGGAGCATAACTTTAAAAAAAAAACACACACACAACTATAAGTGCGACCGGAGGAGGAAGGGGTGCAGGTTTGTTAATTGTTCCATTCTGAAAATGTCCAGGACTATCCGATACCAGTTGTCCATTGTGGGCAGAATTGAGTTTAGCCATCTTCTATAAATAGATCTTTTGCTTGCCGCCAAGAACACCTGCAGTAGCTTTGTATCTCTCGTCTGGTTCAAACATTCAACATGTCCAAGGTACAGGGTCTCATGTTCTCAAATGTAATTGTTTTAAACATGTTTATGGATAGGAAATATATTTATTAACTCTAGGCATGGTTTGCTTAAGAGATCTTATTACTTGGCGCTCTTTCTCTCAAACGCCTGCTCTGATCTTAATGGGACTGTAAGTTCTATGAGGATGATCTTCTTTGCCTCTTCAGACCCCAGTACCACATCCTCCCAGGTCTACCTTCATGCTGCAGGCGGGTCCAGAACTCCAGCATGTCGTTGGGAGAAACCCCGTGGGAGGTGACCAGGCGACTGTACCTGTCAACTGACCAGGGCACTCGTTCGTCGTTGAACTCGTTTGGCAGGGGCTTCGTGGGCTCGATCCCCAGCTTGACCAGGCACATGCCCACGTACATGTCCTCGATGCGGAAGCGCGGAATGCTCAGAGAGGCGCCGTAGGTCTTTACCGCCAGATCCCCAGAGAACACGTAACCGCCCCCCTGAGGGGTAGACGGGGTACGTGTGGCCCGGGTACTCCTCTTCGGATATGTACCACTTGTTGTTTTTGTCTCTGGTGCCCCTGCGGATGCGGCCTGTGTAGTTCATCTCCCCGGGCTTCAGACTGAGCAGCTTGTGGACGAGGTACTCGGTGTTGACAAACACGTCGCTGTCGGTCTTCATGACGAAGCTAGCCCGCGTGGCCACCCAGTTCAGGCCCAACAGGGTCTTTATGGTCAGGTTGTCGAAGGTGTCCAAAAAGTCCTGCTGAAGGTATCGCGATACCTCAGGCTCTTCGACTCCAGGGTCTTCTGCTGCTCGCCTGCCTTCACCCCCAGCAGGAACAGCCAGACGACTCCCTCCAGGCTCTTGTTGCCCCATGTCCGTCGTATGGCGTCCCGGCGATCCACCTGATGAGCCTCGGCGGTTATCAGCAACACCAGGAACGGCGCTGCTTTCCCCTTCGGACATTTGTTCGCCTCGTCAATAATGTAAGGGAACAGCCCAGGGGACAGCGTGTCACTTGAGCCACCCTCCTCTTCACCTTGGCCCGGCGATGGCCCGGTGATGGCCACAAAGGCAAAGATCGACAGTTAGATATATCAAAAACTATACAACATAGGCCTATGTGAAAAAAATGGGAACCTGAGAAGGCTGGGCACCTTTTTTCCCTCTTTTTTTTGGGAAGACTTGAGGTGAATTTTGATAGATGGACTGGGCACTTCATTAGCATCTCTTACACATTCCAAGAGGATGCATCATTAAGTATAAGACTCTCACTCGCTCATGCACAAACGCATGCACGCACGCACACACACACACACACACACACACACACACACACACACACACACACACACACACACACACACACACACACACACACACACACACACACACACACACACACACACACACACACACACACGCCTATTATGACATGTCCAGTATAGGGACGCTAGGGTAAACCTTTGGAGTCTCATATGGCACGGGTGCAGAATTTTTTGTTTTTAAAACAAAATGCCAGACACCAGAGGGTGGTTAAACTTGGTTTAGTAATAACATTTTTGTTCTAAATCTATTCTGCTGAGAAAACTCACAATTATTATAAGATCGAGACTACAGAGCATGTCATGTCAGAGTGACTTCACGTACAGTACACAGTATCCCTGATGCCCACTCTGTTTTGGAAAAATGCAGTACAAATGATACAACTTGAAATGCCAAGTCTCAGAAAAGCAAGAAGCAAGATCAGAAGAGCAAATATCTAAGGAATTACTCAAATAAAAGTAAAGGTATCAGCTACTAAATAAGTGTAGTTCTGCAGTAGTTGTACTTTTACGGTACTTTTCACCTCTGTCCTCAAAAGTAATCGTGCTAATAGTGCTACAGACTGTAAATGTCATAACACAATGTTGATGGAAAGCCAAAAAGCTTCTTCAGTTTGCCTTCTACTCAACAGAATTTGCCTGGCGTTTAAGTTGCAGTAACGTATATCATAATAATATATAATTTGTATCTGTAGTGACAAATGTATATTTACAAGACCTTACCCTTCTTATTTGGCTTATTCGATAAGGGCTTCATGCTAGAACTATGCTTATACAAAACCGTGAATCTAACATTAACGCAACATTTTTACGATGCCAGGTATGACTGAATCAGGGGAGATGGAAGCTAAGAGTTTGTGAAGAAGGGTGGGTGGCTCAGTCTGGGAGTGATCTCTGGAAGATGGCGCCCGTGGAGAAAATCTTAACCGGTTGAGTGGAGAGATGGATTGCATTATTAGCAGTTTGGCACAGAGTGCCTGATGTACATTCCAGCAAGTTCCCCACCTAATTATCCAGTTGATGCCTCCTCCAATGCAAACAACTGGCCAGCAATAACCCCCACTGCCCTCATATTTGAAAATATGATGCAGCCCATATTCTCTGTTAATAGCTGCTGAAAGTGAGACGTTTTAGTGAAACGGACAATGTGTTGGATGTTGAGGTTCTTAGGACTGCAGCACAGATTGTGACAGTGGTCTCACACTGGTCTCTGTTCATATGTAGGCTGGCAAGATCCTGGGTTAGGAGGCAATGTTAAATTAACAGCTCGGCAATGTAAAACATAAACCACAA
Organism: Gymnoscopelus braueri; assembly: GCF_963280865.1. Taxonomy (NCBI): domain Eukaryota; kingdom Metazoa; phylum Chordata; class Actinopteri; order Myctophiformes; family Myctophidae; genus Gymnoscopelus; species Gymnoscopelus braueri. The sequence goes on along the minus strand of NC_137614.1, from coordinate 27,814,791 downwards.
TGGGTTGAGTTTGTAATTTCATGCCTATATTAACAGACATTTCTTTTTAACCACTTAAACCCTATGTGGTTGACTGGAGTCCCTCAGGGCTCTATACTAGTGTCCTTTCTGAAAATAGCAGATATCTGGAAGGTTTCCCCAGAATACGGATGGTGAGTTATATTATGTAGACGGTTTTCTTATATATAATTTCAAAGTCATTGATTGCTTGTTTGATCAATATCACATCTAAATCATTAACTTTGTCTATGCTTTGATGTATTTAGTGTGAAAGATTTGTTGCTCAAAAATACTTTAAAGTGAGTATCTCAGGTGATGATTTCAGTATAGTGCAATGCTAAGGTCACATCTTTGTCATAGAATATAAATGGTTAAAAGTTAATCAAGGTTTATTTTTACACTACCTTGCAGAGGAATTCAAGGAAATGAAATCAAAGGCATAATGCAACATACGTACATTTATAATTGTTACCATGGCAAATCTTCCAGAAAGGTCTGACATTGGTCCACGACTATAACAGAAAGTCTAAGTAGCTATACATGCTTACTCTCTGTGTGCAGGATTGTGCACAATGTGCAGTTAAACATTACTGGAAGAAGGACTAGATGCTTGTGTTGGTATATGACAGGAATGGGTGGGGAAATTTTGATCATTTCTAAAAGGAACATAATCCACCCCCCCCCACTCGCTCTCTCTGCCTCCCTGCCACCTCCCTCACTCCCTCCCTCTCCCTCTCTGTTTCTCTCTCTCTCTGAGTCCCAGCCCCTGAAGCTGAAGGTGTCATAACTGCTCGCTCTCTCTCTCTCTCTCTCTCTCTCTCTCTCTCTCTCTCTCTCTCTCTCGCTCTCTCTCACACTCACACTCACACTCTCACACACACACACACACACACACACACACACACACACACACACACACACACACACACACACACACACACACACACACACACACACACACACACACACACACACACACACACACACACACACTCATACACACTCGCTCCCCCCCTCTCTCTCTCCCTCTCTCTCTCTCTCTCTCTCTCTCTCTCTCTCTCTCTCTCTCTCTCTCTCTCTCTCTCTCTCTCTCTCTCTCTCTCTCTCTCTCTCTCTCTCTCCCTCTCTCTCTCACTCACTCACTCTCACTCTCTATCACCGCCTTTCAGATCTTTAAAAGCTGGTGCTTTGCTGTGTCTCTCTCGATCTCCATTTGTCTTCTCTGGCACTGCAGGGGACTCCTGTCTGCCTCTCGACTCAACCGGCAAAGCACCAAGGAAAGCTATAGACACGGCAAGAAGACTGAGGATAGAGGAAGAGAGAGTGAAAGAGAGAGAGAGAGAGACACTCACACAGAGAGAGAAATATACATCCAGAAATAGCATCAGCCAGATTTAACTGACTGAGAGTGTGGAGAAGACCTGAGACCTGGACAGAAAATGCCTCTAATTTCTAACTTAACAGTAATTGTTTTGTTGCTGATTGCCCACTGCGGATCATGGACTTGGGCAAACCGCTTGGGCCCCTTTAAGGTCTGTCCATCCTGCAGGGATCCACTGGGCGCAGGTCGGCCGCCCAGGGACCATAATGTGGCTGGCAGCACGTCAGTGTTGGCCCAGGGCGAACCCTGTGGTGTGTATACGTTGAGCTGTGCCAAGGGTCTTCGCTGTGTCCCCCCACCCCGGGAGCCCAGTCCCCTCCAGGCTCTGTTGCAGGGACGGGGCTTTTGTGCCAAACACATCAGGACCAGTCCCACCGAGAGGCCCCACCCCACAGGTAAGGAGATATATACACACACACACGTGCATGTACGCACGTATGCGCGTGCGCACGCGCACACGCACGCACGCACGCACACGCACACGCACACGCACACACACGCACACGCACACGCACACGCACACACACACACACACACACACACACACACACACAGTAGACACATGCACAGTTGCACACACCATGCGGACACTCACATTTACACCACAGGTAGCTTTGACATGAACAGCTATGTATTCGGTCTTTAGCAGTAAAAGCTGTCCCAATGTACTGTGTGCTTTTCCTGTTCCCTTACTGTGACGATTGCATAGAGAATAGATCTCTTTTAGTCATTGATGAAAAGAAAGGTGATTGTAAATTTAAAGGTGAGACATGGATTCATGTTTGTGCACCAGAGAAGCTGTAACCTTCATTCCCGCTCTGCAGTGGCTCTGGTGTCATTGTGATACAGTAAGAATATCATTTGAGGGTGTGCTGTAACGTGCTATGACTAAGTGGTCTCAAATACTAACAAACATAACTCTTATCGTTTTTTTCCTGTCATGTATTCAAGGACCTTTTATCAGTTTCTATTTAGGGTGTTGTGCGTATATACAGTGTAGATAGAGGTGTTTGTGCATGAATTAGACACTGTCAGTGTCAAGTATTCATCACTTTGAAAGACAACGTGACTGTGTTCTATTCTGTATGTGAGCGTTTCTTTTGGGGGGGTTGACAATGAATCTGAAACTGTCTCGGCATCACCTACACCTATCTCCTGATCAAGCTGCTTTTTATTGCAATGGTCTCCATCTGCTGTTCAAACGAAGACACTGCGATTCTTCTGAAGATCTGAGCAGGAAATGCGCTCGTGGAAATTAGGTCTCTCGCTTAACTTGTTCTGGCCTGGGTCATTACTTAGTAACGTCTTGTGCATACAAATTTGTCTGTGATTGAAACAGATACATGTAGTAGCGTTTTCACGCGACGTTATTTATGGTTTATTTTAATGGTTATGATGCTGTAATGTAACATTCACATGCCATTGTGTCCTTTGCCCCCAGGTCCCCATCCCTCACATAATGGTGAAATAGAAAAAGTAAGTTTCTGTCTTTTGATCATTATATTACATTCCTTAATGTGTTAAGCAGTTACATATTTCCTTATATCCGAAAAGATGCTAATTCAGAGATGCACAGTAGAAGGCATTTTATATTATATAATCATATTCAGCCAGGTTGTCTCTGATGGAAATGATTGTATATCTAGCTACATTACACAGACATTAGTGTAGCTTCTCTAGAGTGTTGCAGTGCCACGTATATATACAGCTCCAACGCCATGCATTATGGTGCATGATGTGTATGCCGCTATGCGGCAGAACTAATTGAGCATGATGTGCAACAAGAAAGTTTCGACTCGGCCCCAGCCCTCTCACATCTTTCACTTTATGAGGCTGGGTGCACCAGCTCTATGGAAGGGATATTATAAGGGCAGTAATCACTGTGATATTAATGTTGTTCATACTTCATATCATAACATTTTGCTATGTGACACAAAAAAAGCACAGCCATTCATTTCATACCACTCAGTGACCTGAAAAGCAAAAGCCTTGTGTAACAATATGGTTATATAATGGCATCACATTATGTGACATATAGCAATGATCATTTCAAGATTGTGATAATTCTTCTGGCTTTGCCTGTCACTGTCTATGAAGTCACATTCTGAGCTGTTCTTTCCAGGCACCCTGCCGTAAGCTGCTCAACAGTGTCCTGAGGGGTCTTGAACTGACAATCTTCCAGTCTGACCGTGACATCTACATACCTAACTGTGACACTCGTGGATTTTACAGGAAAAAGCAGGTATGATGTAGTGTGTGCCTGTGTGGTTGCCTGAAGACACAGGAGGATTCTTACTGCTGAACGCACAAACATATAGAGCACACGTAATGATTGACATGATAAAAAAAACTTTATTGCACATCGGTTCTGATATGAGATGAGTTTCTCTTTGCTGCACTTGATTTGTGTTACAGTGTCTCTGATAGAGAGTGTGAGAGAGCTGCATTCTACTGCAGCCTTCTATTCAGTGCAGCCAGATTTGTCCATCACCAGAGGGCTCAGAATTACTGACACTCCTCTCTCACTGAGCCTCACAGCTGTGGGCTCAGAGAATCAGTTCTGCGCTATGATGACATATCATTCTCTCTCTCTCTCAATCACTCTCTCTCTCCCAGTCTCTCTCTCCCACTCACTTGTTTGCTTACCATTCTCTAATCTAATTTCATGTCACTGTCTCCTCTCTCCACCTTCTTTAATTTACTCTCTCTCACCTTTCAATCTTGTCTCTCCCCTTCTCTCTCTCTTTTCATCTCACACAGTGCCGCTCTTCCAAGGGTATGCAGCGTGGCCACTGTTGGTGTGTGGACGAGCTTGGCACAGCCCTGCCCTCGCGTGCCAGCGAGGATGGCACTTTACCATGCGACGGGGAGTGAGGGGATGACTCTTTCCCACTGCTTTGAGCCTGGAGGAGGAAGGGGAGGGGGTGGAGGAGGAGCACCACAGGGAGCGGGGGGTAGCTTTAGCTTGTGCTAGACACTGCCTGGGCAGGAGGTAGCAGGGATTAAACCACTTCCTGTGGAAATAGTACCACAACTAACGTTAATGTCTGCTCTAGAAATGTAACACAAATACAGTACAGCACAGTAAGCAACAATAACATCTGCCTGAATGTTCAATGGTTGCAGCGGAGTCCTCTGTGTCTTTCAGTGTGACAATGCTGTTATGCTCACATTAACGCTCCATGAACTGCCTCAACTTTACTGCTCCGAATGATCTCTATATTATTTCCCTAGCTCTTGTCCTGGCTTTGTGGTAGAATTTGATTTCCTTCTTAAGCTTAATTTCTACTACATCACATGATGTGTGTCGCTCGCCAAAAATAACTGATCTAGCGGAAAACAAATTAGTTGTTTGCGGCAATCGACACAATCGTGTGACAAAGTATCAGTTAAGCTTGAAGATAGCTGACACTGCCTGTGTTTGTTCTGATCTCAGTGGGCTGAAATACTGTTACGCTGGTGATGTGACACAAATGTTTGGGGAAAAAAATGTGTCTCCCTCACCGTCCTCTCTCCCTCTCTCCAAAGATACACTGACATCTCTATACTTCATTGACTGAGTATTTTTTTTCTATTAATTTATTTTGGAGTATGTATTTCCATACAGTTCTGCTTGAATTCTACATCCCTACAGTATCTTATACATGTACTGAGTCAGAAAACAAAAGTCATATGAATACAATCTAGGATGCGTCTTTCAATTTTATTTGTCCAAATGGCTCTGACTGCTTATTAGTTGATTGTTTGTACATATGTTGGAATTTTGTGGTTGACTGTGTGTTTTCTGAAGTGGCTGACAAAACGCTTATGGCTGTTACCCTTTTCAAGAAGTTGTAAGGCATATTTTTATACACGTCAATATAATATTTTATATATGAATTGTTGGTTTATTTAATGAACTACAGTACAATGCCATGTATTTTTATATTGTCAGCAGTTTCTTATTTAAAGACAGAGATTATTTTTATTTCACATTAGAGAGAAGTGTTGTGCTTCAGAAGCACCGTCATGGTCAAAATCATCACACTCACCAGAGCTATTCAACTGCTGTACATCTTATGTTGTTCTTTCTTATTATTTATATTTTTGTTTATTTTGAATTTGGAAGGTCCATGTTACTATTATGTTTTATTTTTGGCACATTGTATACAAATTCTAAGTTTAACTGTGGGGGTGGGATTGGAATGATCAAATTTGTTATAGTTATAGTACGTCTTCCCCAAGTCCTTGCAAAAGTCATAAAATTGTGTGCTAAAAAATGTGATTAGAATTTATCTATTTCTGACCAATGTTGTGCCAATGTGTGTGCCGTGATGGTAGGTCCATGCACAAAGGACCTGTAAGATTTGCAATGATTAAAATAAAACATAATGATAATAAAAATGGAGAATAATAAAAAACATATATTAATATAACAACTTTTTCTTGAGTGTTATTTTCCCCATGAAGCTTGATTCAAACCTTAGTATAAATACAAGCAACAAATGTAAAATAAATAATATTGCAATGATGATGCACTTACATGATATTACAAGGATGCTCAGTAAGGAGGTGGCAGGGGAAAATAATGGTGATGAAAATAGTGGTGGTCTTGAAGATGATGACAATAAACAATATTACATTAGTGGCAATCCCCTTACTTACAAGTGCATATGGAATACAGTAATTGCAAAAATACTGACCCCAAAAAGAGATAATAAAAAATAAGTCATTGCTTCTGCACTGTACATATTTGATGCAATGCTTTAATGCTTATCATTTTACCATGTCTATAAGAATGACTTTAGCAGTCACAGTAAAGTCAATTAGTTCTCAGCCCTGAAATAGAAATTAATAGGCACATTAGTGTCATGCAGATTTTCTGCCATTACTGGGGGCATAAAGGATAATTTTCTCCAGCATCTCCACAGGGAGACTCAGTACATGCCTGTTTCCAAGGTAACAGCATAGAATATCCAATATGTCCATGCATATGAAATTTGAAATGCAGGTCTCGCAGAAAATGCAAACGAAACCTGATCCTGTATTATCACAGCACCACACATGTCCTACTTCTCTATCTAGGGTGGTTATATTAGCTATTCTTGGAGATTCTGTTCTGAGCATGGAGCTATAGGCAATCATGTGGCCTTTGTAATACACAATAATACCAAAACATTCTCCCACATCCAACAATTACCATATTATGACCATTAGGTGAAGTGAAAAGAAACCACATCTTCTTAGCAGAATGATTACATCATGCTATTAAGCTGCAGGTAGATTCAGAATAACTAATATTACCTGTGCAAAAGTTTTTGAAAATATCTAGATATATTAAAGCATTCAAATAAAACATTGCCTATCAGAACAACTGAGGAAAGAGGAAGTTTCTAAACTGTTGTCTGTGCAATAGAATATAATAGAACCAAATAGTTGACTTGAGCGGTAGAAGTAAGCTTATTAGCAGTTGGCACGTTATCACAAGGAGTATGGCATCACATGTATCAGGTGATGTATCAAGTTGTGTGAAACAAAGTATCCACCCATCTGAGAGCAGCTGATGCAAAAGTAACGCATCTATTTGTCCTCGACCCACGTGGTCGACACAGGTTGGCTGGACCAAGGGGGCGGTGGTCAGTGTTGCCATGTCTGCCTATTATAAGGGACATTGGGCTTGTTTTTCAGTAAAGTTGCTTGTAAATATTGCCGGTTGCGTTTTTTTCAAGTGTAATTATTTGGGCTTGCTTCCATTTTTTTTTCATCATTGTTTAAATCAGTTCTCAAACATTTGCATCATGTCAAGGACGCCCAAATTAATGCATTTCTCTGCAGACCCCCCATCTGAAAAGATATTTTATTTTCAAATATATTCCAAATATATATATTTTTTCTTTTCAAGATCTTTTTGAAAATAGCAGATCTTGTAGATATGCTATTTTCAAATAGCCAATAAAGTGCTCATGTGGCTCTTAGTGCTTCTTGCTTATTAGACCTGGTTGCTTATTTCTCTCGCAAAGTCTGGCAATACTGGCGGTGGTGGAGGTGGGCTTATTATTACTGCAAGGTTGACAAGAGCTTATAGTTTACAGATTTGCTCCACACACGGCACACACGCATGAATGATAATCACAAATGATGATTCATCGGGTCCACTACTAGAATATGGCTTAGAAAAGTTGCCCAAAAAGTATAGCAGCTGGACACCGCGGGGGGCGGGGTGGCGAGACGTATTGGAACGCGTCCGGTGACCTTTGGCTGCCCAGTGGCTACGAAGAAAGCAGGGAAGTGGAGAGAGAGAGTGACAGTTCATTAGCTTGTTAGCTTCTTAGCTAGTAACACCGCTTCACCTTCATTCCCCCCACGTCGAAGGGACGGTGTGTTGTTGTCATGGCGTCCCTCGGTAACTCGGGGGCTGTGTCGAGTCCAATGGTGGTATTGGCCCCGAAAACGAAGACGAAAAAGAAGCATTTCGTGCAGCAGAAGGTGAAAGTGTTCCGTGCCAGCGACCCGGTCCTCAGTGTGTTCATGTGGGGCGTGAATCATTCGGTGAGTCGCTTTGCTAGCACTGTCTCTGTTGTGTGAGCTAGCTTTGGTCCATAGCGTTGGAAGTAGTTCTCCTTAACGCTATGGTACTTTGTAGCCGTTGTCCGCACACCCCCGGTAGCGCAGGCTGCGCATCCTCTCGTCTTTACTAAAATATAAAAAATACGCTTTCGCTACTCACCAAAACAAAGACTGTTTTAAGATAGTGAAAGCCTACTTTCCTTTGTGGGAACACCCGGAGCCCCCCACCTCACGTCTAAAATACACCTTTTGGCCTGAAAAGAAAATATTTCAACGGAAGGAAAATGTTGTCAATAGAAAAAATCCATTGACCAGATCTGTAGAGGGCGCAGTGGAGTAACTAAAACATTTTTCCCCATCCGGTGAAATATTTTCTTTTCTGACCAAAAGTTGTATTTTAGTTGTATTTTAGACGTGTATTTAGACGTTTAGATACGGGTGTTCCCACTAAGAAAAGTAGGCTTTCAACATCTTAAAACCGTATTTGTTTTGGTGATTAGCGAAAGTGTATTCTTTATTTTTACTACAGACGAGAGGCTGCGCAGCCTGCGCTGCCGGGGGTGTGCGGGCAACGGCTTGAAAGTAACATAGCGTTAAGGAGAACTCCTTCTAACGTTATGGACCAGAGCTAGTTGCGAGCTAAATGCTAATGCTGGCTTTAGCCACCATGCGCGTGTGTTCTAAGTTCAGTTTCGCCCAGACTAACGAATTAAATCCGAAAATGGCAGATCTACAAGCTCACAAGATATATGTTCAGCATGCGACAATGCCGTACGTCCGACGAAGGATAACGTTATTGTGTACACAAGAAGACCCATGACAGACAGAGAAGGGGACTGATGTGAATAGCGTTATGTTTGTACAAAATGCAACCATGGACACATAAATGCAAACAAAGCTAATGATGCCACACGTTATGACTGTCATTTCCTTTCTACAGATCAATGACCTCAACCAGGTTCCCGTTCCTGTCATGTTACTGCCTGACGACTTCAAAGCCAACACCAAGATCAAAGTCAACAATCACCTCTTCAACAAGTATGTCTCAAACATTAAGCCTTGATTGTTGCAGTTTGCATTGGATGTGTAGTAAGCTATGCAGACTTTTAGATTACCTGTGCTAGATGTACTTTTGGGAAAGCCACACCTGCAGCACTAATGCAAAGAATCCTCTCATCTGTACACCCTGAAACTTAAAATGTGCGTTCATATTTGTGAATGAGGAAACATAAACCTGTTTGTGTGCATGCCTGTGTGCCGATGCGACAACAAAATGCAACCACCATCTCACAACTATCTCCACCCTTTCCCTTTTTACAGAGAGAACCTTCCTGGACATTTTAAGTTCAAAGAATATTGTCCTCTGGTGTTCCGCAATCTAAGGGAGCGTTTTGGAATTGAGGATCTGGACTATCAGGTGTGTAAATTATGCACAGTCAAATTAGGGTGACCATATATTCAGCCCCTCAAACCGGGACCCTTAAATCGATGCGTGTATTTGTCGTGAACGCGCAACACGTATACACACCTAAGGTGTCGCATACAGGCAATGATTGATTGACAAACATCAGCCTCAGCATTGAATTCAGACACGCAATGCATCTGTTGATGTTTTCTGATTTATTAGGTGAGCATGTTTACATGAACAGAACATGATAAACGTCTACACAACCACTGAAAACAACTATTATTATTTTAATTCTGTCAAAAACCGAGACAATTTTGTAGTGAATGTTGAAAACCGGGACATATTAGTGTTTTAAAGATATTTGTCGGGATACGCAGGCCAAACCGGGACGTCTGGCCACCATAAGTTAAATGCAATTATATCTTTGTTGGAGGAATGCCATAGAGTACATTATGTTGGCATCCCTTGGTTGTAATGGCGAGAAGCGGTATCTTCTAGGGAAGGGTTGGGTGACGTTTTTGTGCACGAGATCTACTTACTTACTGTAGATGTTTTATATGGCTAGTGAGATCTATCATCACCTTGCAATGTGAATGGATGTTTTTGTCTGGATTTTCAGATTACAAATACCCTCTCGAGATTGACCGGTCCATCTTAAAGACACGATTATCCCCACTTACGTTAGGTTTAGGGTTAGGTAAGCGGGGAACATAGAACCTGCATACATTGTAATTTAGTGTGTGCCATTTTCTGGCAACTTCATTGGAAGGAGATGGATAGTGCTAGTGTTTGCGTGTCAAATTCTTAAGTCTCACTCAATCAACTGCAGAGTAAAAGCAGCTGAACATGAATTCTCGAATCTCAATTGGTTCATTGTACAGATAGTGCACAGCCTCTGCAGTGGATTGTTTTTATTTTTCACACATTCACATAGCAATTCTGACTTTGAAGGATCCCAACTCTAACCTGTGTGTTCTTGGACTTGTCTCCTACCTTAGGTGTCGTTGACCCGCAGCGTCCCTTTAAGGAGTACAGACGTACAGGGAGAAGGACTGCTCTTCAACTCCTATGACCGCACGCTGGTTGTCAAGCAGATCTCCAGTGAAGATGTCGCAGACATGCATGGCATCTTGTCTGAGTACCACCAGGTAAGAGCTGGTGTTTTTTCATGGCCTATATTTTTATTTGAGATTTGCAGCTTAGACAAGTGGGGATATCCATGATCAAGCAATACTCAAAATCTTCATACCATGGTATTTTTTTACAGCCCTACTTCCGTATTTGAAATCTTAACCAAACGAGAAAATAGTTACCGTGTCAATTGTCACAAAGCTGTAAAAAGAATCATTGAAGGGTTTTTAGGAAATGGGGATAACAAGGTGGCCCGGGCAAAAGGCAATCCCTGTCTGACTCTTTGGGAAACCAGGCTATTATTAAACATATCCTGTTGTATGTTGAAGCCACGTAATTTCCTCTTCCATCCTTGTCCATGTAGTATTGTAGTGTTGTGCTTCCAAAATACTTCTGTGACATTTGTTTGAACCTTTTTACAAAGACACATGATCGAGAACTGTCGCTGTATAGGTCTAATTTGAACATACAGTATGCTGAGGGAAGCAATATTGTTAGTGAGGTGAGTGGAACACACAAATATCACAAGAATACTTGTGTTTCAACCTCTAAACTGAAAGTATAGCATTGTGTAGTAATGGGTTTACACTGTGTTTTAGCCAAGGTAGTTCTCTGTTAGCATAGCATTAGTAGTTGTGTAGATGCAGTGGAAAAAACAAACAAATGTGACAGAATTATTCAAAATCAAGGTTCATGCAAATCTCAAATGATGCCTTTTTGATGGTCTCGAACGTGTGCAAAAGAAAAGCGTGAACTGAAATAGCTTTACTTTATTTTCTGAATTATCTTAATTCTATTATTATTATCTCTCAACTAAGCTTGTCTGTTTGGTATAGGTGCTCTTAATCCACCAAACCTGCAACCTAGTCTGTATTGCATGTACTGTACTTGTGGTGACCCAAAGAACCGAGTCTTGCTTCAGACAAACATCCCCAAGAAGTAGATTTTCGGTCGCCTTGAAACTCTGATTGGAATGTGTGGCCTATGGTATGATGGCCTGCATAAAACTGTGGGAGTGGGATGAGAAAATGGTAGCTCTGTTGAAGAAGGATTGTCAACTCGCTTGGTGCTGAATGAGTACATTGTTATCAAAGCTTCTGGGTTTTGTACAGATTCTTGGGGGGGGTGTTAGCATTTTTTATTTTGCATTCATATTTATTCATTGCAATGGACTATTTCTTGGATACCGTTCTGAAATATTAATTCTATACACTCGAAGGCCTTTGTTTAGATCAGTAGGGCTGTCATGATCATTTCAACTGATGATTAATTGTCAAACAAATTATTGCGATGAATTATTTAATTGTGTTTTGACATTAACATTGGAACATTTGTTTGCCTTTTAGGCTTGTAAACAAATTGCACAGGTCAGATATGACAAATAACTTAAATATAATACAGCCTATTACTGAAATATACAAAGAAAATGACTGACAATATCCAGCACATTCTAAATAAATACTGTACTGCTATTTAGGAACTTTGTGAAACTTCATGAACAATTTTCAACAGCAAACGATTTTGACGATAATCAAATTAATTGTAATAAGCTCAAATAATTGCGATCAGGTGATTATGTGATAATTGTGACAGGACTACCTATCAGTATTGAAGTTGCAATATTTTTTTATAATTATATTGTCAACCAGTTTTATTTCATTGATCAATGATCATTTATTTCATTGATCATTGAAAAAGTATTAGTCTAAATATCAGGAGCTTCGTCAGGCCCAAACTAGGCACATCATTATTTATTCACATCATAATGAATATGCGATGGCTGTTGCATCTGCCATATCCTGAGGGAGTTATTAACACAACTACCTTACATACATACATGTGCAGAGTGTCACTTTGTCACACGCAGAACACAAATGTAAAAAATACGCAATGGGAGTTAAAATTAAAAATAAGTGTAAAGCATTGTTCCGTCCCATAAAGCGTTGCATCTTCTATTAGCATTCTGGCCAGAGCGTTCCATGGTATACTGAACGAGGTCAGCCTGAAGTGAGTGTCTCTTTTAATAGATTGCTATAGCAAATCTTCAACAGGGCTAAATGCCTAACATGGATAGACAGTCAGTAATTGGTTCCTGTCTGCATATGTGCTCTTCAGTTTTTCTCATTCAACTTCAAATGAAAGAGGAAGAGACATTTGAATGTTGTAATACCTCTACATATGTTAATTATAATAGGCACATATTACATTTTCTCAATAGTGACAATTACAGCGCACACCGCACAGAGATTGATGTGGTGAGTACAGCATTGATTGATTGACCATTTTCTTTGCAGCACATTGTGAAGTGTCATGGCAGCACCCTGCTGCCCCAGTTCCTGGGTATGTACCGGGTCAGTGTGGACAGTGAGGAGACCTATCTGATTGTCATGAGGAACATGTTCAGCCACAGATTAGTGGTGCACAGGAAGTATGACCTGAAGGTGAGGAAGAAACACAAAGTGTCATTAGTCATTCAGAAAACATAGGAGGAAGTTGCATGATTACTGCCCTCAAACTTGTTACTGCAATGTGAGGGATCAAACGGAAATCCATATTAATCACCTATCGGTTATAGCATAGCACACAAAGACATAACATTGTATGTGGTAACAGTCATCAAAGTATTTCATATTGTATGTGGGCAGAACCTACAAGTCTGAATATTTAAACAAAATTGTTTTTGCAGGGCTCTCTGGTGTCTCGTGAAGCGAGTGACAAAGAAAGGGTAAAACATATGTCTTGAATGTTTTTCTTTTCTTTTCATGCCACTGTATTTGCATTTAGCTATCTTCCTTATGCCATATCTGCTAAATCTATACCTCAGGGAAAAGATCTTCCTACCTACAAGGACAAGGACTTTAGGAACAACATGCAGAAGGTGTATGTAACAGAGGAGCAGAAAGATAAATTCATGGAGAAGCTCAACAGAGATGTGGAGGTGGGTGACCTCTTTGCACATGCTGAATGGAACATTCCGCTGTTGTTGCAAACTTCGGCCACATAGTGGCAGCATCAACTTAAGCCATGTCTTTACTGCAGCACTTCTTCTGTGTTGCCATTTTGACATCAGATGACATTTCTTTAGAATGTTTTGTAGTCATGTGACCATCACATTTCCCCCTTCTAATTAACTGGCAAGTAAACGTTTAATAGATTTTTAAATGTTAAATTATGTTTTATTTGTGTGTGTGTGTGTGTGTGTGTGTCATGTTGATATGGTAATTTTCTCTAATACGTTGCCTCAATGGGATAAATAAAGTAGGCTGGTACCCATTTCTTCTTCTCAGTTCCTATCGAAGTTGAAGATCATGGACTACAGCCTTCTCCTGGGCCTCCACGACTTAGGCCGGGCTGAGCGGGAGGAGGAGGAAGGTGATGAGCCCTCCAATGAGGAGGACCTGGAGCCAGAGAACGGCCTAACGGCAGGCCCTACGGTGGGCTCCTATGGCACCTCTCCTGAGGGCATCGCCGGTTACATGTCCTCCTGCAAACCACTTGGACCCGGGGAGTTTGACCCCTACGTGGATGTGTATGCCATTAGGAGTGCCCCAGGTGTGTACTTGGTTTAGGCCAAGACATTATAGTTAGTTATTTTCAACTAAAACACATTTTTGTATGTTGTTTTTAGTTTGACACAGCCTTTCAATCAAATATAACTGAGCCTTTAGGGTTCACCAGAAGCTAAACTTTAGCAAATCAATTTAGCTTACAGCATTGCAAACACGACAACTTCCCAGGGTACTGCAGGTTTTCCATCCAGGTTTTCCATCCTACCAAGATGTTAATTGCATTCACCTGGTGTACTTTTAAGTCTAGCGGTCAGGGACTAGTTGGACCTAGTAGGAGGGAAAAGCAGCAGTGCCAGTGGTCCAGAGCGAGTTGCAGTATCATTACCCAGGCAGATAAGGATGTTCATAGTTAGTGGGAGTTCTTTTTAATAATACAAGAGGTTTTCCAGTGTGCAGTTTGCATGAACTCTGTAACCCATATGTTTTGTCTTTGATGTCATTGTCAGGAGCTCCTCAGAGGGAGGTGTACTTCATGGGTCTTATTGACGTCCTTACTATGTATGATACCAAGAAGAAAGCTGCACACGCAGCTAAAACTGTCAAACACGGGGTGAGTAACAGGATAGGAAGGCTGAAGGTGAATGGATGGCTGTCAAAATGTTCATCTGTACCTCATAGGAAGATCCTTAGTGTTAATTTAACTCAACAAGAATTCACAAATTCGGTAATTTGCCAAATCCATGGTTTTGTTCAAACCTCAGGTTTTTATTAATTTTTTGGTGCATAAATTAACTACTGTATATTGGACATTTGCAATTATTGACAATCTTGCAAGAGTAGTTTTACAAGTGATATGCAAAGTTGATATTTAATTTCAAACATGTAATCATAGTGCATCATCATAGGTTATTCAGAGCTCTACTTTAGAAATGGCATTCTAACAACCAATGGTGGACGATGACATAGTTATTATTGTTGGAACATAGATTTGTTTGAACAATCATTTTCTATGTTGTCTGCCGTGTTAAATCAACAATAAGCCAATTGAGGACTCTATTATTTCACCCACCCCTTGTTGGTCCCACCTACATTTGTCAACCCTTTACTGGGTGTATTTCAGACCTATTGTGACGAGACTTAAAGGGCAAGACCATTTTGGTAGAGGTTTGGGTTGTGTAGTTACCTTGCCATGATGTAACTCCAAAGGTTGGCAAGAAATAAAAAATAATTGCTCCATTGATTAGAAATTGATAATTCAAAATATGCTCCTCATTGACTTACATTGTACGGTAAAACAGCTCTCAAAGTCACTCTTTTAGCACATAAACGAACGCAAACAAAGTTGATTCAGACAATATAGAAGATCACCAAACCCTGTACTGTTTTTTTTTAAATAAAAATGTCAACTTCCTGTTGATTTTGCCATTTTTAATAAGTAGAAAACCTGCAGATCCGGATCCAGATCTTCAAATAGTAAAACCATTTTTATTAAAAACTGTACTGGGTTTGGTGATGCTCTATATTGCCTGAATCAGCTATGTTTGGGTTCATTTATGTGCTAAAAGAGTGACTTTGAGAGCTGTTTTACCGTACAATGTAAGTCAATGAGGAGCATATTTTGAATTATCAATTTCTAATCAATGGAGCAATTATTTTTTATTTCTTGCCCACCTTTGGGGTTACATCATGGCAAGGTAACTACACAACCCAAACCTCTACCAAAGTGGTCTTACCCTTTAAAGTTGAACCGCTTTAATCTAAAAATTGCCCTCTCCCGTGAGATTTGCTTTGGGAACAGCTGGATCCCAATGCAGGACTTGTGTATTTTTACACTGTTGTATATTGCTACTTTTACTTCAGTCAGAGATCTGAATACTTCTTCCACCGCTGGAAAGGTGAGCCTTCGATGTTTTGCTTTCATGATGAAATTGATGCTGTCAATGTTCAATCTATTGCTCTTTGTGTGTCTGCTCTTTCCTTGGTGTCTTTCCCAGGCTGGTGCTGAGATCTCTACAGTCCACCCTGAACAGTATGCCAAAAGATTTCGTGAATTCATCTCAAACATCTTTGCATAGCGGAACACTACTTTACGCTAAAACTACAACTGCCATCGATCAGCACGACTTCCAACTGAGATTTCAGAGGTTGTCCGTCTTGCTCTTCCTTTGTTGTTTTGTGATGTTCTATTTGGCCATTGACCAAAAACATAGAGAAAGTATGCACATGCAGATAATTTCTAATGAATTTGGTGATCTGAGATGAGACTACTTCCATTGTAATATGTAATATGATGTACTACTTTTTGAGGCATATATTTATTTTTAAGATGTGTATGGTGAATTTCATATTGATAATAAGCACTCTTAACCAACTGACTTTTTGGAACAAAAGGGTACTATGACGCAGACAGCTGCTGATCTGTGTTCATCAAAGTAATCGGACCTGAATCAGACTTAATTACTTTTGGAATTAATTCAGTGATATTGTTCCGGTTTCCTAGCTATGAGCTAAGCTTAACGATGAATTAGTCATGTTTCTTTTGCAAAATTATGTTCCAGGTGTAACGCTAGAAATAAGATTCAATTGTTTGCGAAAGAATATGTTTGTTTGCTTTGCGGGTCTGGAGTGCCAAACGTGTGGGGTCAAAGTTTTATTTACTTTATCAAAAGAGTTCTGACATTGGTCATAACAAAACGCCCATTTTCATATATAGACTGACTGGGTTTAGCTCAGTTGAGCAAGACTGCCAGTCATTCACAGACCAGTAATAACCAGTTTAGACTTTTTGGTTAAATGGACAATGTGAATAAAGGGGATTTGATCTGTACATTGAGATCAAAGCACTTTCTAAACATAAGGCCAGACTGTATTATTCTGAACACTCCATTTGTTTATTTGGAATGCTGCAGTATTTTGTGCATCCGAATAACTTACATGAATCATTGTAAAACATTATAGGAGACAGAATACAATCCTAAGTAGTAATAGATTTATCTATTTTCACTGTATTGTGATGATATTTGAGAAGACTCCATAGTGATAGCTTAAGTATGTTATAATTGATAGAAAATAACACTACATTACAGCAGCTTTATGCAGTTAGCCTTAAAAGAAGTGACTGAGTTACAATAGAGCATTCCAATACACTGGAAAAGGCACAATAGATGTACTCTGTATGATGCCTCGTTAACTTGTGATTGCACATCTTGTATTTTTGCAAGTCAGCTTTTGGACCAAATATATTTTACAAAGATTTTCTGAAAAAGTGTTTGTCTTATTTCTTGTAAGGTGTGTGTTTGACTGTGTGGGAGGTAGAGGAGAGGCCACTAATCACCATTGTTCTCAGTAAAAGATGAAATGACCATTTACACATTGAAATTTAATGCAAGTAGATAAACGCAAAGAGATTGCAAAGAGAATAGTTTGTGCTAGTAGCTGGTGGTTGTGTGTGTGTGGTGTTGTAGATGTATGCTGTAACTCTGAGTCAGAAGCCATGTTTTTGGAGCTGAAGAAACGTGTGCCCCCCACCTTTTGAATTCCCAGACTATTTATTGCCCAGAAAGATAACGCATCCCTTTGAGTGGAGCTTCTGAGACTACATTTAGGTAGTTGAGGAGGGAAAGGGAGATATTCCCATGGGGATGATTAACCCAGCTGATGGCAGCCCAGATGGTTTTGATGAGTGCTCAGGGGTGAGTAGTTAGAAGGGGGGGGATAGTAAGGGGTTAAGTGTTCTGGCCTGGCGGAGATGATGAGTTTTACTTATTTGTGCTGATGCAATAATGATTAATTGTATTAGTTCATTGGCTGCTGTACTGACGCAATAATCATTTCCACAGAACATGCTGGGGCTAAGGGACTGGTTCTGTTTCAAACATTCCCAGAATTTGTAATTCTGCTGACTCTTCCTTCCTGCTGCTATAGGAAAAGCAAGAATTGACTGCCCTTAGAAACAATGGGAACCGAGCAGGATGGACGAGGAGCGGGGTATGGGGTGGAGGTTCTCTGTATGCTACTAAAGCCTGAGTTATACTTCGTTGCATGCTGGTGTTGCGCACCTAAAAAGCCAATCTACAAGATCGGCTAATTTCGCTGCACTACCCCCACATGCAACTAAATAGAAATCAGGCGTGCTGACAATTCGTAGAGGCAGTAAGAACACTGCAAACCAAAACGTACTACATATCCTATTAATCTGCAGCTGTTGTATCATGGTCAACAAATGTTCCTGCATTCTTTCCCTATCGCAGTGACATTAGCCTCATTGATAAACTGCACCAGAAGCAACACACAGCTTTCTGTTTTTCTGTTAACTGTGGTACAGTCACATTTTGTAGTTGAAGGTGATGCAAATCTCAGTCATTTAAATGTAATGGAATACCAAGTAAGGGCCTTTGAACGTGTTAACCAACGAGTGGGTGTTGGAGTCCGCTATCGATGTGGATGTGTGCGTAGGTTAAAGGCCCTGCTTCCTTAGAGAAGTTTGATGTGCCACAGGCTTCCTACCTCATCTACACTCTGCCTGTCACTCATTATTGCTCTGCAGAAGAGGGGGCTTCCTGGTATTGTCCTATGTTATGTGGTGGCTGTTTTCATAATGTTGTCCACTGTGTGCCCACCACACATGCAACTAAAACACAGGTCCTTTAGAGGAAATTCATTGAGGAAATTTGCAACCACTGTGTAAATAGAATGAGTCGGTTCTACAGATCTCTTGGCACTGTAGGATGAAAAAGTAAGTAAGTATGTAACTGAAATGTAAGGCACCTGGATGGGTAGGAATGGTGCATGGGGAAAGGCATTCCAGAAGCAATGAGCAGCAGAATGAAAAATGTTGCTTTATTTTAAGAGTTTTGTTATGTCTGTTCAAAGTCCTTGCATGAGTATTGGGAGAAAATACAACAAGGAAATTGTACAGATTGTAATTCAATAGATCCTCAAGGCCCCAAAACCTAGAACTTTAGTCGCGTGGGCTTTCCTGCTGCTCTGTACCACTCCCCCAAGCCACTGAGGATGTCCTGTTAGATCTCATAAATGTGTGTGTGTGTGTGCGTGCGTGCGACTGTGCGTGTGTGTATATATGGGTGCATGTATGTGTGTGTGTGTTTGTGTGCACATGTGTTAATGAGAGATGGGAGGGAAGAAACGTCAGGCTGCCTGATTGCCCAGATAGTCCAGGACAGCAGAGTTGGTAGAGTTGTCTTGTGCTGATACAGACGCCAAGCTGCTCAGTCCGAGTCAATTAGGCCTTAAGAGGGAACCCTCCCTCTTCATCATTCATCCTCTCCAGTAGACACACCAACACATGGAGGTAATTATGATCAATTTGATGCCTCATATTCAGTTGATGGGGTTTAACTTATAACTACTTTGATAACTTTTTGAATATTACTATGTGACACATTTGTGGAATGTGAACTTAATTTCAGTCCTGGTACTGGATTGTGTATTACATTACTATCCTTTTAGAATCATTGTGTGCTCTGCAACCTCTTTAGAAACTTGCATTGATTGATATTTATCTACTGTAGATTATTGATAGAGATTAAAAAGGGAATGGTACTGAACCCAGTAACAGAGAGCAATTCAGACTTAAGTTATACATTTGAAGCATCGACTCAGTTCCAAACAAGACATCGATATTTTCGTCTCAGCATATTCTCCATAGTTCTAAATGCCTTCTCTGCTTTTATGTGCACTATTATAAGCCACTTAAAATATTCTGGAAACATCATATTTTCATATCCCAGCATGTCTGCCTAGATCCTCCTTTTTGAGCTGCCCAAAAAAAACATTGAAACGGTTTGAGCCAGAGTCTGAAACAATTTCTCTGCTTTTAACCCCAGACCATGTCGATCGAAGAACACATCAACCACTCGTTGGCCTTCTACAACGGCACGCCATGGTTTGTCTACGAGTGCACACTCCACCTCAACGCGGACGCCCGGCGCATTGCACTCTTCCTCCTCTACCTGTTCTTCTTCACAGTGGGCCTTTTGGAAAACGCTGTGGTCGTCTGGGTCAACTGGCGCCGGCGCCACTCTGCCAACGGGGTCCTGTTCTGCATTATCAATGTGAGCCTGTCAGACCTCATGGTGATCATGATCTTGCCCTTCTTTATGATGGAGATGACCGTGGACAAGGTGTGGCTGTGGGGACGCTTCCTCTGCAAGGTCACCAACCTCATTTACGTGGTCAACTTCTACAGCAGCTCCTTCTTCCTGGCCCTCATGACCCTGGAGCGTTACTTGTCCCTGACCAGGCCTTCGTCTCCAACCTGCTTCCCTGTGGTGGGCCGGCGCCGCTGGTTCCTCTGCGGAGGCCTGTGGCTGCTGTCCTTCCTCCTGGCGTTGTTGGAGAATGTTCACGTGGACCTCCTGGAATGGGACGAGCCGGGCTGTTACATGATGCCAGAGCGCAATTACACAGAGTGGTTCGTCGTGGTCTTTTTCTTCTGCCTGGTGTTTCAGTTCCTGGGCCCCGCAGCCGTCATCATCACCTGCAATGTCCTCATAGCACGCGCGGTTCGCACGGCTCCGGATGTGCAGGGCCGGCGGGAAGTATGGCTTGTGCACCTTTACTCGCTGGTGTTTGTGGTGTGCTGGCTGCCGTACCACCTGGTGATGAGCCTGATAATCATAGATGACATAAACCCTTTTGCCTTCAGTTGTAATACACTGGAGGTGCTCTACTTCTCATATAGCGTGGTGCAGTGCCTGTCCCTCTTCCACTGCATCGCCAACCCAATTCTCTACAACTTCCTCAGCAAGAGCTTTCGCAACAACCTGGTCAATACTGTGGTGAACTACATACCCAGAGAGGCAGCTGAGGCTCAGATGGGACCAGGCTCACAGCCTAACGCAGCTGACACAGGGGGAAAAGAGGCCAGGAAGCAGCGGAGGCTAAGTGACATGAGCACCAGTCACTCAGACGTTGGATCATAAGAAAGATGGTGATTTGATGGTAGAATGGGCTTCTACACAAAAACAGTTTCAACTTTCAAGACTTTCTTTAACTGACCAGTGGAAATTCAGTGGCTATTCAGTGGTAATCTGACTTTGGTCTTCTTTCAAAAACACATTATGCTGTTATGTAAGAATGATGGACTCATCAAACACCTTCCAATCATAATACACGTCCTGTTTTTCTTTTCATTTAACAGATCAGTTTCAAACAGTGGAGGAAATGTTTGAAGAATTTTTCACTCCCACAGGAACTCATAGCAACGTTCAGGATCTTATAGCGGAAATGAATTATACTGTAGTAGCAAAGCAGGAATGTAAACATATGCTGTCTGGCCAATGCAAGATAAGACCGGTTCTTTTAACTATTTTGCTGTTTGAAAAGGTGGAAATGTAATGGAAATGGATGGATCATTATTTTTTACTACGTGATCAATAAACGGAGAAACCTTAGCTTACATTATTACATTATCAGATTCTGAATGCTGCTGTGCAACACATACAGCCTGTATCATGCAATAAAAGAACAATAATATTGTTATCCAAGTAACATAATTTGCTGTAGTTGCAGTTCACTATCTCGCTTCTTATTGCTTTGTGAGGAAGTCATGCTAATCCTGTGACTTCCATTTCAGCCCAACAGGGTGAGTTTCTTTCCACTTCTAACAATGTGGACTTGGTGATAAGAAGAGCAAGAACAGGGAAAAGAGTTCAGTTTTCTGTCCACAGATGGCACAATAGGAGGAAGAGACCTGGCATTCGAGAGGTCAAAGATCACACATCTCTGAAAGTGAGAAGTGTGGAATACCATGCGGAATACTGCAAATTCCCCACTGTAATTCTGATGATGCATGAGTTTTTGCAGCATGGGACACTAGAACAGACCACATACAAGCAGTTTGTTTTTACTTGTTAGAACTAGAAACAAGATATAAGTCCAATGTTCATAGTTCTTACTTTAAAAACAAATTTAAAATGAAATGGTTACGGAAATGACATGTATGTAAAAAAGGCATGAATATGATAAATAATAAATCATAATGTGATATGAGGTAAGACACCAAATATATAGTACAGTATATCACAGACTTTAAGTCGCTGAATGGCATATTCTGAAAGCATTCATAATAAGTCTGTAATTTGCTTAGAGTTACTGACATAATTCCTCCAGATATTATGATTGAACTCTATGAGGCTGTGTGAGCCTCCTGAACTTTGCACCTAAACTGCTTTCCTACCTAAACCTTTTATCATTTTCAGTGCAGCCTCCAGTAGATGTATGCTGCCTAATAGGGCCCATGTTATTTGTGCTGAAAAAACTTGTGCCCCCTATTTTTCCAATTCCTAGATGTTTTAGTGCCTAGAAGGTTAATAGGCAGTTAGAATTACCCTTAATAGTCCATTCATAACATAATCTAGATGAGCTAGAGAATTTTTTATGCAACACATTTTTAAATACCCTTTTTTCCTGTCTCTTATGAAAAGTTCATGCTGCTGCTTGTGAGGCCCAATCCTGGCATGCATCAATTACACTCATAGCCTCCCTTGTGGCTAGTAGCAGAATTCCTGGTACAAGAATTGTTATTGTTTCTGTAATAAAGTGGTATTTGCTCATAGTTGCTTAATATTTGGTGATGACTGATTGCTTGTGCTGACACAATACTCGATGAGATTCACTCATTTAGGCTAGATGTGCTGATGAAAAATGTCAAATGTTTTACTAGTTGGCTATTGTGCTGATCCAATAATAGATGACGTTTACTCCAATTTACACAGAACATGGTGGGGATCAGGGACTGGTCTTGTTTAAATTTTCCCAGGATTTGTAATTCTGCTGACTATTCCTTCCTGCTGCTATAGGAAAAGCGAGAGTTAACTGCCCTTAAACAATGGAAGTCAAGCAGGATGGATGAGGAAAGTGGCATTGATTGCGGGGGAACACTGCGTATGAAACAGGACATATCCCATTAATCTGTAGCTGATGTGAACCGCAGCCAAGACAAATGTTCCTGCATTCTGTCCCTGTCACAGTGACCTGTGTCATGACCTTACTGACAGCATGTGGCTAGACCGCACCAAAATCAACAGACGGCTTTCTCGCTGTTAACATTTGTCTGCCCCAAAAAAAATCCCCACTTTCCCCCATATTTTTGTTATATGTTCAGTTAATAAACAGTAAACTGAAGGGTTGTGTTAACTAAGCCGTTTATTTCACTGTTTGTTAACCAAACATAACAAAAATAGTCATTCGGAGGATTTTTGTGGAACTCCGCTATGTCCGACACCTGAAATTAATGCTGGAAATTGTGTCTTAGAGTGGGTCTAGAAGTCAACTATCCATGTGTAGGGAGGTGTGCGTAGGTTAAAGGCCCTGCTTAGTCAGACTTGATGCTGTGTGTAAATCAGACAAATCTGCCAGAGAGAAATCATTTGCTATGGCAGTGTTTTAGTTTGGCCATGCCAAGCTAGGCTTCCTATCTTATCTACTCGTATTGTCCTATGCTTTGTGGTGGCTGTTTTCATAATTGTCTGCTCTGTGCCAACCCCACATACAACAAAATCACAATTTGTTGTTGGTCTTTAGAGGAAATTCATTTAAGGAAATGTGCCATTGCTGAGTAAATATAATCAATTCTACACATCTCTTGGCACTGTATGTAAGTATGTAATTGAAATTAAAGTCACCTTGACCAGTAGGAATGGTGTTGTGGGGAAATGTATTCCAGAGGCAATGATCAGCAGTGTTTTATTATGAGTATTCTGTGAAAATACAATAAGGGAAAATACTGTGTTATGTTACAGATTGTAATTCACTTCTAGATCCTCAAAGCCCCAAAACCTAGACCCCTTTAGTTGTGTGGGCTTTCCTGCAGCTCTGTACCAATCCCCCAAGCCACTGAGGATGTCCTGTTAGATCTTTTGCGTGTGTGTGTGCGTGCGTGCGTGCGTGCGTGCGTGCGTGCGTGCGTGCGTGCGTGCGTGCGTGCGTGGAGAAACTACAGGCTGCCTGTTTGCCCAGATAGTCCAGGACAGCAGAGTTCATCATTCATCCTCTCCAGTAGACACACCAACATATCAAGGTAATATGATACATTTGATGCCTCATATTAAATTAATTGTGCTTTAACTTTTCTAGGATCCTAGATCTTAATTGTGCCTTCCATTAGGCTACTGTCCTCTTAGCATCATTGTGTGCTTTGCGACCTCTTTCATCCACGTATTCAACCTTGATGGATATTTATCTGGATTGTTGGAGATCAAAAAGGAATTGTACTGAACCGAGTGACAGAGAGCAATTCAGACTTGAATTATGAATTTGAAGCATCAACTCAGCTCCAAACAATGCATAGATTCGCACATTCTGCGAAAGAGTGTTCTAAATGCCTTCTCTAACTGCACTGTTATTATAAGCCACTCAAAACATATTCTGGGAACATCACATTTTCATAGCCCAGTATGTCTTTTGTGTTGCACTTTTCTTATGTAACATCAAAACATAATCAGATTAACCCCAGAAAACAAAAAAAGAGTGTGGAACAATTTCCTCTCTGCGATTTAAGATTTCATAAATCCTTACGGACAACATTTCAGCTGTAATATTCTGGAAGTGCACTACTTCTCATACAGCATGATGCAGTGCCTGTCCCTCTTCCACTGCATCGCCAACCCCATTCTCTACAACTTCCTCAGCAAGAGCTTTCGCAACAACCTGATCAATACCGTGGTGAACTGCATACAGGTGGCTGGAGTTCATATAGGACCAGGGTCCCAGCCTAACGCAGCTGACACAGGAGAAAAAAAGAGGCCGGGAAGCAGCGGAGGCTAAGTGAAATGAGTACCAGTCACTCAGACATTGGATAAATTCTAATAAAGCAGGACTCTACTGTATACATAGACAATGCAAGATAAGACCTATCATTTTAACTATTTAGCCATTTGAAAATGTGGAAATGTTAATAAAAAAAATACTAGTTAAAATGATCCAGTTAAAATGAATAGCAATATTGGGGTATTTTATTGCATGATACAGGCAAGTATGTGTGTTGCACTGCTGCATTCAGAACCAGATAATGTACTCTTATGATGTAGGCTAAGTTGTATATGTTTAGTTATGTACATAATAACTAAACAGATACAACTTAGATACAATTTAGCTTACATCATTACAGTACATTATCTGGTTCTGAATGCTGCAGTTCAACACATACAGTACTTGCCTGTATCATGCAATAAAGAAAATCACAATACTGCTATTCATTTTAACTGGAAAATATAAGTAACTTAATTTGCTGTAGTTGCAGTTCACTATCTCGCTTCTTGTTGGTTTATGAGGAAGTCTAAGCTGATCATATGACTTCCATTTCAGCCGCCCAGGGCGAGTTTCTTTCCACTACAAACAATGTGGACTTGGTGATAAGAAGAGCGAGAAAGGGGAAAAGATTTCACGTTTCTGTACACACCTGAGCTTAGAGGTCAAACCTCTGGAAGCGAGTGCTGCGGAACTCTGCAAATTCACCAATGAAATTCTGATGATTCTGATTAATTCGTTTTTGCAACATGGGACACTAGAACAGACCATGTACAAGCAGTGCTTTTTTTTTAACTTGTTTATTCTAGATCTAGAAACAATATTTACGGTATTTGTTAAAAAGGCAACCTTCATAGTTCTTACTTTAAAACCCTTTAAAAATCAACTGGTTAAAAGAATAAAAAGGCATAAATATAATAAATAATTACATCATAATTAGATACAGATATGAGGTAAACAAAATATGACAAAATATATATCACAGGTGTGAAGTTGCGGATGGGCACTTCAGTACCATATTTCTACAGCACAACATGAATACAAAAAGACAGCATGTGGGGGGAGGATACATCTAGTGAATATAGTGCATGAATAGCATAATTGAAAGAACTCTTAAAAATTACGACAGACAAAAAACAAAACACTACATGCAGGAAGAAAGGAAGATTACATGTTATCTACTTAACTTATAAGGCCCCAGTTTCCTTTCTTATCTAAAACAAAATGGATAGTATCGTGCCGCTTAGACAATATAATACTCAGTACGCATACAAATAGGGTATGTAAAACAATTATGCAATATGGTTAATCATACCAACTGCAAATTAGAAAACAATGACTGTATATGCTACAGTGAGGTACTACTTCCTTTACATCTTCATTAAACTTGTGAATAATGCAGCAATGTACTGAATGACAGTCAACAGTCCTCTTCTCAGAACACGTAACAAAAGATACACTGCCACCAAGTGGCCACTGCGTGTATGTGGCTTTAGAGGGACTACTCAAACAGGTAGGCTCCATAAACAGAACCCTACATAGAAAAACACGCTAAATTCATAAATGTCTACAATTCAACAACCAGGAACTGTGGATAGGGTTGGAATCCGGAATCGGAGGAACCGGATCCAACATTGAGGAACCGGAATCGGTTCCTCAATGTTGGAATCGTTTCCAGAACCGGATTATCACACTGTCAGAGCTGGTATCTGGACTTCACGTCTGCTATACCATTACGATACAAGGGGTTCTCAAACGTTTTAATTTCAAGAACCACCATAACTCTGACAGTGTACAAATGTGTACAAATTTGTACACTCTCAGAGTTACAGACATTTAAAGGGTCCATTTGGAACCCCCTCAAGTAACCCAGAGGGTCCCTGTACTTCACTTTAAGAACCAGTGAGGTATATATAGGAATCAGTTAAGAGGGAATCGTTAAGGAACCGGAATCGTTCGAATACTAACGGATCCGAACCCTAACTGTGGAGGAGTCAGACAAAGAAAGGCACACACGCGCACGCACGCACGCACACACAGCTACAGTATTATAGGTCAGGAAGAAGCCACAGCTGATCAGGTGTCCATAGGGGGAAGGGGTTCTTTAGAGTGGTCATTGTACATGAAGGTCTGCTCGATGTTGAAGTCTGGAGGCAGGTGGTCCTTGTGGACCTCCATGTGCGACGACACCATCTTCAGCGTGGAGAAGTAGAGGCCACACACTGTGCAGCGGTACATGAGTGCCCCAGCATGCGTCTTCAAGTGGCAGATCATGGTGGATCGGCCCCGGAAGAAGCGCAGGCACACCTTGCACTGGTACGGCTTCTCGCCGGTGTGGATGCGGAGGTGGTAGGTGAACTCGCCGGAGTGGGCGAAGCGCTTGCCACAGTAGCGGCAGCGGTACCACTTCCCCCGCGCACACGCCGCCCCATCCAAGCCACCGCTGCCGTTGGTCAGGAGCCCCGCGGGGAAGCCCCCTACTGGCCCCTGTAAGAGTTTATCAGACAGACCAAAACCCATCCCCAGGCCAAAACCCAGGTTGGTCATTTTCACAAGGCTTCCAGCCTCCCGCGGAGACGACGACGAGGGGGAGCCTTCCAGAATCTGGTCAGCTCTCCGCTTTCCCAACCACCCCTGGCCCCCCAAGCCGTTCCCTATGGACTCTGTGGTGTGTAGGCTGAGGTGGTACTGAAAGGCAGACGAGGAGCGGAAAGTCTGTGGGCACAGGAAGCAATGCATCTCTTCCGCTTCGCCTGCGCCCCGGGCATCTGCTCCGGTTTTGAAACCCTGCTCTCTCTCCTTCGCCGCCGCCTCCTCGGCGTGCAGGGCCATGTGCCTGTCGAGTTGGGAGCGCTCTAGGAAGCTGTGGGCACAATGTGGGCAGGAGTAGACAGCCAAGGAGAGGTGGGTGAGGGTGTGCCACAGAAGTGAACACAGGGTGAGCTGGGGAAGGTGGCACACACCACAACTCAGGGACTGGGCGCACACGTGGCTCAGTAGGTGGTCTCTCACCGCCTGGGGAGAAGGTGAGGCACATGAACGCAAAAGATGAGCATATTGTACAGTACACGCAACTGGTACAGACTCAGGAGGAAGAAGGGTTCCATGTTTTTTTTATTCAATAGATGAGTTGTGTGATAATGCATAGTTATCTTTCAAAAACACAATGAAAAACCTGATGCAAGTTTCCTGCCACATTTCCAAAACTTAGACAGATAGAAAATTACATGCACAGCTCTATTTCAATACTTTGCATCATGTTTATGAACGTAGGACATTTTTGTTGCATTTTCTGAAATTATTACATTACAGTCATTTAGCAGATGCTTTATCCAAAGCGACTTACAGTAAGTGCATTCAACATAGGTAGGCAAGGAAACCACTAATCACCAGAAGTATTAAGTGCATTCTCTTCTAAAACAAGCAACTAAGAGTATACCTAGTGCTAAAGTAAAAGTGCAATATATCAGCTACCTACTTTCATAAACAAATGAGACAAATAGGCAAATTAAATGAGCAAGAGCTAAAAACAAGATCGAATAAACAAGATCCAAAAAGACAAGAGCTCGTACAACTAATTGACAACAAGTAGACAAATGCCATATAATCTGGTTTTAAGCCATATTCGTACAGGACTAGTAATACCTGAGGACCATGAGGTCCTCATTTAGCAAGTATTCGACTATCCACCCATGTCTGTGTTTTATGCGGTGCATTAGCACAAGATAAGCGAAGTTACTGACATTACCCCAGATATGATTGAAAATGTCAAGACCCGGCCCAGATGGCTGGCGTAGTGGTCCGGGCACCTAGGCTGCTAAAGCGTGTTGCGGGATCAAATCCCAATGACCTTTGCTGCGTGTCACTCCCCATCTCTCTCTCCCCATTTCCTGTCAGTCTACTGTATACTGTCCAATAAACGCAGAAAAGGCCCCAAAAATATCTTTAAAAAGAAATTTAAAAAATGTCAAGGCTCTGCATGACATCCGCTTCCAGCACACTATTTTCCTCTGCAAACACATTCTGAAAAATATTTATACTTTAACTTGGAATTGGACTCGATACTAAATTATGGACAAACTACTGCAATTATTACAAATTACCAGGTCTCGCCTAAAGCTGTAGGGAGACAAAACTCACTGACCTGGAGGTCCTTGGTGAGGGTTTTGCTGCACACTGCGCACTGCAGCTCGGGTCCCAGGCTCTGGGTGGCACCAGTGAGTGCCCCCTGTGGCAGTGTGTAGCCTGCAGCTGCATGACGGCGATGGCGAAGTAGTTTGTTTTGACTGCAGAACTGGAGTCGACACATGTCACAGGAGAAGAGTTGCACACCGACGTGCAGCAGGGCATGGCTGATGCCGGCAGCGTGGTCCGAAAACGAAGCACCGCACACCCGGCAAAGGCCAGTCTCCGTCAGGTGGCTTTCTGCGTGTGCGCTAAGAGCGGCCGGGTCGGCCGGGAGAGACGCCGCGCAGGCTTTACACGACCCCGCACTCCCCGTCACCTAGAAGAAGGATGTAGCGTATGTGATCACACTGTCATTTCTATCAAGCGGTTCTACATTTGTCAAAATCCACACTGGGACAGCAGAGCATGAAGCACATTGTAACCTGGAAATAGCAGCCTGATTTGATTAAAAACCAATAGCGAGCACTCTTATTGACAGTGACCTATGGCTTATAATCTCAAAAACATTACCTGGCCGCCGGAGTTGGTGCCGCTTCCGTTCTCCACACAAACAAGGTCATCTTCGTCGTCCTCCTCCTCGTCCTCTTCCATGTAGTTCTCGTCATCGCTCAGCTCAATGATCTCGCCTGCCAGCTGACCCCACTGCTCATCCTCTTCAGTGCCCTCAATCGCCCTGCTTCCCCGCAGGGGGTCTCTCTCCTCATCATTCCGCCCCGCTTCTACCTCCCCAAACATGAGCCCGTCGTCCTGGGTCACATCCGCCGCCCCTCCCTCTGCCACGCCCCCCCCCTCCGCCGTCCCACCCTCTGCCGCCCCGACCTGCAAGCCGCCCAGCGGGTCTCCCGAGGACGCTGCCGGGGTGCAGACCTCCGGCCCACGCTGAGCTGAAGGATCAGGAAAGGAGCAGGAGTCGGAGGGCACAGGGACGCTACTCTGAGGCAGAGAGGTGGTCATGCCCTCGCAAATAGCCATCCGTCCATCACCATCTCCGCAGATCCCCCTGTCGCCAGCCTCGTGTTCCCCCTCCCCCACCTCAGTCTTCAGCTGGGGAAGCACAGGGCCTGGAGGCAGGACTCTGTGAGGCTGGCTTTTGGTCAAAAGACTGTGTTCTCCAGTCAGCTGACTCTCCGCTGCCATCTGCCCGTAGCCCATGTGAGACTGGACGTCTTCCGTCTTGAGGTGCAGCGACAGGGAGGCAGAGGTGTGGTTCGCCTCAAGATCTCTGGGTGTCCTATGCTGGAGGAGAGGGGAGGGTGCGGCGGCCGGGGTCGGGGCAGCGGAGGGACCAGCCGACGATGACAGGGAGGAGCAAGAGGCCGCGGACGAACACACGGAAACCGCAGCGGCAGCATCAGTGGCCATGTTAGAGTCCAGTCCCAGGTCTCCGGCGCCATTTGCTTTACAGTTTGTCGTCACTGAGGCCTGCATGTCAGGGAACGTGGCATGGCAGGCCCTCACCAGCTCACTGACGCCCAGCCGCTCAGCTAGCTCATACAGCACCCCTACATCTATCAGGTCGGTCAGGATCTCCCCCGTGTAGATGAACGTCAGCACCTTCTCAAAGCTGGCCGGGGAAATGAATTCCAAGGAGAAGGCAGTAGTGGAAGAAGACTGGGCCCGGGCAAAGAGGCTACGGAAATACGCTCCAGCGCAGGCCAGGACAGCACGGTGAGCTGAAAAAGAGCGGTTCCCCACCTGCAGGAACACATCGCAGTACATTCGGGACTGCCGGCAGCGGTTAAGCTCAGACAGGAGGCCAGCAGCGTGGCCGGGGCCCTGCAACCGGATCCTCATTCCCGCTGCTGCTACTGCAGGCCCTGGCCTGTTTCAGTCAAACTGTGGAAGTGAAACAGGAAGGAAGTCATTGCAATGGAACACTATAGACGTGTGTGTGTGTGTGTGTCTGTGTCTGTGTCTGTGTGTGTGTGTGTGTGTGTCTGTGTGTGTGTGTGTGTACACATACATACATGCTATACACACACACATACACATTATATATATATATATACACACGCATACACATTATATATATATATATATATATATATATATATATATATATATATACACACACACATACACACATACACATTATATATATACACATTATATATATATACACACACACACACACACACACAGTGTGTGATATGTGTTTTGATTGATTGATTGATTGATTGATTGATTGATTGAATACTTTATTAGACAGAAATGTAAACTGCACGAGGCAGTCAAGACATTTGGGCTAAAAGGAGAAAACTAAAAAGTCCTGGGGACTTGTTTCCATAGTGGTCCTATAAGTATTCAATTCATCAACATAGCATAGAAATAACACCAAAATACTATAGACCCCTTAACAGACGACGTCACACTGATAAGAAGAACCAGTGTGCGCGCGCAGGCCGGCACCAAATTAAACCCATTCTGTCATGTCCCGCTAGGACGCGCCTCACTAGCCAACACACAAGAGGAGGTTGAATGTACTGAAACACCCCGAAACACTATGTTGGGAATTGATTGCATGAAACAATCACGTGCGTCCAGTCTCACTGTTATATAATTGGTCTATATCATCAACAAATGTAAAACACTATATGTACAAAGTAGGAACAAAATGTATTTATTAGTATAGTTATATTATACTTGTCAGTGTCTCCTCATTACTCATTACTTTGCAGAGAAAACTCTTAACATTGGAAGACTTTCCATCACCTGTTAGATACGTACGGGGTAAATCCACATTCTGCGAACATCTAGAACTATTCTGTAGAAAAGTTCCATCGGATTAGCCAGAGATTTCTCAATCGTGCATGTTGACAAGTTACATTGTTACAGTTTGACCATCACCAAAGAAAAAACGTTACATTCTGTTAGCTCTGCAATCTCTACCAGTTACATGATAACTCTATAATATAATGCTAGACTGATTAGATCCCTTACGATATTAAAATCCCCCTCTCATTGAGAACAATGCCCGTTGGTTTTTTAAGATAAATTATAAACATGCCTTACCCATAGAAAGCAGTGCTTTTATAGTTTAGGCAAACAGAACACTTGTCTCTGTTATTTTTTTTTATTGAGAAGCAAACGTTGGTCGCACATTTATGACGTAATATCACCAAAAATACAGTTTGGGCGCCATCTACTGTCTGGATGACTGGGTAGACGCTATGGCAGTGGCTCTCTTTAAAGTGGATTCCAGGGACTCTCTCTGGGTTCCTTTAGGGGGGTTTAAATTGGCCCTTACACGTCTGTAACTCTGACAGTGTACAAATGGAACCAAATGGACCAGTTAGGGTCCGTTTGGTTCCATTTGTACACTGTCAGAGTTAAGGGGAGACCTTGAAATGTAAAAGTTTGAGAACCACTGCGCTATGGTAAACAGTCACCCGGGCTGTAGGCAGTAAACACACAATAGTGGGGAGGGGAGGGGAAGGGGTGCAAAAAGAAAAGGCCAATAATATTCATAATGATAATTACAAAATTTATTCAGATTACCATTTCCTTTAGCTCACCATGTCTAAGGTGATAAATGATACTCATTCAACAGACTATGAAACATCATCATGGTTCAAATTCATGGGTGATCTTCACAACATTGACATGAATAATAAAAAATGTTGTTGCCTCATCTAATGCCATAATCTTTATTTAGTCTTTTGGCTATTACAGATAATTCTCCACAAATAGCCATACATAATTAGAATATCGTTTTTATGTTCTTGACATGGTACGAGTAGGCCTATAGGAAATTATAAAAGACAATGAAAAAACAAACGTGACAATCATATGTTTCCAAAACTACCAGTAAGAAATAATTTACAAAATCGAGTCTTATCCATTTCTGACTTTTAAGTTGTACGTCCATTACAGATTTTAACATTAAGTATGCAGTAGGTACATTTACAGTATATTGACGTCATGTCTTTAATCTGGGAGAATAACACTGACATATTTCATACAGTATTTCAACCATTCAATTTTCTAGACTAAGCAGAATTTCATAATTATTTCAGTTGGTCTATCACAGATTTTTTTTTATATTGGCCATCTTTGACCATTGCACTGTAGCAACAGGCACACATAACTAACAACATGACATACTGTATGTTTATACTTTATTTGCAAAGCCAAAGAAGAATAACTGTTTTGGTCCAGTGACAACAAATATTATTTAAAAAATAAAATAAATCACCCTCTCAAACCACTCGCAACAAAGGGCGTACAATCACCCAAAACAGTTTGCTCTTTTCATTTTCACTATCTGACAACTATCTTGTTGTCGGTTATTCATCACCATTGCTGGATTATTGCACTTCTTTAGGAGGAAGTGGAAATGTAGCGGTCAGATTGTAATGTACTGTATATACTCTAGAATTACTATGGACAGCTACAAACGTCTTTTTTTTTGTCATTTTGAGATAGAGTCAATGACAGCACACGTTTGAGCAATATTATCTATCAACAAATTGAATGAATATTGCTTTTCAATTGTTTGATATGTTGTTCAGGCTCCTGTGACAATACAATTACTGTACATAAGATGTTATATAGTACCCTCCCGCCCCCCATAGTCAATTTCCTTTATTATTATTCTACACAAAGTCAACTTTCTCGCATGTTGCCACCAGTTTCTGTGCAGAGGCATTTTCAGTTCAAACTATTAACGCTTCCGGGAATTGGTTCGACCCAGACTGGCAGTGCTGGATCGGCGAGCGAGAACAGGCGTGGCAGTGGTAGGGGGGGTTTCGTTAGGGCAGCCATGTTGGAGCAGTATATCTGTACAGCCTTTGCTCCCAGTTTTCTTTGCCATCATCAAAGCTGTCTGGCCTTGGTCATCCTTTGCTTTCACGTCACTTCCATACTGCAGGGAAAAACATTCAATTAGTTGAAATGTGTCAACAATTATAATGGTGTGTCTACTCTATTACTGTACATACCATCTGGATTTTTGTTCATATCTATTTTTGTGGGTTTCAACTGGAGTACTGTGGAATTCTCTTTTAATATTTGATGAGTCTCTCTATATTATGTTTTAGATCCCTAATAGTAGTAGTACTAGTAGTACTAGTATATATAGTCTTTTTGTCAGTATACTGTATATATGTATACTGATATATACATATATACGGTATATACCAATAAAAAGGACTAGAACACTGTTTTAGAACTGTTTAGCCCACTGTTTATTAGCATGCTGTTTGTTTTTAAACTGTGTATGTCTGTCCACTGTTAGATGTCTGGCTCGTTTGAAATACTTTAGTTGGATTGATTGAATCAGTGATTTATTGATTAACCACCTAAACTTTAAGTGGTTCATCAATAAATCACTGATTCAATGGGTCTTAAACCCTATACTTAGTTGACCGGACTCCCAAGGGCCCTATACTTAGTTGACTGGATTCCCAAGGGCTCTACACTAAATATCTTACAATATGTGAAAATAGCCGATCTACACGCACGCACGCACGCACGCACGCACGCACGCGCGCACACACACACACGCGCACACACACACACACACACACACACATGACTTCTGATTACTGTATGTTCAGCTTGTCAATTTGCATTTGTATCTATGCCCATCAGATAATCCATACTGCTACTAAATCAGGGGTGCACCAGCAAAAGACCAGTTGAGCATTTCTGCACAGGAAAACCAATGACTTTCCTCTTCCAGTCTATCCTCACGGCACCCTCTGGAAAAACAACAACACAATACAGAGGCTAAACTATGAAGAACTAGAAACAAAGGCTAACTCACCCAGACGAGCAGCTGCGTCATGACCGCGTCTCCCAGCTGACATGCTGCGTGCAGGGCCGTACGAGGCCACGAAGGAGACCCGGTGGGGTGAGAGTTGATCTGTTCCTTGGTGCTGTGTGCCAGGAGGAGCAGCAGCCTGGGCAGGTCTCTATCAGTCACAGCAGAAAGCAGCCACGCTGACATGCTGCTGGAGCCGGTATCCTCTGTGTGCTGGACAGCCACGCCTGGGACCAGGGGCGCC
The DNA here is from genome assembly GCF_963280865.1 of Gymnoscopelus braueri. Classification (NCBI taxonomy): domain Eukaryota; kingdom Metazoa; phylum Chordata; class Actinopteri; order Myctophiformes; family Myctophidae; genus Gymnoscopelus; species Gymnoscopelus braueri. The sequence continues at coordinate 27,779,850 of NC_137614.1, read as the reverse complement.
ACGAAAACCCGCTGCTCATACTTGGCACGAATCCATGACTCTCTCTCCTCACTGGGGGGAAAAAGGCACACAGAGGAACCGATCACACGCATGTATATACAGTACACACATGCACACCCATGCATAAGAATGCATTAGGGATGCGTACTCCCTAAACCCCCTCCCTGCACGGATGATGCCAGATGTTTCACAATCAGCAGAAAAGCTAATCCAGGGACATTATCCCCAAAACAGTATTCATACTTGGCTGATCAAAACATAAATACATGAAAGAAGAACTGCATATATGGGGAGATTTGGGGAAATTAATTCATGTTACTGCTTGGACTCACCGTGTGGCGCTGGGCAAAGGCTTTCTCCTGCCTTGGGTGCAGCTCTCCCAGATGCTGTTAGCCATATGGTTGCCAATGGCAGCCAGGACCTGTGTGAGCTCGCCTGGCCAGTCATCCAGGTCCAGGGAGCGGACACGAGACAGGTGGGTGCCCAGGTTCCTGTGGATCCCCGAGCACTCAATGCAGATCAGTGCACCCAGGTTAAGGCTGGCCCAAGTGGGGTCTGGACAGACAGAAGAGAACAAGTACACACATTTTTTGTCATGATAGAGAAAATCGTGAATCTTCCTTTTGGCACAGCACCAGAGGAGAGAGACTAGAGGTGATTGGATGGAAGCTCTAAGAACTCACTTGCTGCTTCGCAATCCACACACTGACTGTTTCCCTTGGCGTTGCGGACAGCTTGTAATGCTACTGCCTCATTATGGCTGCTCCTCCGTGCCTACAAAGTCACATGCACACACAGACACAAAAACACGCAATTTATTTACGTTCATGCGTATCAACATCTGGGCAGGACACCAACATTAAGAAAGATACATCATCATCATGATAGAATCACATACACCTGCTGTGTTTTCCATTTCCTTACTAACAATAAATCACCCCTGGGTTAGTGTTCAAGTGTCCTTGAGCAAGAGACTGAACCCCTAACTGCTCCCGATGAGCAGGTTGGTTTCCTCCTGCCTTGCATGGTTTCCTCCGCCATCGGTGTGTGAATGTGTGCGTGAATGGGTGAGTGCAATGCACATTGTAAAGCACTTTGGGTAAAATGGCGCTACAGTATATAGATGCACCATTTACCAAATGTGCATCATACAGTGACTCCACTAGACCATCCATCAGAGTGAATTCTGAGCGACAGGTCGTGATTTACCTTGTTTCTGCCACTCTCACAGGACTGCAGGCTGGCCAGAATCTGGCTCTCAATAGCTACCACCCAGGAGTCCCTGTCCTCCAGACTCTGGGCCTCAAAGTGCCACGTCTGCCCGGTGAATGATACTATGATGAAGTCTGCATTCTCCTCCTCTGCAGGGGACATGGCAAGAAACACAGCTGAAATGTGTCAACTTTATTGTGACATCATACGATTACAGATGTTAAAGAGTGGGTGAAATTATTTTGTTGCGCAAGCTCTCAACATTTACAGTCACATGGAGGGGTTAGAATAGAGAAAAGAATAATAGAGAAGATGGAGCAAAGTTAAATAACAGGAAGGCACAGTCTACAATGTCCAAAATACATCATTTGCATATTAGAAATAGAAATTTCGGAAGACAGAAATGCAGTGTTAATTAATAGTTAACTTACACAACAGAGGGACTACATAAAGAACAAAAGAAAATTTGACGTAAGGAAAAAGAACAGCGGGAAGAAATCACTGTTATGATGTGAAAACAATCATTATGAACAACTCACATGTCGTATGTAACTATGCCAGACACAAAGAAAGGAAACTAAACAGAGAACGATGGAAATAAATAACAAGCAGATTCATCACCATCAGCCTAGTTTGTTACCTGTCTTATTAATGTTTCTCAAGCTACCAAAGCTCTTTAATTTCCACATTTTGCGCTTTGCTGCAGATAGATAGATAAGCAAAAGGAGCAGAAAGGAAGAGAAAGAGAGAAAGGCAAATGCAAGGGTTGAGAACGAGCAGTAAAGACATTGTAAGAGAAACATACAGTATCAAACATCATTAGAGCAGAAAGAGATGAAGGTAGCTACACGAGAAAACATACAGTTTGCTATTATGATTATAGATAATACATATATTTTCTTAATATATAACATTCTATTTCCCATACACTGTTGGCCTGGGTATTTAGAAACTCCTACATAAAATGTAGACTATATTCTTTAAATGGCAATATTGATATTTTTCACAGTATTTGTATAGGCCAGTATTTGTAGCTGTAGCATCATTGTTAGTAGTCATTGCATATCGTATTAGAGTTGTGTTAACATTAGGATTAACCGCTTTCAACCTGGTGTCACTATTTTTGGCATGTCATTATTGAGATTTACAAAGATTCTCCCGAAAAGATTACTATAATTTTGTATTCAAAAATAGTGAAAATAGCAGATATCCATATTGTGAGCTTGATGTTTTTGGACGCTATGTTAAAATTAAATATATGCTTTCACTGAGATAACACATCAAGGATAAAAACACAATAAAGCCAAAGACTTATTTCCACTGTGATCCTTGTAAGCTTGTAGATGTGATATTTTAGTTATTGGTTGTATAATTAACTACAGTATAGGCTAACAGTCAAGTAATATCAGAATATTAGCTGGTACAAACTGTAACGTAAATATATACGTAACAACTCGTCACCTTCAGCTTGGCCAACAGCTGTGTCTCCTTTTTGGTTCATGCTCTTCTTCCTTCTATTCTTCTTTCTGTCGCTCATGGGAGATGATTGGCTGGGATCTTTTCCAACAAAGGGGATGGTTGCTCCTTCCAGAGCATCTGACATTTGGGTGCAAAATGATGACTCATAAATCACACCATGAACAGTTGTGTCTCGAGATCACAGCCCCAGTGGCCGGTTGTAAAGATTTCACTTAAAACATATGGGTTTCATAATGGTTAGAAAGATCATATTTAGGTGCCTGTGTCGATGGCTCTATGTACAGAAACACATTCTGATTGGTTTGATTTTTGTGTTTGTTGTTTGTGAGTTCACTCTATATCATTGAAGATTTAAGTAATAATAAAAGTCAAGTGATTTCTTTCTTTCTTTCTTTTTCCAATTAAGATCATATTGAATATAAACAGTACATTTGAAATCTTAATTGCATTTTTAAATACAAGCTTAACTAAGTGCTTAATGCAAATGGCTCAGGTATTTTCTAAATGCAGGTGTTTGTGATGTGTGTGACACAGTTTTCTCCATGGATTAAACAAGACATTTCGTATTGTAAATGATTAGTTATCTTCATGATAAACTATATCATAGAATGGTGACGAGTGCTTGTGGAATGAAAAGGTGAACACAGTAAAATCCTGTAGAAAGAAAAATGTTAATATATCCATTTATACATTTTAATGAACACTGAATGATTTTACAGTAAATGCTCCCACAGTATACACACCAACACTTTGTGCCTTGGCGGACAACGTGGAAGGACATCGCTGGAGTCCTCTGTCTCCTTGAGGAGACACCACACCAGTCCTGTCATCAACAACACTCAGGGTGGAAGGACAGAGCTGAGCACCTGACAAAGACAGAAAGAAAGAAGCAGGTAATTAATAAAGCCTGAGTTACTCAGTTCTGTGCGGGTGTCGTGCACCAAAAATAGCAGATCTACAAACTCATCCAAGGGTGGCAGAGAGAGAAAAAGTAAATGGGCCAACAGGTAGCTATTTTTAGCAGCTCATGTTAGTGAATGTAAGACAGCAGTCAGGGTCAACTATCAGGTGAAAAACCCTTGAAAATCACTTGTTTTCATACAAAAAAATTAGGCTTACTAAATTAGGCTTTACTCTAAATGCAATAGTTAGACTGTTTTGTTTTGTGATATGGTATGATGCAAGCTGATATATGATATAATACCATACAATATGATGTATGATGATGTGATTTGATACTCAACACAATATTATATTCCATTTTGAACTATTTAGGCTAAATTGCACACTTCATGCACAAACAAAAGGCACATTTAGAAACATAAAACACAATAACGGCACCCACACACTCGAGCACACACATACACGCACGCACGCACGCACGCACGCACGCACGCACGCACGCACGCACGCACGCACGCACGCACGCACGCACGCACGCACGCACGCACGCACGCACGCACGCACGCACGCACGCACACACACACACACACACACACACCAGGATCACTGCATCCACACAGCTGCTGAACTGAAGGTCAGAGGAATTGAAATGGGTCGGGGGCTACAATCAACAGGCATAAACAAAGTCTCTATCTCTCTGTCTCTCTCTCTCTTTCCCCCCTCTCTCTCTCTCTCTCTCACACACACACACACGCACGCACGCACGCACGCACGCACGCACGCACGCACGCACGCACGCACGCACGCACGCACGCACGCACGCACGCACGCACGCACGCACGCACGCACGCACACACACACACACACACACACACACACACACACACACACACACACACACACACACACACACACACACACACACACACACACACACACACACACACACACACAGCTGTTCAGACAAATCTACAAGAGTACCTGTGCTGGTGCTCTCAGTGGTTGCTATGTCCTTTGTTAGTCCATTAACTCCAGGTACAGAGCTGTTGGGGCCGGGGGAGGGCCCAGAGGAGCTTCCTGCCGGGGCCACAGCTCTGGGAGGCCGTTTCCCTGGAACCTTCACTGTCACACGCAGGAGGTCAATCTCCTTCCCATGAGCATTCTGCATGTAGTCCTGGAACAGTCAAGACATCACAAATCAGGCCTTTTCTTCAGGAATCCAGTATGATTAGGGTGTAAACGTCTTTCTGAACACCAAGTGTCAGGAAATGTTTCTATGTCAACATAACAGCTTGAAGCCAATATAAATGACAATCTAATCCCTGAGTATGATCTATGAGCAAAATGGCCGCCATGTGAATATGGCCAATGCCTCCTGTTCAGTGTTGGGGAAACATCACAATTTAGGGACTTTGAAAAGTGTGACCTGTTCGGAAACAGCAATTTTGACTGTAATTGAAATCCTGTCCAACCCTAGGCTACATTACAAGGTAAACAAACGTGGCAGTCCTTTTACTGTTTCATTGTGAAAGCTGTCAGGCATTAGCTGCTATTTCTCTGCGTTTTACCACCATATTGATCTGGCTCGTGGTGTTCTCTTACACTGGAGTTGGAGTGGTAGGACAGCGCGCCATTGTTGGACAGGGTGACGTATTTCTTCTTCCACTCCTTATTCAGCGAGCTCCCACTTCTCTTCCACAAGATACTCTGTGAGAAACAAAGACCAAGGTCACTCACTGCACACAAAGCACCACAGCACCCTGCATCATCTCTTGCTGGACTTAGAGAGCCAAAACAATAGAGGCAGTCTATTCCAAAGAGGAGTCTGTCTGTCTGTCTGTCTGTCTGTCTGTCTGTCTGTCTGTCTGTCTGTCTGTCTGTCTGTCTGTCTGTCTAGCAGTGTAACTCTCAGAAAGAGTGGTCCGACAGAGCTAACAATAACAGCTGAAGCAATCAGACATTATTAATAGCACACCCTTGGGAATGATGGAAAAGATGAAACAAATATATATATATTTTTTTTTGCTTGCTTTATTGCTTATGTAAGTAACTTAATGAATTAAGTAGATTTTTGCTCTGTTTGTTTCACTGAACTTACGTTTGAAGAAGGAATTGGCGCATTTAGCTTTTCTGAAAAACATACTGAAACACATCAATGTGCTTGCTGTTGACGATTCTACGCTATGTCGTAACATCACATCAAACAAACCTGTTTGATGGGGATGGCACGTCCACTGCCCAGGTCCCCTTTAGCATCAGCAGATTTTTTCTCATCACGGTTCTAAAAGGAGTCAAACAACAAGGCGAACAAGGTGAAGACAGCAGGCCTTTTGAATGGAGAGAGTTGTAGAGGGATTTGGATATCAGGTCGGACAAGTCAACTAGAGGACAGCGGTGGCATGGGATGACAGGAGGCTAAAGGCATGACACGACAGTGTTGGCAACAACTGACCTTGAAGAGGGAAGGTCGTCTGTGTGGGATGTTCTTCAGGGAGCGGGAGTGGATACTACCACCAACCTCACCCCCCCCTACAACACGTAGCTCTCTGTGGCCAACCACAGGGGTGGAGGGGAGGGAGTAGGCATAGTCACTACTCTGACCATTACTGGCCTGAGAGAGTGGCAGTGAAGGAGGAGAGGAGGGTGAACGAGAGAGGGATGGAAATGAGGGTAGAGATGAAGAACGAGAATGGGTTGAAGTTCATGTCATGAGATTAAACAAAAACAAAATTGATCAAACAAAGTTGACAACAAATGGACAATGATTGACAGCCTTTTAGAAGTTGGTGAACAATGGGTATGGATAATAATGAGTCATGATATAGGGATTAGGGCATTCACAGAATAGTCGAATATTCGAATATTCGAATATCAAACCGACTATTCGACTATCAAACCACTATTCGGAAAAAATAAAAAAAGGAAAAAAAAGGTTTTTATTTTTATTTTTTAAGATTTTTTTTTTAAAAGTGGCTTTTCTAGAGCAGACACGCAGCTGTGAGCTCTGGTGTGACGCCAACTTGCATTCCTTGAGTCGAGTCATCAATGCCATAAAAAAAATAAAAATAAAAATAAAACTTTTTTTAAATTTTAATTTTTTTTAATTTTTTTATAATCAAACCGAATAATCGACTATTCGAATACTTTTGGGTCGAATAATTCGAATACCATAAATCACTATTCGTTAATGCCCTAATAGGGATGCATGTAGAGAATGTGATGTACTGTGAGAATGGAAATGGGGACCTAAAGCAGCTACAGTATAGTACATTATACCTCTTCATTATCAGTGTTCAACCTCTGAAATGTCCATTGTGTTATTGTCTCTCTTCAAGAGACAATAAAGTGGCCGCACACACTGGTAGCCAAAGTGCCAATTTTTTATTCTGGATACAGAGTAATAAAAACCAACCGGCTAACTGCCTTCTTCAGGGTATCTGAAATCAACCTCTGAAATGTGTCACTCTTGGAATCTTGGAGAATTATAGTACTGAGCCTCAATTTGTCCTATTTAATTAATAATGTAGTTATGTATTCCAAATATATGTTCCATGAAGAAAAATAATAAATGATTGTTATATTTCACTTGCTTTCCAGTATTGTACTTTTTGAAAAGTAGCTTTGATTCTTTGCAATTATTAACATTGAGAAATGCAGAAAAACACCTCAAAGGTGGACACCTTGAGATATTGCTTTAATATTGACGGTCGATTACTGCAGTGTTTGCTATTTTCATTAGGCTCAATTTCTAGCTTTAGTGGAAAAACTGTCTTTGCCTAGACAAAAACACAGATCCCTGACTGCTTCATTACCCTTGCATAATAACCTCACGACTACAAATGTTTTTCACTTTCCCTGTATTTTAAACTGTATTACAACCCTTTATATGCTGAGTAATTTCATAGCTCCCGGGGCCAGTGTAAAGCATTAAAAGCTGATTGTAGAATTACAAGCTTTTAGGGAAAGGTTGTTCAGCAGCTGTGCTGCATGTTTAATGCTTTTACCTGGCCAGGGAAAGATGCTGATCCTGGGGTAGAGCCTCCAGAGTGACTGGGAGAGTTAGGGAGAGACTTGCAGGATGCCAGGAGGGCTGCCTGCTTCTTCTGAGCAACTATCTTCTGGGCGGCTGTGAGGGGAGGACAATACAATGATGATTAGAGGGTTCCTCTATCAGTAATATCATTAACCACTTTAACCCTGGCGTCCCTATTTTGGGCATGTCGTTACGGGCAAACATTTTCAAAGAAATTCAAACGTATTCAACACTTTTCAGTAATAGCTAAAATAGCACATCTACAAGCTTGTCATTGAGCTTGTAGATGCGCTGTTACAATATTTACACCGTTATCCGATGAAGCATAGAATAGGGCTTAAGTTGTTAACTGATCCTAGTCACCTAATAAAAACTACTAAATATGTTGATATTCATGGTGACTACTCCTTAAAGTATTTTGGATGGCAAACAGTAATGTAATGTAGCTGCATGTCCATGTAACTGCAGAGACAATCTTCTTCCACTCACCCTCAGAGAACACACGGTCAACGTTGAAGCCATAAGTGGCACATGTCTCATAGAACAATGAGTGACGCACATCGATGCACAGCTGCCTGGCTCTCTGATCCTCGATCACACGGGGGTTGGTGCTGCTTATTTTGTCTGAAACCAAAAGCAAGAGGGAAAACTAAAACCTCAGATCTATTATTGAGTGGTACAAACAAGCCTATCCAACATTTGGTCTGTTGATGCTTTGTATTGTCAGCAGACCTGGGCCAATGTGTTTGAACCAATTATCTAGAGTCTGTTATATGAACAGCCTATTGAGGCTGTTATGTCCATAGATTTCTGTTGATAAAGCCTTTAGAATGTAGCTGTTTATTCAAATTAATGCAGACTATTAAATTAACCATTCAAGTTCAAGTTCAAGTTTATTATGTCCCAAACTGGGCAATTTATGTTACAGCAGATAATAATAAGAAACTCCAAGACACAGTAAACATACATACAGCACAAGACATAAACATAGACATAACTTGAAAAGGAAGGAAGCAAGCACTCAAGACGAGTTTTTCGAAGTACCAAAGTACAGGGTGCACGGCTCAGTCAGATACAGTTCATAGAAAGGAATGCCAGCACTCACTTAAGTCCATTTAGGATATTTATTTAGTAGGCCTTCTTCAGCGTATATCTGAAGATAGATATACGCTGAAGAAGGCCTCTGGGCCGAAACGTCCGGTTTTGACGCTGTGTGCTGGGGAGCTATGAGCTACTAAATAAATATCCTAAATGGACTTAAGTGAGTGCTGGCATTCCTTTCTATGAACTATAAACATAGACATAGACATGATCACAAGATCCAGATAATAGCTACTAATAGCTACCTTCTCCTGCTTCCATTATTGATGGCACGAATGGAAGTAGGTACAAATGAGAATTTGTACCTATTGTTTTTGGCTGCAGGGGTCTTTAACCTTTGGCCAGAAGGCAATAATTCATATTCAGGATTTAGGGGGTGAGAGCTGTCCGCTCTAATAGATGATGCTTTTTTAAGCACCTGCTGGTCATATATATGACTCAGCCAGCTGAATTGTAACCCCACAATCTTGCTAGCCCCCCTCACAACCCTGTTAAGGGCATTTTTCTGTCTAACACCAAGGTTTCCATACCAACAAATGGCAGCAAATGAAATAACAGACTATGAAAACTCTGTAGAACAAAATCATCAGTGACTTATCCACCTGAAATTTGGCTAGCTTCCTTAAACAGAAGAGGCGCTGCTGACCTTTCTTACACACCATTTCAGTAATGAAATCCAATTTCAGACGATTGTCAATAATGGAGCTGAGATATTTATAAGTAGTTACCAAATCCACTGTCTAGCCATTTATGACACTACCCTGAGGAGCTGGTGGAGATCGTCTAAAATCAATACTCATGTCTTCAGTCTTTGTGACATTAAGCTGTAGGAATGCATCTTCACACCAAGAAACAAAGTCATCTACAACTGGGCCATGACTGGCCTCACTATCACTCAGAAGACTAACAATCACAGAATCATCTACAAATTTAACAATGTGTCTGTTATCATGTTGACTCCTACAATCATTAGTATACAGGATATACAAGAGTGGGGAAAGAACTCAACCTTGGGGTGAGCCAGTGGATGATGTTAGTTCTACCATTCACCTGTACCCTCTGGGTTCTGTTTGTGAGGAAATCAAGAACTCAACCAATAATACCTCAGTCTAAGCCAAAGTTGTTAACACATTGTTCAACCTAGTATGAATGGTGCTAAAGGCTGATGAGAAGTCAACAAAGGAGTCGAGGACTTTCATTCAGGAGTTGTGTCCACACACAGGCACACAGCCTTTTATGAGCCGCAGGCCACTATGAATATCATTTTCCATAGCACTTGCACGCACATTGACATGTGCACTGTTCATATCCACATTGTGTTAACTTCGCTCTTAATGCTAATAGCGTTCAGCCTGTACAATCTTTACCTATTGACATAAAGGAGTAAAGCGTCACCTAATTTGCGATCTCACCATGGGTCAGAAAGTACATTATTTCAACTATTTTCACGTTGACAGGCGACACGAGCCAGCCGGGCCAAAAAACCTGTGTGTGTGTGTGGGTGTGTGAGTGAGTCTGTGAGTCAGAGGAATATACCGACAGCTGTCGTCTTACCACAACAGCTTAGCGCAGTGAACCTGGGGTCCGTGGACCACCTGCCTCAAAAAAAGATTTATTTCATTTGATAATGTGCCCATCCCAACTTCCCAAGCTGATCTCTTAACAACTCTCTCCCCCAGCCCCAGACTGTCTGTCTCACCAGATGTGCTCAAACAATGGCATTATTAACACGCAAGACAGCAACAAACTTGGTCTCCCAAAGTTTAACTAAGCATATAGGCTACTGTGTATAACCCAAAGTCTGCAAATACTTTTGACTGCACACATCCCCAGGTATGGCTTCGCTGGGGGTAGATGGTAGATGGCTAGTTGTGAGGGCCGCGTAGTGGCCCGAACCTCTAGTAATGTACATATGGAACCAAATGGCCCATTTGGTTACATTTGTACGCTCTCAACATTAAATTAACACTCATTTTACAGTTTGCTGACCTTGGGTGCCGACAACTATAATAGGGATGTCAGTGCGGTGGGTGTTGAGCTGGCTGTAGAGCTGATAGATCTCCTGGAAACTGGCTTCATTCTCCAGACTGAACACCAGGATCACTGCATCCACCCAGCTGCTGAACTGAAGGTCAGAGGAATTGAAATGGGTCGGGGGCTACAATCAACAGGCATAAACAAAGTCTCTGTCTCTCTGTCTCTCTGTCTCTCTGTCTCTCTCTCTCTCTTTCCCCTCTCTCTCACACACACACACACACACACACACACACACACACACACACACACACACACACACACACACACACACACACACACACACACACACACACACACACACACACACACACACACACACACACACACACACACACACACACACAAACACACACACACACACACAAACACACACACACACACACACACACCTGTGCATCAGGAGGTCCAGCTTCCTCTCGGATCAGTAGTAAATGAGTCTGTCCGTCCATCAGCACTTCCTTTTTATACCTTCCACCTGATAAGGACAATGAGAGACCCAGTCATACACCAGCACACACAGCACACAGTCAGTTAAATGCCAGTCATCCACCAGCTCACAGTCAGGTAGAGACCAGTCATCCACCAGCTCACAGTAGGGCTTTCACCAACTAGTCGACTAGTCGACTAGTATAACCACTAGTCGACTTTGTTGGTACTAGTCGAATAGTTAAAAAAAAAAAATTAATGCCATAGTAATGGCCCATCTTACTATTATTATTATCCTCCTGACTTTATTTTTTATCAAAAGGGGGTCAAAAGTATGCCCAATAAAAGCCTATTATTGGGCAATGGGGATCCTTGGAGACGCTGCTGTGGTGCTGTGCTGCTGTGCCAGAAGCGCTTCCCTTAAAACGCCATAACAATAAGGGTCTCGCTAGCCAATCACAGTGCTGAATAGAGTCAGCCAATAGAGTCAGCCAATCACAGTGCAGCTAGGGGTCTACTAATGAGCCAATCACAATGCAGGAAACTAATACTAATGAGGTGTCCCAACCCCACTTATAGGGGCGGCTACACCGCCCAAAAACAGAAACACTTACAGAATATAAGGGCAATATGTGGTAGGCCTACCCAGTAAAATCCTGAATGTTAATTTAACTCCCACAGTGTAAAAATGATAATTTCATTTAAATGAACACAGAGTTTTCTGTGTATCAAGAAGTAAAAAATCTAGCACTCCACTTAAAATAATAAAAATCCAACTAGGCCACTGAGCTGCCCTGCTTTGATGTAGTGTATGAGTCACGATGACGCTGAGGCAGTGCAGTGTTTCTTGATGTCGCTCACCGTCAGGTTTCTCGAGTGGCACATAACTGCCTGTGGTGTATTTGTTCACCAGAGCTGACTTGCCACTTTTAAGACTTCCCAGAACGCCCTGAGATGTGCAAGAAAGAGAGAGAGAGGAAGGGAACACAAGATTGGGGGGTGAGTGTGCGTGCATGTGTGTGTTGTAATAACTCTCTGAACACAATGGCAATGCTCCCCCCCCCCCACACCTTTTTATGCGGTTGTAATTCATCAGACAGCGGCAATGATATGAAATGAAATTATTTCAATCTATTTCGAATTAAATGCTAGTGTTTATTATGCTTAAGTGATGCTTCGCTGTACGACGTGTCGCGCACCAAAGATAACAGGTCTACAAGCTCACAAAGTGTTGCATCCTCAACGCGCTGTGAGCTTGTAGATCCCCCTATTTCCTGCGTTCGACACTGTCGTACAATCGGGCTGCTATACTGTACTGTAACACAGGTCTGTACTGGCTAGTAAGAGGCATGAGAGTGAGCAGCACACTTTTTTCTTACCAGTCGCAGTTCTGGGATGGATCGACCCAGGGTCCACTCTTGACTGTTGTTAATATTTACTAGAGGGAGGGAGGAGAGAGAGAGAGAGATAGAGAGAGACACACACAGAGAGAGAGAGAGAGCGTGAGAGGCAGATCTGTCGTCTTTGGTCTTGTGCAATATGAAGAGCACTACCTACTACTTATAATATAAAGAGCAAAATGGCCTATGGGACAGCAAGTAATATAGTACTGCTGCTGGGTGACTGATAACTATAAGCATGTGTGGCTGAGCAGGTTCTCTTAATGGGATTAACCTTTCTGAAACAATAGGGGTCCTGCAAGGTGCAGCTACATCCCTGGTTATCCACTTTACTCCCCATGTACAATAAATGACAGGCGATTAACAAGGTGTCTCAAAATGCCATTCAAAGGTTCCTGCAGGTTCTGTGTAGAATTGAACTCAAATGAACTGAAGAGGGGAGCTGCCTCGGCGCGTCAACACCAATACTCTTTTAGAAGAAGCTTGTGCCTAGAATGCCCCCCCCACGTGCACACACACACACACACACACACACACACACACACACACACACACACACACACACACACACACACACACACACACACACACACACACACACACACACACACACACACACACACACACACACACACACACACACATACTGTGTAGGGTCACACACAGTTGTGACAACAACTGTGTGTCCCTGCTGGGTAAGCAGCCGTGGCCCTGATGCAATGTGACGCTCACACCCAGTTAGCCAGCTGCAGCCCCCTCTCCAGAGGGGGAGGAGGCAGGGAGAGAGAGAGAGATGGAGAATTCATGGGAATGGGGGTAAACTGGCACAGAATAAAATAGAAAATACAGTCGGAAGGACCATCAAGGTTGAAAGAGAGAGAGAGGGGGGAGGGGGGGGTGACAATGAGAGCAGAATTAAGCTGCAGAGGGTAGCATGGTGCGATACGTCTACCAGAGACGGATGGTGATGAAACCAGAGCCTGGTTGTAAATCCTGGCTATAGTATAGACTAGAAAAAAGGGCCCCCTCCCAGCTGTCCCATCACCTTTGAATGTAATCTATATTGCTCATGTGCACAGTATATTATTCTATGTGTAAGGCAGCAATGTAGTTTTATTTCTGAGAAGCAGAAGTCGTTAGAGAACGTGTTATGAATGCAGAATGTTATCAATTATCAAAACAAAGTTATTACACATTTGTTTGAATTAATGACTTATAGACAGAACAATTACTTGGAATGTTGTTAGTTATTCCTTCCTCTTCTCCCACAATAAAGCCTTAGCATACATCTAGCACGCACGCACACGTGCACACGCGCACCCACACACACTCGCGCGTACACGCACGCACACTCGCGCGTACACGCACGCACGCACGCACGCACGCACGCACACACGCACGCATACACGCACGCACGCACGCAGGCACACACACACACACACACACACACACACACACACACACACACACACACACACACACACACACACACACACACACACACACACACACACACACACACACACACACACACACACACACAGATCCTCAATCTATCTGGACCTAAGTCAAACGTTCCTTTATGTGTTAGCCGGGCCATGTAAGCCAAGAGCTGGTGGTCCTTCAACTACTATTTAGACACACACAAGCCGCCGGTTATCCACGCTCTCTCTCTCTCTCTCTCTCTCTCTCTCTCTCTCTCTCTCGCTCTCTCTCTCTCTCTCTCTCTCTCTCTCACTCTCTCTCCTCAAACCCCAGTCACACGCGCTCCATTGCAACCTCCAAGTAGACAATGGTAGTCGTTCAAAGGGCAAATGTCTCTGCATTTGATTTTTTTTTGGATCCCTCCCCCGTCTCTGGTTAAATGTATGAACACAAGCACAGATGCGTGCGCACGTACACGCACGCACGCACGCACGCACGCACGCACGCACGCACGCACGCACGCACGCACGCACGCACGCACGCACGCACGCACGCACGCACGCACGCACGCACGCACGCACGCACGCACGCACGCACGCACGCACGCACGCACGCACGCACGCACGCACGCACGCACGCACGCACGCACGCACGCACGCACGCACACACACACACATACAAACATACGTTGTGTGTACTATGCACACATGCAGACACACACACACACACACGCGCACAAGCAATCACGCATACACCGTTCCTCCTCTCCTCCACCCCCCGCCACACTGTTTCATCAGACTGTCTCTCCATAGAAGCAGCAACAGCAGCAGCAGTCCTGCCGGTTGCCATGGCAACACTTCCTCCTGCCCAGGGTCTGTGCGTTGTGTAGTAGTCAACTACAAGACTCACTAGATGAGTGAATCCACAGTGTGTGTGTGTGTGTGTGTGCGTGTGCGTGTGCGTGTGCGCGCGTGCGTGCGTGCGTGCGTGCGTGTGTGTGTGTGTGTGTGTGTGTGTGTGTGTGTGTGTGTGTGTGTGTGTGTGTGTGTCTAACAGCATGAATACACAATGAATGAATGAAAGAAAGCATGCATACATTCTCTCTCTCTCTGCCTCTCTCTTTCGGTCGAAAGGGTACATTTATCCTGAATGCAAACTTGTTCATGGAGGAAACCTGATAATCTGGACAAAAATGTGTGATCAGTGACTCGGCCCATAGAGCAAAGCACTTGACATGTTGACATTTGAGTCACAGAGAGAGAGAGACAATGCAAAAGAAACAGATCAGAGAACATCGCAAGTCCCATGTTGTGGTGGAACATGCGGTGGGTGGAATTTCAAAGATGGGATTAGGGATGTTCAGAAATGGCTGGAGGACAATGTGGGCGAACTAATATGGTCTTTCATATACCTTGTTTCAGCTGGCGCAGCATTGATGGAAATGCATCCAAAATCAAGAGAACCTAATAGCAGTGTAAACCATCTGTGATCATGCCATTAGCTCTTCCAACCAGCTCCTCTCCCCATTAGCTTCAATACAAAATTCAAACCCATGCGGTGCACACAGTGTGTGTGTGTGTGTGTGTGTGTGTGTGTGTGTGTGTGTGTGTGTGTGTGTGTGTGTGTGTGTGTGTGTGTGTGTGTGTGTGTGTGTGTGTGTGTGTGTGTGTGTGTGTGTGTGTGTGTGTGTGTGTGTGTGTGTGCACTCGTCTGTCTGTCTGTCTGTCTGTCTGTCTGTCTGTCTGTCTGTCTGTCTGTCTGTCTGTCTGTCTGTCTGTCTGTCTGTGTGCCTGTGCAGATTACCCCTCAAGCGGTGTGAAATCGGTTGCTGTTCTGTGGAGAATTAGATTAAGGCTGTCCAAGATTATTCCATTGTCAGTTCACAGATCAAAGAACTCCATCTACCCTCAATTTACTGTCACACTCGGTTTTAGCAAAATCTCCCCCCTGACACATGTCGTTATTATAGTCTGTAAATGTATTCCACCCCTCCCCAGCTCACTTTAAAGGGATGCCTCTGCATGGCTGAAGTGGTTAAGTCTGTAGAATTGAACCCTGGAATGACTGTGACTGATAATGCTTTGTTATTGTGGACACAGCCGACATGAATTGAAAGCACTCAATGAGTGAAAAGGTGTGTGTGCGTGCGTGCGTGCGTGCGTGCGTGCGTGCGTGCGTGCGTGCGTGCGTGCGTGCGTGCGTGCGTGCGTGCGTGCGTGCGTGCGTGCGTGTTCGTTTCATCACATGGCCTCATACTGTACCTTCCTCCTCACTGGAGTCTCTTTGTATATAGACAGGAGGCACTGTGGAGGATGACCCTGCTGACCCCGAACTGCTTTTGGTGAAAATTCCACTGATGAACTTGAGCATCTTCCTGTCCTTGGTG
Organism: Gymnoscopelus braueri; assembly: GCF_963280865.1. Lineage (NCBI taxonomy): Eukaryota > Metazoa > Chordata > Actinopteri > Myctophiformes > Myctophidae > Gymnoscopelus > Gymnoscopelus braueri. The sequence continues at coordinate 27,763,448 of NC_137614.1, read as the reverse complement.
GAGCCTCGTGGGGCCTGGCCTTGCTGTGATTGGGCCTCCCTGGCCAGCCCGAGGTCTTCAGAGAGGCTGCTCAGGTCGCTGTTGTCCAGGGTGCGGCTCTTTCCCTTGCGTTGCGGCTTGGGTACCTGGGCGGCAGGGGCAGGCAGAGAGGCTGAACTTGTCTTCAGCCTGTCCTTCCTCGGGAGGTCTCTCATCGCAGCAGCCACCCCACCTCCAATCTCCAGCGTTATTCCAGCTCGGGGTCTCTCGGCCTCATCCCTCCACCCCTCTGGCCTGCTGGCCTCGGCCCATGAGGCCCGACAGGGGCCGGGAGAGCGCGTGGTCATCCGGGTGTCCTTGCGGTCAAGGCTCTGGGCGGAGGTGGGGCTGCGCTCCCTACCGTCCCTGGAGTCGCGACCACGGGTGGCCACATTACTGTGTGACTTAAGCAGACTAACAGGTCGCTGACCCACCGGGCGGATAGGGAAGCTGCTCCTGGTCGGGGTGCGACTAGGCTCAACCACCTCTATCGGCAACGCACCAGTCAGCAACGGCGACACGCATTTTTTCTGCTCTGACCCAGACAGGGATTTCTCTCCTTTCTCCTCGTCTGTCTCCACAGTCTTGGACTTCTGAGTTGTCGCTCTCTCGGCAGGCAAGGGGATCATGACATTGCATGGTGGCCTTTCCCCTTCTTTAGGGGTAACATTGCCTATAGAGGGTACGTCTCTGGAAGGGCTGAGAGATTTTCTTTCGCCCACTTTGAGTTCGGTACATTTTCCTCCCTTCAAAATAGCAGCATCTTCAACGGCTTGGAGCTGTCCCTGAATTACTCCTGCCCCATTCTCAGTCGTTAGTGGAGCCTCCTCAGTCTGGACTTGTGCACCCGCCTCCTCCCTAGCCCTTTCCCTCGGCCCAGCCTCGGCCCTGTTCTCCTGGGCGGTTGTCTTGGCCTCACCTCCATTCTCCTCCACAGCCTCTACCTTGACCAGTGTGAGGGAGATGAGGTAGGTGGTGCGTTGTTGCAGGGTTCCGCCTCCACTCATGTGGTCAGGCTTCAGTAGACACACAGAAGATGAATGAAACCAGACAGAGCGACATGAACAACTGACAGTTCACCAGTGCATTGAGATGTGACGCCTCAAAATGAACTTGACAGCAAGACAGAGAGGCAAAACTTCCATCGGGGCAGGGGGTGGGATAGGCGATCAAGTTTTACCTCTGTAGATATCACAGCAGAAATGTTACTGGTTTCATCCATTCCCTGCTTTCTATATGCTTCAGCGCTGAAAGAGTCAACGTTTCCGTTTTTTCTTCTCAATTCAGGAAAAAAGGCCTCTCTTCCTCACGACCATCCATAATACATCGTCGCTGCATTCCAGCAGGCTTTATTGTTACAATAAAGCATCTGATTCATGTTTGTCTAATACATATGTATGCAGCTACTGAGGCGAGCAAATCATCATAGCGTCTAGCCTCATTTCATTGGTAATTATTTACTTGACCTTATTCTTCATGAGCCGCTCCCCCATCTTCCATGTTGTTCAGCTCAAACCTCCTGGCGCATCTTTTGCTAGTGCAGAAATCATGATTTAGTTAGAAGGGGGGAAAAAATGCATTTGTACGCTTCACACCATCACAGAGGACGAGCAGCAGCCGTACAAAAGACTTATAAATAACGAAAATCGTCTTGCAAGGAAAACTGTACGGTACAGTACACCCAGAGCTGTGTGTGCATCCCCAGCTCTAGATCATGGGTTCGCGTTCAAAGCCACACATGTGTTTTGACAGCAGCATCCATTTAGCGGGAGCGGTGGTAGCAGGGCAGGCAGCCTCGCCGAGGCACACAGGGAGGACATTGATGAGGGCTGAAGGGGATCGGGAAGAGAAGCCAAAGGGATCCCGGGCAGATATCTGGAGACGCATGACCGATCCAGGGAGCATGCGGCCATCACGCCCCTCTCTCTGTCCCTGGGTGGCTGTGTCCTCTGAGTGTGTCAGACATCAAGCGTGACAGCAGAACACCGGCACAGAGCAGGCGCTCAGGCGAGTCCCCCGCTCAACAAGCTCCTCTGCTCCAAAAGAGACGGCGTGCCGCAGGTTCAACGAGTCCAAAGAAATCTCTCTCCCTCTCTCTCTCACACACACACGCACACATATGCACAACTCGTCCCTTTCTCTCTTTCACTGTGTCCCCCTCACAAACACGCGATGATAGGAATCTCCAGTGTCCCACCCATTACATGCCCCTCCTTGATGCAATAGGCAATCCATACAGCACAGGAGAAACACTGCCTCTCCTTCTGTCTCCCTGTCTCTCTCTCTCTCTGTCGTTCGCTGTTTCTCTCAGAAAGCAGACTGTGCAGTGTCCTCGCTCTCTTTATTTCTCATTCTCCCGCACAACCCCTCCCGTCCATCTTTCTCCCTCTGCGCTGAGGTGGGGGGGGGGGGGGGGGGTGTTAGGGGGAGTGTGTAGAGGCTGGTGGTAAAGCAGCATAGACAAGCTGGACCTGGTAAATGACGGGAGACTGGGGGAGAAAATCACGGCGGTAGAGAGAGATGGAGAGAGAGGAGAGGAGAAGAGGAAAGGAAAGACAGGCTAGGCAAGTCAAGAATGACAGTAACAGAGATGGATGGCCTGAGTGCATTTATGGAGGGAGGGAAGGGAAAGCAGTGTTTATTCCTAATTTATACAGCTGGTGGAATAGTACTATCAACATCATCCATCTGCCTCCAACAGTCATGCATGTGTGTGTGTGTGTGTGTGTGTGCATGTGTGTGCATGTGTGTGTGTGCGTGCATGTGTGTGTGTGTGTGTGTGTGCGCGTGTGGGTCTCTCTCCCTCTCTCTGTCTCTCTGCATGGCTCCTCCTCAGTAGGAGGCATGGCTTGTTTGTTGCTAAGGTGTTACAATCTTCCTGGCTGTGGTGGCACAATCATCTCTTGCACGTCCGTCCGTCCGTCCGTCCGTCCGTCCGTCCGTCCGTCCGTCCTCCATTCTTTCCTTCCTTCCTTCCTTCCTTACTCATCCTTTAGTGCATTTTCTATTGTGGGTATTGTATGTCAGAGAAAGAGAGATTTCCTGTGAAGGTATTGATCTGCAGCCTATTACCTACTATGGCGTGTGTTCATTAGCAGAAGTGGGGAAGCTCTGGCCTAACAGCACAAAGCACAATTTTAAAGGGGAAGAGAACAATGCGGGCATGATGGACATCAATATTGTACGACAATGCAAATGAATCACTCAGAACATATTTGTTCCTTTGTCCACATAAAACAAATACATTATAAGTTATCAAAGCCATTTTAGATTGTACTTCTTCAAAGCTATTCTGCCTAATGCCAAATTTATATATTAAATGAAAGATAACCATGTATAACCTATGAGTGTGTACTTATAACCTCCTTGTGTTATGTGTTGTTCATAAAATTATAATAATATTTTGTCCATAAGAGCCAGAGGAATTGTTCTGTGTGGGCATAAACATTGTATGAAACGTGACTACAATATTCATCAATGAGATAGTGCTGCGTGCGATTTAATTTAATTACTCACTGACAACAAAACAAACAACAACAACCAAAAAAACACACCATGATGGGAAATCAGTAGTGTCCTCTCCCCATAGCGCTCCCTCTCTCAACCTCCCACTAACATTGTATAGCACATGATGACTGTCCACCTGCTCACCCCGCTTCCCTCCTCCCTTCCACATAGTGAGAGGGCAATAACCACTCACACGGAATACAAAAGACCCTGACTACTGCCTTCAGCTCCATGGGGAAGCATAGAGCCTGGGAGCAAGTGAGCACCGATAGAAAAAACAAAAATGATATCACTAATGTTTTTGTTTTTTCAAATTTTCACTTCAATTCGCCCTTCAACATTTTGAAACTTTAAGGAAAATAACATTAAGAGTAAGATAGGCATGTTGTGGCACCGCTGGCCCAGCCACATGGCTCTAATGCAGCCTGAATGCGAGTCGCAGGTTCGATTCCCAAGCCTGATGACCTTTGCTGCGTCACTCCCCGTTTCTACCTCCCTGTTTCCTGTCTCTCTCTCTCTCTCTCTACTGTGTACTGTCAATAAAGGCAGAAAAGCCCCCAAAGATATTAAGAAGAAGATAGGCATGTTATAATATAATGATCTAATTTTGAGTGTGACAGATTTATAATACTATTAACTACTATATAATACCAGTATATAGTTTTGTGCAGCTGTTCAAATCATTGTGAAAACGTGTGACAAATGTGTGCTGCAAAGGAGAAATCACATACCCCCTCTCTTTCCCATGTATCTCTCTGGATTGTATGATTGAAAAACTCACATACACAAGCACACACAGCATACGGACAGACACAGACATACACCCACACAAACATGCACACACACACATGCATACTGACACTCACAGGCGGATACTGTCAGATGGACAGTGGCCAAGGGCAGTGGTCATGCTGGGTGATTTTTCATTTCTCCTTCACCGTGAGCCGTCCTCCCTCACCCCTCTTGCATCTATCTTCCCCTCTGAATCTCCCCCTACCTGCCATGCTGCTTTGCAATGAGTCAGATTCCAATTCAAATATCTTCATTTTGCTCCCTGGAGCGTCCCCCCCGTCCCCCCCCCAATCTTTTTCTTGGCATACAGTCAGTCGATTGCATCCCACTTGCTTAACTCCAACAGAGAAATGGCCCTCTTTCTAACAGCACTGAACTCCACAGCGTCACAACCAGGCCTCATGTTGAGTACAGATGCTTTGATCCTGACTGATAACCGAAACATGCGGGAATCTGAGTTTTAATGCACAGGGATGCCTCTCACACTGTGTCAAGATCTGGCAGATCCTAAAAAGTTTTTGGGGGATCTGGGATCACAGAGACCCCATAGCTCACTGGTGGTTTAAATGCTTAACACAGTCAAACACTGTAATTAATAATACAGCCTAGTGAATGGATTAAATAAAAAAAGATAACTGGTTATTTTGACTAATTTCTTTCCCTGGTTTATTTTTGAGCCAGTCCTAAATCCATGCTGTATCTATGCAGGCCAGAAATGCAAATTAATAATAACAATAACAATGCAAAGATGTTCCTACTGTACATTATGTCATAGTAACAAAACAAAAAAGTGAGGTAGAGGAAATTATGTGAAGCTGACGAACTTGAATTTCACGTGTAAAGGCCCTGTTTTCTTGACAGGAAATGGCTTTGTGGGTAGTTGCAGACTGGCAGACAGGAAGTAGGCCAATACGGCAGGTTCCATGCTGCTACCATGGCAATAGCAGTCCAAGGATGCTGCCATTGTTTGCTTGTGTCCTCCTGAGTGAGTCTGTCTGATAAATACATAACTGCACCTGGCATCAGGAGGCGAGCCTGAGGAAAATCGCCATTGACTGAACACTGCTTCCCCTCAGTGAAAATAACTGACACAGGAAGCACAAGCAGTCAAGCATGTTATCATAGTCTGCATATTATGTTTCCTCAGAGCTCAGAGATCAAGTTCAATAAACAAAATAAAAAACAATAAAACACATTATAAAACGCATTGTGAAGACAAATGGTCAAAATGGATAACTCACAAGAATTCTAACAGAGACTAAGGTTGGGGGAGAAACATCTGGAACAGAGGAGAGTGACTTTGAGGATGTGACATTGTATTAACGTGATACCTATTTGAACAGTTGTCTTTTCAATATGTTTTCTTTTTTCTTTTTTCTTTTTATGTTATGTCTGATTACGTTTTCTTTTATTGTCTTGTCTTTCTTTTCTTTTCTTTCTAGTGTTTGGTTTGTGTAATGTGTTTGTAAGTGTGTAAAAAAAGGAATACAATTCTAAGTCACAAAAAAAAAAACATTGTGAAACAAATGAAGCGTTCTGACTTCATTTCATTATCATGAAATGCTTTGTAATAATTGAAGTAAGCACCCAGCAGCTCGGCCTATGTGCCCCAGAATTGTATAACATATTTGTAGGTTACAAACACTTCACTTCTTCACTGAGAAACAAAAAAATAAACTACTCCAATAGACTCAGAAAGGGGTTCAGAAAAATAATCAGTGAAACTTACCTTGAATACTGTGGAGGTAGACCTTCAGGCCACAGCGCAGTTGTGGATCTGAAACCCTTTCGATCTGCTTGAAAAGTCTGTTGATTGCAGTCTTGACAGCTTCATGCCTCTTCACCTCAGCTTTTATCGCACTGGAGTTTACGGACTTACTGCCACTATTCATCTTGACATATAGACATGTAGTAAACTGAACCAAATTGCATGTTTCAGCCCATTTGAGCACCTAAATGTTGGCCTCACAAATGTACGTGAGCAACGCAGGAAAACGACAACTTGCTGTCTCTCTCTCTAGACCACAAACTCGGCTCATTGCGAAGTTTCCTCTGCAGGTTTTGAACTGAACTCACTTCCTTATTTCAGACCTTAGTCTTTACTGTATGCATTCTCTGACTGCACTATTGATCGGATTACTGAGAGGAGGGCTTTGCAAAGGCTTCCTCATGTATCACATTATTGAGAACGTTGGCTTCAAGTTAAAGGGGAATTTACATTTATATTTGAAAATATAAAATTAAATGTCTAAAGAGAATTATAAGAACAACTTAAAAGGATTCATCAAGTGAGCTGTACTAAATCCCATGTGTTTGTGCAATGGCTGCTTCAGTTTCAGCTTCTGAACATCCATGTATCAGTAGATTGCAAACAACCTGCTTGTGTATTTGTGGATTGTTCCTTTTCCTCAGCCGCATGTCATCACACTTCATAATCATTGTGTTAGACTACTGTTTACAGTAGCTAAGTGACTGACCTGCCATGAAAATATAGTTGCCTAATAACACACACCTGGAGGCATCCCACTGTCAGATGTAATGATAGACTATAATGTCAACTGGAGAATACATACAGTATAACATAATTATTTTCCATGCTGATGACGACCAGTCACTTACTTACCTGATGTGATGATACAATATAAGTGTGATGACATACCACCAGTGAGGGATGAGGTGAAACAGACAGCCAGGCAGGCAGGTGGAGAGACAGACAGACACATGACAGACAGACAGACAGACAGACAGACAGACAGACAGACAGACAGACAGACAGACAGACAGACAGAACAGACAGATAGATAGATTGCCATTCATCTGTGATCTGATTTATCAGAAGCAGAACCAGAAGCAACTATTGCACATGGCGCTTAGGCTACAGCTCACAATTCAGCTATTCTTGGAATTTTACTCATTTAATTTTAGCTGTCGTCATCCATGCGAAGATTGCGTCACCGAGTCTTCCTCCTAAACCTGTGTGACAGTAATACACCCCAATACACCCATTCATAGGCATCCCACATTAACCACTTGATTAATCCCTTTAAAAAATGTGACCTTGTATATAACTGTACTTTCTGTGCTTTTTTTTGGTAAACTGTTATTAAAGTATTCAATCAACCAGCTGAGCTAGGTGGAACATTGGCCAAAAAAAGCAGATCAAGGTGAAGATATTTGGTGTAGACGGGAAAAAGCGGTCCAAGTACAGAGCCAACTCAGGTCCAGTTTGCTAAAATCTGGAGAGTTGAAGTGGTTAATGTAAAATAGATCACAAAAAGAGGTTAGGTTACAGGAAGCCTGTGACGCGTTATCCGCAGTGATGTCACCAGCTAGCTACGCCCCTCGCTCACTGTCAGTGTTGCCATATCCGCTTATTATAAGCGGCTTAGGGCTTTTTTCCCCCCTGTGAAGTCGCTTATAAATATTGGTTAGCCGCGGGTAGTGTTTTTGGGGCTTGTTTCTAAAGTGTAGTTGCTTATTTGGGCTTGTTGCCTAATGTTTAAACCAGTGTTTCTCAAACATTTTCAAGTGAAGGACCCCCAAATGAGTTTGTGCAGACACCCCCCCCCCCCCATCTGAAAATATTTTGTGCCAGGGACGGAGTCAGGGACCCCCACATAATATTTGTGCTTTTAAAATGTTTATTTTTATTTTTTTTAATTGAAAATAGTAATACAAGCTCACAACACGTCGCATTGAGAGCTTGCAGTTCGGCTATTTTCAAATAGCCAATGTCTCGTTTCTTTTGGGTTTGTTTTCATAGACCTGCTTATTTCTCTCTCAAAACCTGGCAACACTGTCTGCTCACTGTGCTGGTGTTGTTGCTGCTAGCCAGCTCAGCTGCTTCTGAAAGCAAAGAACGAGAGACGAGTCGATTTTTGTCCCTTTCCTACATTTAGGTCCAGTTTAGAAGTGTTTGAATATGGTCTGTGGTGGATTCACCTGTTCTAAGAATGCGCTTTGTTCCCTGAACGTGGTTTACATGGTGAGTCCATTGCGAAATGTATCAATCAGACATCATCACTATAATCATCATCATGCTAACTTTTAGCTTAGTCTGGATTACAATATAGCCTCTGCTAACAATGTTAGAGAGTTTAACAGCTAGATGACTAACGGTTTTGTATTTTATTATTTCACAAGCCTGATCTTTCAATACACTGATGATCGTTGGTATGTACAGTTCCTTTGTGTTAGTGACTGTTCCCTAGTGAATAAGTCTATAACTAGTCTACTACATTGAGGTCTACTAGCTGTATGTACCATAGCTAGCTAACGTTAGCAGTGTTGCCATGTCCGCTTATTATACGCGTAGATCGTATTTTCAAATAGCCAATGATATGTTTAAAGGGCAAAGGGCTCGCTTCTTTTGCGCTTGTTTTCATAGACCCGGTTGCTTGTTTCTCTCGCAAAATCTGTCAACACTGAACGTTGGCCAAGAAGACCGACAGTAATGCAAAAACGACCTAGTCCTCCTAACGTTAGCTTGATAGTGATATCGCCATGATGCGTTTGATAGCCAACGTCAGCATGGCACACGGCAGCTTGGTAATACTGCTGATGATACTGCTTACTAGCTAACAAACTATTTTGTTGTCAACATCATCTAGCCAACGTGGTTCTTTGCCTTGTGTATTGCTAACGTGAACTCTGTGAGGGTCAGCATTAGCTGTAGAATACAACTCTCGTAGACGTATTTATGATTCTGACGTTTTCAATCTACGAGAGTTGTAGGGTTCACCCCCCCATGGACACAGGGACTTTCAGCGCTATACCCCGTAGACACTCCAAACATGTACACATTGAAAATAAAGGTGTTTACCCCCAAGCCCCAAATGTTAACTCTCGCTACGGGGTAGTAGTTTAATGTAATAATCCATATCCTTCAATAAAGAAGTGTTTTAATGCCGTCTGTGGCCGAACGCCATTTTTTCACCCTCGTTTACTTCCTGTTTACATTGAGTGTAATTGCGGGTTTCACCAGATGGGGCGCGTGACTACCGCCCATTGGGAACTTCCGACAGAATCGGCCACAGACGGCATTAAAATACTTCTTTATTGAAAGATATGGATTATTACACTAAACTACTATCCCGTAGCGAGAGTTAACATTTGGGGCGTGGGGTTAAGCACTTTTTTTCAATTTGTACATGTTTGGAGTGTCTACGGGGTATAGTGCTGAAAGTCCCTGTGTCCATGGGGGGGTGAACCCTACAACTCTCGTAGATTGAAAACGTCAGAATCATAAATACGTCTACGAGAGCTGTATTCTACAGCTAGGTCAGCATGAGCATCATGATCTAGAATTGTAGTGGTATCCAGTGTCCCAGTGAACTGGTTATATGTTGTACTGTCTGTAGGGTAACAGGATATGTGGGCACTAGGGACATCTGGGCACCTCGATGTAAAATTGCCTATGTTGTCCAAAATGTTTTAAAAAATGGCAAAGTATACATGATTAGAACATGCTTAAACATTCGACAATTATGGTCTAATATTTATACAATTGCTTCAAAGCCTGTATATCCAGTCATTTTGGGGCATAAACAAGAAGTTAGAGGATAAAATTAAGTCTGATAATGATGTACCATGCATGTTCACATCATGTATACTTATTACTTTACATTACTGAAGACCATTTTTCAAATATTATATATATTTTGGACAAAATAGCCAATTTCACAGGTGTCCCTAGTGCCCACCTATCCTGTATCCGTCTGTTGTAGTAGTAGTAGTAGGCATTTACACGGATCCACACATCTTTTCTGTACTAGTCTCCTTCCTAGCCCCTTAGTAGCTTCAACATCTGTTATGATTATGTCTCAAGTGGTATTCACAAGTTACAACGGACATATAATTATGTAATAATTACAGCATCACTTTCACAGTTATGAATTGTCAGAAGTGGTATAAAGTGGATAAAGTGGCACGTCACATTGACATCTCATTTAAAAAATAGGTATATAGTTTTGTTAATAACATTTCACCGGGTCTTTAAAAAGTATGTTTGACCTCACGTGAATTACGGTATTTCTTCTGTTTTCAAATCATCCTAGAGTTTTATAAGAACATAGCCTATTAATTTTATTTTTAATTGTAATCAAAACTGAGAACATAGTATCCTACTGTCCTTCAATGCTGTGAGCTGTGTGCTGCTACTATCATGTTGACCCCGATTGAACTGCTTCTCTTGTGCGTTCAGCTGGTGGGGCTGCTGCTGATTGGAGTAGCAGCATGGGGGAAAGGCTTCGGGCTGGTGTCTAGTATCCACATCATCGGAGGAGTCATCGCTGTCGGCGTCTTCCTCCTGCTCATTGCCATCGTAGGACTCATCGCAGCGATCCACCACCACCAAGTCATGCTCTTCTTTGTATCCTTTATTAGTCTCCCTGTCCTACAGGCTGAAACCCATGAAACTATCATAATACTGGAAGTTCAGAGAGAAGTTATGTAATTTACTGAATGGACACATATGGATACATTTAATGGAAGTCAATGGGGCTTTGTTTGGGTTGAAATCTTGGCCAAATTTAGAGTCATACATCGTTATGTCAGACAACTGATGACTCATGATATTCATCGTCATCGGATGGCTTGTTTTTGCTAATGGTATGAGAGGGAGGATGCATTGTTGTCAGTGTGCTGCAAGATATCACACTTTTCTGCCAGAGTTGTTTCCTTGACACCTCTCTCCCAGTACATGGTCATTCTGTTCATTGTTTTCCTCTTCCAATTCGGAGTGTCCTGTTCCTGCCTGGCAATGAACCGTGGACAGCAGGTGAGGGCTCAATGTGCTTTTAAATTTAAATTTATTTTGTTTTTGTTGTCCCCTCTTTCGGTCCCTCTCTCTGTTGTTTTTTTCAGGAATTTTAAGGTCTTTTATGGCCCCATGAAATGAGGAATGTCATTTTATGTGAAATGCAATATGCAATCCTTGAAATGATGCATAATCCAGTGGTTTACAGGAAAAGTATTTGTCTAGCTGTTGTCCTCTGCGTTTGTCCTGCCCTGGTCCCCCTGTGCTCATTGTACATGCATCACCAGGAGGCGTTGCTGAACTCTACTTGGGGTGTGTTGCACAACAAGACAAAGGCAGACCTGGAGACCCAACTTGACTGCTGTGGGCTGCTCAACACAACCAGTACCCGAGTGCAGTTTGAGCTGGACGTGATGAACTGCCATGCTGTAAGCTATGCTTCGACAATATTTTTCATTGTTAATGTTGTGTGTGCAAAACATATTTCCAACCAATGAGGACATTATCATTAGTGATGGGGACATACAGTATACATGGTTAACTGTGTACATCACATTAATGTAGCTTTAGAACTGATTAACGGAAAAATGTAAATAACTACTAACTTGTATTATTAAAATATGCTGACGTATGCCACGAGTGACAAACGTGTAAGTGAAATCGATACATCGGTCTTTGGGTTTTTGATGGCTTATGTTGAACTATCAACATATTTGTCCCGAGCTGCAATTTTACTGGCTAGAAAGCCACCACAAAATCTATAATATTAACTTAAAAAACAAGTGCCATGTTAAAGAGGAAAGATGGATTTGTAATCTATACAATCCAGTTCAGTTTCACTTAAATTTTGGCTTTTATAATAAACAAAAGGCATAGTTCTGAAACTGGCTGATAAAGAGACCACTGATAAAGGAAAACCACAAGGCGGTGGGCAACATTTCCAGAAAAACAGTTAACAGTTTAACTTTATTTGAAAGATGTTCACCTTGTGGCACTGTCTTTAATGAGGCAGTTGGCTTGACGCTTGCTGCATTCAAGAACTGACGTCACTTTGCACATCACACAACTCAATGATGCAGTTGGTGTGTCCAAGGCTCGTGTAGTGTACTGCAGTGCTATTTCTATAAATATGATGTCATGCTACAGTTAACTGCGGATAGCTGGCAACATTCCTACACATTCACAAACAATGGGATCAAATGCAAGTGAATGCTGAAAAGGAGTTGGTGGAATTCTGTGTTTCTCTTCAGCCATGCAAAGCTCCTCCTCCTCCTGCAGCCTGTTACACCTGTGGGGAAAAGATGCTGGATCACGCCACAGATACTTTGAAGATCCTCGGCGGGGTCGGACTCTTCTTCAGCTTCACAGAGGTTAGTGCCGGGCCACCAAAAATACATCAATGGAACCATTCATTCACCAAAGCAATCAATCATTCTATCAGCCTATTATGGCCTAGAGGATGAGGAGCTACAGTAAATGGCAAATGAGTTTAAGGGTGTAGACCAATTGGATTGACAGTTTGATGGATGGATTTAACCAAATCATTTGTGCACAAGCAACACACTTCTTGGAATGGTGGAAAATGCTGTCATTTGTGTCTAAATGGATTCAAATTATGGGCCCATAAATTAATTTAGTCAATGCATTAAGCCTGTTGCACATGTGACGTTGCTTTGACAGTGAGTCCTGGTTTAACCTTTGCATCCCTTCCTTCCCAGATTCTAGGGGTCTGGCTAGCTGTGCGCTACAGGAACCAGAAGGATCCTCGGGCAAACCCAAGTGCTTTCCTATAGTCTGTCCCATATCCACGATGCAATACCACAGATTACAGTCGCAGACACACTGGTACACGTAGAATCATGCACATCTAGAGACAGACACTCAGGCGTACAGTACAGAGAGGCACAAGCTACAATCACACAGAATGGACCAGCGCACACAGCATGTGACCAACACTGAGAAACACACGCAAACACCTTCACACAGGACTGAGGCATATATCCACCTGCAGCGAAAACAAAAAAAATGTTTGCCACAATCCCTTTTTATTGAGTTGAGCATTTCACAAGAGCTCAAGCTGGAAGAGCTAGATGGTAAAATGGTCTGCTTTTCGATTGCGGCTTTATCCAAATGTGCGTTATATCCACCCATTCACAAGCTGGATCGATGCTTATGTATGAAAGGATGAATTGTAGTACCAAGAAGTTACTTGTTGGTATCGCTACCCAGCCTTGATTTTGAGCACCAAATTCCTGAGAATTGCTCTCTAGATTCCAGCCATGTAACAAACAATAGGCAACTCTACTGCATGTGTTCTCCAGCTGTACAGACAAAAGGCCTCCTTGTTGATTCTGTTCTGTACATCAAATGACTGTGCAGCATTCTAGAACTTAACCTGTATGCACCTTCCTCTCAAAAGAAGCTATTTCTGTCTCTAATGTAGTGCTGCCACTTATGACAGATCTGGTCCTTTGTTCAGTGCCAGCAGTGATGTGTAGATCTATGTACTTATACATGTCAAATGCAATTTGTTTTGATCTCAAAGTGGTCTGACCATCTGAGGTAGAGAAAAATGAAGGTACGCTTTGGACATATGGCATAATGTTTTTGGAAGTTATGTATGTATGTGTGATTTTGTTTTTCAGATAAATAAATGCTGGGATCTTAGGAAATAACAATAGAGTTTAGATAGCATACCTGTTAGTCAATAATCAGGTTCAAATATTTATGAACTTCTGTAACTGAGCCAACGTACTTTTAACAGTCACAGATATTAGAATGCCAATGGACTGCAGCCTTCATGTTGTATATAATGTAATATTAGTTCACAAAATCATTTGAGGTGGGTTGCCTAAGTAATGTTTTTGAAGGCTACAATAATCCACCCAATCTGTATTTAATACGCTTTGTGTCACAAAGTGATGTCAGTTAGTATAGAGTCCAGTTGTAGAAATGTGGATTCAGGTACATATCATGACCTCTTATGTAACTGGAAGAAATTTTTAGTTATTGGAATTGATTTGTTAATTTGGTGGAAACTACCTTTTTGCAAACTCAACCCCCAATAGTGTTAATTGTGAAATGAATATGTAGTTTATTCTTGTGAACTATATAATTTGCAATCCTTTTTTGTTTTTTTAACATAAAATGTTTCCTTTGTGTCATATTGTTGCAATTGCTTTGTTCTCAATTGCCATCCATTTTTGTTTGTTTGACAGTGTTAAGCACATTTCTTAAAAACTTGTTTCATTTATTTTTCAGAGTCTATTTAAGTGTTGTTAAATGCACATTAGGCAAAACATTTTTATGTTATTGCATTTAGGCTATATTACTTTTAACAAGCAAGTAGGTAGGTGAATGTTTATGATACATTTTTTTATTGAGAGATCGCTGCTTGCTTTTGTTTTGTTTCATCATTTAAGATGGGTTGTTGGCCCTTGTAGCCTTTCCTCTCTTTTTAATGGCTTTTATCGTAGGTATTAACATTACCTACATTAACATACACTACATGTTTTACTTGAACCAGTTGATCATGCTGATGTGGAGCTTCTGCTGCTGGTGTGGAGTTGTCGCTGGTGTAAACAAGCATTTGATGAATTATGCCATGTATTAAACCTCACTTTGAATTTGTGTGCACTTGTTATTTCCGCCGGACCCTCTGGAAATTTTGAGACTTAATTTTCCAAATAAAAATCTCTAATTGGAAATTGCCTTGTTTTATTTCTACCTGAGTCATTTCAGATATATTATCTTGGTTAACATTTCTATTTCACATATGTTGTAATGGCCAAAAATTAGTAAAAAAGCAATGAATATTCCTAGTAGTATGTATAGAATAAACTCTAAAAATGTTAACAGTGTCTTTTGACCGTAGTCATGGAGACCCACGGTTGTTTTTTCATTCTAGCCATGACATAGATTTAATTATAGCAACCATGTGAGTCCAATAAACAATGTGGCAAAATAGAAAACTAGTGTAATATGGAACATCAATGACTAGCTGTGCTGTTCACACACTACAACCATTCCACTTCACCACATGGTGGCAGTACAAAACTTACATTGCTATTCCAAGGGCTCTGTCAACTTGTACAGCTGCAATGTGGGATGTTTACTTCACTCACTGCATTTAATGTCATTCTTCCAAGTGGCATCCTGGCTCTGGATAATTGCTTAGACAGAACAGGTCAGTTCCATCCAGTTTTTAAATATTAATTTATAGATTTTTTTTTTTTAAGTTGACCATTAATCTACACCCCAAAGCCTTTCAAATAGGTGTAAGTGGACAGTGTCTACATGGCAGCTGTAAAACTAATTCAGTTGAGCAGCAGGATTTGATTCCGTATAAGGTTCATTCATAAGACCATTAATCCCTCAGCTGGAATGTGTCCAGTAATAGCAGGGAGGGTACTGAGCAGTGGATAGCTTGGAGCAGAAGGAGAGCTCAAGTACTTTATGATCAGGGAATAGAGATACACACAAGGAATTATCAAATTTCCATTAAAGATAGTGCACAGTGAGTAAGGCAAAAGAGTTTTGACACTACTGCATCTACATCAGAGTCATAGCTATTCTGATGAAGACAATAGCATCAAAACGTTAGTCTGGGTAGTGAAGTAACTAGATACTAGTAGGTTACTCTTGTTACTGTAAAAAAAATATATATATATATTTTGTATACTTGCCCTTTTGGAATACATTCTAAATTCAGTAGTTCTACTTCGGTGTAAGTAGTTTTTTAAGGATTTGACTCAGCTACTGTTACTAAATGGTGCATTTATATAGCACTTTACATTCTCACTCCGATGGTGGAGGAAACCATGCAAGGCAATAGTTTGGGTTCAGTGTCTTGCTCAAGGATACTTCAGCAGTAACACAGGGGGAGCCCAGGAGCGAACTGGGAACCTTCCTATTCCCAAGCAGCTACCGCTACTGCCACCCCAACAACAGTTAACAACAATTATAGCCTACTGTTATGGCACAATTAAGTTTGTTTTGATACTCTTATCCCTTGTAAGGCAAACTTTGAGAAAGTATTCTCATAAAGAAAAGATGGTGACCACTTTGAATCACTGAATCAGTGAGTCATTGGTTGGTATATTCATATTGGCTTATTTGTATTGAAATGATTACAGTCAGAATGCCACATTGGCCCTTTCACTGTAGCTGTTCACTCAAAGTATTCTTTATGAAAGCTAGTGTTGTACTTTTACTTTCAACACAACAAGTAATCTTACATATATTTGAGTAATATTTAAATTAAGTAACAGTACTTATACTTGGATACAACTGTGCCTGTGACTTCTTTCAGACATTGCCCATAGGCCACTTCGCTGTCCAATTCAGTGAGCACTGACTGTAGATTAGCTGAAGTGTGTGAATCTTTTACTCTGATTCAAGAAACCATTCAGACAAGGTTACCAACATGAGGTCTGTGTCCCTGCCCTCAGCCAAGTGCCCCACATCATGTCACCCCAACACAAATGCATGACCCGATCACTGGTGTTTGAAACACCTTGGCAAGGTACACTGGCAGGTTCCTTTTTTTTCAGGATATAGGGACATTTATGTAAGTGAAATGTGCCTGGTAAGGGTTTTGTGTCCCAAGAGTTTCCGCTGTATGGGGACGTCAATTTGGAAACCGCAGTGCCGGCCATGCGCTTCCCCCCCTATCCTGTCAGCGTGCTGTCCTGAGGGCCCCGTGCCAGTCCCCTCCCTGTGATGCATGTCCATATGCCGGGTGTATTAACTTGGAGTCGCTGTGGAGAATCACACCAACAGGGACAGCCATCTGTTCCTTTACAGATATAGCATGCACTGCAAGTGCATGGAGGCAGGATCATAAAACATTTGGTCCATTATACCATACTGCCATGGCGCACCAGTTTTATGTGGGCTCATCTTATATGCATGGCTAATGTACATAATATACGTAGTACAGTACAGTATATAGATTTTGAAGATGAGCCATGAAGCACTGCTGAGATTAGTAGCAGTAAATGAGTGTTCTTCTAATACAATTTTGAGTCCCCTTAGTGCCCCAAATCCCATCCAATATCCTTACATTGTTGTTGCTGTGATTTTGGGCCACACTGGGGAAAAGGGGAATCAAATCACGCTGAAATCTTTCATTCTAAGAGACGTGTTTTGCAATATGCCAGCTCCATCCATCCTGTCAGTAGTGTAATTTTCCTCTCATAGAAGGGAAATGGGATCAGTGTGGATAAACCTGCGTGTTCCTAATTAATCTGCATCTGGATCTCTGGATTCTTCTCACAGTGCTGCTAGGACAAACAGGAAGTTAAATCATTCTCATCAGTGAGTGGAGACAAACAGATCAATATGGCCTATCAATAATGAAACAGAGCGAGAAGGCATTGTTACTCCTCTTCTTAAAGGTGGAAGAACAGCATATACTGTAGGTGATGTGGTAATTTGAAACATCTATGTTCTAAAGAGAGCTTTAATGTTGGCAGGACATTTATGCACTTTTGTTTTACAGCACATATTACCATAGCAGGTCAATTTTGTAAATAAATCCCTAAAACATGCTGATATGGACGCTGTAAGTGAAGTGTCCCTATCCCCCTTAACGTATTCTAAAATCTTCTACATCTCTTTATTATGTTATTCTGTGTAATAGACCAATATTATTTCCCTTTTCGGTTATTTTGCCTGTTTATTACTTATTGCTATTGAGACCTGCATAAAAGGACACAAATACAGACAGCACACCCTCAGGGGCAGATATTGTTGGAAGTTGACTGTTCCTGAATGTGTCTAAGGCTACAGATGTTGAGAAGGGGTGGAAAAGGGAGGAATAATTGTGAAATCGACTTTTTTGTAGTCTTTGATCTTTTGACATACATATCTAAGAAGAGAGGTGTGAGGAACATTTGAGGGGGCTGGGAGGAGGGCAGAAGGGAGCAGGTGCAAGATGAGGATGGGAAAAGGAAACAGGAGGCGGTGACAAAAGGGAGGAGGTGAAGACTTGGGTTTCCATTAGAAGAAAAGAGAGCTGTTATCTGTTATCAACATACAAATCAGTGTGCGGTCCATGTTCAATACCTGGTGCACTGTGAGACAACTTTGGATAAATGTATCAAACAAATTCATATCCAACCCTCCCATCATATTAAAAAACGCCTACTGCCACATAAAATACCATCACGTCACCATAAATCCTTAAATATACCCATTAGGTGGGTTGGTAAAACAAATAGTCTGCCATGGAGCATATGCGTTGTTATGTGTGATTCATTGTGTAAAGAAGTAAGCTACATTTGTTCATCAGTGTTATTGTGAACAATGAGGACATGAGTGGGATTCTAGAAGCCTGTCTCAGAGCACAAGGCACACAGCAGTCTTATTCATAATTTGTTGGGTTACTCTGTGTCACTTGCTGAAAATTTAAAGATTTTCAACTGAAAGTACATTTTAAGGAGGTCATATGAGAAAGTGAAAATTACCCTTCATGGCCACCACCTCTTAAGCCCTATTTAGCCTTTTTTGTTGTAAGACGAATAGCAAAAATAGCCGATCTACGAGCTTACAACACATTGCATCACGATGCGCTGTGAGCTTGTAGATTGGCTATTTTTGCACAAAAAAATGACTTTCTTTTAATTTAATAATTCAATTTTTTTTACGTGTCCAAAATAGGGATGTAGTGGTTAATCAACAAAGTAGGCTATGTCTCCTTCATTTACAAGGGAGCAATGGCATGTGTGGCTATGGCATTGCATCTCAAACCAAGCTTTATGCCTAAAACAATCCATATCTGCAACGAGGTGCAGTGTGAAAAATCAATCCCGATCAATGTGACAGGGGATTTTGTGGGGAGTGTTGCCGTGGTTGAGAATGCTGAGTGTGAGTTGGTCAGATAGAGGAGCCAAGGCAGCATCTCGGTAAACTGCAGATTATACTGGATTAAAGTGACCTCTAGTGCCTTCTTCATTAAGCTTCATTGTCTCCACCTGAAAGCCGGAGACTATGTTTTCGTCCCTGTCCATCCGTCTGTGTGTCAGTGTGTCTGTGAGCAGCTAATCTCCGGCACTGTTGGACCGATTGGCATGAAACTGTGCACATAGACTCCCAGTGGGCCAAGGAAAAATTAATAATTAAGGATTAAAATAATCAGCTTAATGGTGGCGCTATAACAGGCCGCTTCATGTTGGCCCATAACTTGACCTTGAACCGTAGATCGTACAAAAAACGTTTTATCATCGCAACTCACGACAGGCCACACCCATTTCTGCCTGACAAGAGTTTGCGTTTCTTCAAAACTATTTCAACTCCTACAGATTTGGTACAAAACTTTGGTACACTAATCTGTACATATTATCTCTGTGGTCATGTGATCAAGATGTAGCTATCAGATTTCAATTGGCTACAGTTGGCATTAAAGTTTGTGGGAGGGGCCGTTTTGCACAAAAATGCCACAAATCATGAACACAGCATCTGATTGCCATGAACCCTTTGGGGGGGGGGGGGGGGGGTTTACACACTTTTTGCTACTACTCCTACCCCCTTTCCAAAGTTTGCAGGCCCTGGGTAGGCAACCCATCCTGGAGGAGACCTATGCTCCGAGGAGTGCACTTTACTAGTTTATATTAGCATGGCTCTGCAATGCATTGTTATCTTGAAAATTAACAATAACAATGTTATTTTTGGCAGTTGACACTGTAGTTGACACTGTTTTGCCTGTTTATAACAAAATGTATTTCATATGTGGAGCATATGTTGGACTCCTGGTGATGCTGTAATGTGGGTAATTAGTGATGGCCTATTTTGGTCCAACTAGACACGTGGATCAAACGTATGTTAGAGAGAGAGAGAGAGAGAGAGAGAGAGAGAGAGAGAGAGAGAGAGAGAGAGAGAGAGAGAGAGAGATTTACGGGTTTCTACCAAACTGTCAAGCCAGTCAGTGTTATTTATATTTCCCGGGCGCCTGGTCCATGTGGCTGCTGCGTGCGCGTCACTGGGGAGATCAGCACCTCGGACAGCGGCGCCTTGTCAATAAGGCAGATCCTTCTCTCCCCAACAACTACTGGAACCACATCGCCCGTCGGAGGAGGATAAATGACTTTAGAGAGAGAGAAAATAACATGTAAACAAGATGACAGTCAGGTTATTCTATTCGAGTAGCATTCCGGAAGTAGGTGCTGCGTTGGTTCTATCTCAAAGCCGACCATTTCGGGGAGGAAAATCATCACCACCATC
This sequence comes from Gymnoscopelus braueri, assembly GCF_963280865.1. NCBI lineage: Eukaryota > Metazoa > Chordata > Actinopteri > Myctophiformes > Myctophidae > Gymnoscopelus > Gymnoscopelus braueri. The sequence goes on along the minus strand of NC_137614.1, from coordinate 27,743,152 downwards.
TATCTGATCCAATAATCAATGGCATTACTGCTGTAATTGCTTTTGTATGCGAAGACATCTTTATGCGTATCTCTCTAAGTAGGAAAAAAAACTATATTCTTGTTTTTTATTCTTTTTTATTTCGCGTTGACGTCTGCTGTTGACTACCACATTTTTGGTTGCAATGAAATGCTAATGGACGGATGAAGATGGGAAACAAGGGCTTTTGCTGTTTTTAGCATATGTGCAGCTGAAAATGCAAATGAAAAGGATTGTGTTTTGGACCTCGACGTGGATTGTTGGGGGAACTGGACCGATTCTTCATGGATCAACAAGGAACACTACAAAGGAAATGAGATAGGAAAAAAGGGAACATGATCTGACGTTTGAGATGCTAGTGAGGGACAATACAAAAGACACAATATAAGCTCGTCTAAAACTTCAATTTCATCTTTCGCGTCCTTTTTGGATTATGATTCTAGACAGGAGTCCCAGATATGACTGTATGGATGGAATGTCGTATTTTAGATCCCATCTTACATTTCCTGGCTCTATGTTGCTTGCTCCTCCACTCGTCCACTCTCTCGCAGTCTTCTGCTTTGGGTAGCAAAACATGTAGGCTATTTTTTGCTGCAAGCCCAGTGCATCTGATGTTGTCTTTTAGATCGATAGTGAAGAAAATGTACAATTGACATTAAATGGTATGAGATATGGTTCTTGGGTGCCGTGGAAGATACATTTAGACTGTAATTCCTGAGTTGTTGAGGAATTAATATTGAAAGAGTGTGTCAGCCAGCTGAACAGAAAAATCTTTCACCCGCATTGGCTTAGACACACATGCCATCAGTGGGGCAACAACCAAGACTGGGTCCTTTATTTCTTGGTTTTCCAAATAGCATACAGTATGTTAGCTATTCAAAAAATGCTACAATGAAATCCCCTGATATATAATGATAATAATAATAATAATAATAATAATATAATAGCATAATAATAAGTGTAATAATAATAATAATAATAACAACAAAAGGCCACTCTTCAGATCGAAGAAGAGAGAGAGACAGAGAAAGAGGGAAATTACACACAGGTTATATTGCATTCTGAAGGATTCTTTATGTAGCCAAACATGTTCAAGTACCGGATCCGCATGTTTTTTAACGAACTGAAAGTACTGGTTTTTATGCGATCCGATTCGAGAGAGTCCAGCACAGACGGAGATAGACAGCCAACAACAACCACAACCATGCGAGGTCTAGGGATGGGCGGCTGCGGCTGGCCGCCTTTTGTCGACTGCCATTCCCGGGACGACGAGGAGGAGTACTATGGCAGCGATCCGCGGCCACGGAGCCTGGCGTTTGAGGAGAAGGACCCCAAGATGCAAGTGGGCCTGGACGCCGTGTCGCTGGCCAGCACTACGAGCAGCATGCGTATGCCCCAGTGTCGGATCTGTTTCCAAGGCCTAGAGCAGGTACATAATGAGCTCCAAAACACCCTGACTGCCCCACATTCCTCTATCTATCTACCTGCTTTCCTCTATGACTGCCCTGTTTTTAAATACCCCAAACAATTATCTGATGCATTCTGACAATAATGGTGCAACATTTCCTTCTTATAAAAAAACATTTGTGTAATTGTGTTTGGTTAATGACACTGCCTATAACACAACAACAACATATTGTTTATTTCACCAAAATGGTCAGTAAGGCTATAGAGGCAGCATTTCCAGAACAACTGAAATCTGGCCAGCATAGCAACAAAGAAAGTTGCCCAATTAGGTCTGCCACATGAAATGAGTGAGCAAACAAATAGAGTGAGCAAAATGACATGAATTTGTAAATGTCTTAATCAATAGAATATTGATTGATTGATTTATATTAATAATCATTGAACATTTTTTATTTTATGTTATATTTTTTATCAATTGGTAATCACTGTGTTTGGCTTGACCATGCCAACAAATACATCAATCTATTATTTTTTTTCCTTTTTTACATTAACTTGTCAAAATGTTATGCACCAGAGTACAATGCCAAAACAAAACAATACAGCTCTTTGGTCTGTAGCCAAATATTGGTCTCACCAGATGTGCAGAAACCTGTACCACCTGCCTCAGCAGGTAAACCTGAAGCCTGAGATAATTAGAAACACTGTAAATCCTGTTTGAGAACAGATGGATATTACCACTTAGTCACTACCCCAAGATATGGTTATGGTGTTATTACAGCACATGTGCTAATGTATGGCATCTGTCTCAGAGTTTATATTGTAAGGCAGAGTAAACTGGAGAGGCATGGAAAGAGTTGGGAAATACATTTGATCTTTGTTGTGAATAATATCCATTTAGATATCCATGTCACAATGAGCAACCCATGAGTGAAGAATTGCCCAATTTAACATCTGTTAACAAAAGGTTGATGTTTGGGCTTCTAGTTTTCCGACAAAGTGACTCATCGTGCAACGTGGCTCTGAGATGCCTCTTTTAGCTACAGACAAAGAGAGCATGCAAACAAAGCATCGAGACACAAAGACCACATCAGTGTGTCAGACAGACATGATATTAACTTATCCACCTTAACAGCACTCATCTCAGTCCTAAGTCTATATGAAGGGGGAAATTGCCACGTTACCTCAGGTGGCAGTGGGGATGGGGTGGGGGCACACTTTGCCATCATATTGTTATTTCATTATTCAAGCAGGTCACAACAGGGGACAGAATCATGTCGCTGTCAGTGGGCCAATTACCTAGAGATAAGATCACCTTGCTCTGTGGGCTGAATTGAATATGAATCCTTATTAGCTGCCTGTCAAAGCTGTCAGTATAGGCCATGGTACAACAGCTGTGCCATTGATTCTACTTAACGTTGTGTAGTTCCACCAAGCTGTGCCAGTCATGACTGTGTGTGTGTGTGTGTGTGTGTGTGTGTGTGTGTGTGTGTGTGTGTGTGTGTGTGTGTGTGTGTGTGTGTGTGTGTGTGGGGGTGTGTGTGTGTGGGTGTGTGTGTGTGTGTGTGTGTGTGTGTGTGTGTGTGTGTGTGTGTGTGTGTGTGTGTGTGTGTGTGTGTGTGTGTGTGTGTGTGTGTGTGTGTGTGTGTGTGTGTGTGAGAGAGGCCAAATCAATGTCCCCACAAGTATAATACAATATAGAAATAGTCATTGTGAAGAAAAGTTTCCTGGTCCTATGGACCAGGAAACTTAATGTTAGGTTTACATTAGTAAAAGATTCAGCTTGGGTTTACCGTTAGAACTAAGCATTTAGATGTTATATTTAGGGTCTGGGTTTGGAGTTATGCCTGATTTATATGTAGTCGCACGCCGGTGTCACACACCGAAAATAGCAGATGTACAAACACACAGTGTGACATGTTGTGAGCTTGTAGATCGGCTATTTTTGGTGCACAACATCGTTGTGCAATTAAGGCTTACCACACAACTAAATCGCACGCACGCACGCACGCACGCACGCACGCACGCACGCACGCACGCACGCACGCACGCACGCACGCACACACACACACACGCACGCACGCACGCACACACACACACATACACACACATACACCAGTAGTGATGCTGAAATGCACCCTCACTCCCTTCAGTATGTGGGTGGCCTTAAGAGGCAAAAGTCATGTAATGTTCAGATACGTATACGTATACTGTATGTATACAGACCTTTCTGTTTGATACTGAAAGGTGCCGTTATTATTTACACAATAAAATCCAGAGTGTTAATTCAACTGTAAGAGTAAAAAATTACACAGCTCCATTTCTACACTGAAGAGTTAAATGAACACTCTGGATTTTACTGTGTAAGAATAATGAGAGAGTGAGACAGAGTGGGAGTGATGACTGATCTCGCTGTTCAGTGGACCAATTTCCTCGTTTAATCTGAAGCATGACCACAGGGTCTCATTTTGTGTATGGATAGAACTTTCTGAGAGAACTTTCTGCCTAGAACTTTCTAGCTGAAATTTTTACCTTTAAAGCTCCTATCTGTGTTTTCCTTGCTGTGTTACTGTAGAATCTCAAAGGGTGAGTTGCAGACGGAAAACTATTTGACTTCATTTAATTTACGATCATTTTATTTGCTCCACCAGGATCAAATTATGTGCATAAATAAATAAGGTTCAGAATACATATTACAACTTATGACCACCATAACGTAACATAACAGCAATAATAACATGGATAACTGGGGCTGCATGGGGCAAATAAACAAACAAACAAACAAACAAACAGCTTTATTCCTTGTTGAAAAACGGTCCAACACAAAAGTCCCTCAGAGCAGCCATCATGGCTCAAAAACAGTGAATGTCAATGTCACAACACATTCTTTTGTGAGCTTGTAGATCAAGTCGCTCAGAGCAGCTATCATGGCTCAAAAACAGTGAATGTCAATAGATCAAGTCCCTCAGAGCAGCTATCATGGCTCAAAAACAGTGAATGTCAATGTCACAACACATTCTTTTGTGAGCTTGTAGATCTGCTATTTTTAGCTCACAACATTGTCGTTTGATGGAGTATGAACTGAGCATCCAGATTTTACTGTGTAGAAAGAGTTCTCAGTTCCAGTCTTTCCGCCAGGCCTTCAGTTTTCCATTCTTCTCTCTCATATCATGTACAGTATACTGTAGCAAAGGGATGATGAAGGACAGATGCAACTGGATTCAGGTGTTGATCATTCTTGTAACAAATTACAATTACCCCTCTCTCCTCAAACAGTGATATGTCCCCTTCACTTGCCTTGCAGCATCCAGTCGAGTCCCTTAATTGTGATCATTTGTGCGTGTAGTATCCATGAAAATGAGACTTATCTAGTGTATGAAGGGGGAGAGACACTTCAAGCCTTGACTAGTAGCTGTCATGCCCAGACATGATGATCATGTGTCTATATAGTGATTTTCTGGTAATTGTTATAAATCATATACATTATAATAGTAGCTTGTTTTAATTCCCCAGAGTATCATTCTACCCTGATCTCAGCCATTTTAGGAATTTCCTGGTTCAATCCTTTTTACTCCAGGTCCAATGACCCGCCACCCTGATTGCATGCACGCAACGCACACACTAAAGAGCATCTTCTCTGTAGCTTTGATTTGATTGATTGAATACTTCATTAACACGATTATTAACAGTATGGGTAGTACAGTCAAATGTTTTTCTAAAAGGATAACTCAAAAAGCCCCAGGGGCTTGTGGTCCATTGTACTCAATTCATCAGTAAGTATAGGCTTTGAAGCCATTGGCTGCCTCAGAACACGAGGGCCATTCAACCACGACATGACATTTTCAAAATGTTGTCTTTCATATAAGTTTTATTTAGATCCTCATATATTTCTGCCCTTCTTTGTGGTATCTTAATAATGTCAGCAGGCAAGCTAGCATGTAACTCATCTGCCAAATAAAATCTCTGTTCGGTTGGACACTTCTTTATTGGACAAAGCCAGATGGGGCAAAATAGAGTACCAAATTGAGAAAACGTAGGGCTACATAATTGGTGTCATTGCAGATTGCTATGCTCAGAATGGTTCACTACTTATATACAGTAAACACTATGAATATATATACCCTGTAAATGATTTCACACTGATAATATGGTAGCTGATTTGTCACTTTACATAAGGGTTGTTTATATCCTATACACAGACAAGAAAACCGTATTCATTTAGGCAAATGTAACTTTGCCGTCTGTTTACATAACAGAACAACATACAGTATACATTGTCTAAACACCGTTTCCCTCTATACTAGTAATCATCAGCCCCTGGAATAGTGGTGTTGCCTGCAGAAGCACACTGTCCTTTCGTTTTTTTTTTGTGGTTTCACTGTTTGTTTTGGTATGTTTATGGGCTACTAAACAGTGAAAACACCAAAATACAGCGAGAGGGCTGTGTTTCTGCAGGTAAACACCACCACACTACTCCAGGGGCTGATAAATGTATTTATTGATGTAAACAAGGGCAAAGTTACATTATTATTATGCCTAACAGTTGAGAAAGTTAAATTCACATCATGTTTGTCATTATAAAATAATGGCAACATGACGTGAATTTAACTTTCTCCTCTACCTTTGATAGAGGGAAGTGTTTGTTTGACCACCATTAAAAAGTCATCACCCTCCTGTTTGAGCAGAAGGGTGTCACTTGTTTTGGGTGGTGCAGAGGGCCGGTATTGATTGAGTTCACTCCGAGCCTGTGGCTCACCTCTCCTTCACCTGCCTGCCCTTGAAATCTCCCTACTCCCCACTGTTGCTGCTGCTGAGTGGTAATAAGCCCCCTCGCCAACAGACCCCAGCATGTCCATTCATTGATTTATTAATGATCCACACGTTTTTCCAACCTATAGCACATTTTCAGTAACTAGAGGTTGGGGCCGCTACACGGCCCTCACACGTCACACCTACGTTATGCCGATCCGACCGATACGTCTGAGTCTTACTATTGGGGGATTTGTCAGAGTACCCATTGAACCCGTCTCTGTCTGTGTCCCTTTTGTGCCCATATATGGAGATCTTTGTGTCTGTCTACCTATTAGTGCGGTACGAGGTGTACTCCCGTAGGAGTTTTGTGCTAAAATGGAACCAGATCTTGGTTCTATAGAGTCCAAACTATGAGAAATTGATGGGGTAAAACATTTTTCAACCCCCACCCCCTTTCTGGGGGGGTCATCTATTTTGGGACTTCCCAGAACGGTACACCAGCCAGGTAATGTCCGATTTTCATAACATTATAGTTGTTTTGTATGTTTTAAAACATTCTGAGTTGATTTCTCACACTTTAAAAGTAGCCAGAAGAATCTTTTCTGACTTTGGTTCGGGTCTTTGACTTTCCTCACCTGAGACACCCCGGACTGACCCCTGTGCCTATCTCAGTACTCCTTACATTCCTCGCTCTGCTCCTGCTCCAGAACAAGTCAAATTAGATCATAATTGAACCACAAACGTTTTTGTTGCTGGGCTCTGAAAACAAAAATTGATTGGTTGGTTGATTGATTGATTGAATACTTTATAAACAGTTTGCAAAAACAAGGTACGGTGGCACAGATGTATTTGCATAATCCAAGAAGTGGTTATTTTCCCATGAATGTGTTTGTCATGTTTCCCATGAATGTGTATGTCATGTTTCCCATGAATGTGTATGTCATGTTTTTCTTTAACTTATGTCCTGCAGGGAGAGCTGCTGAGCCCCTGTCGTTGTGATGGTTCAGTGCGCAACACGCATCAGCCCTGCCTCATCCGCTGGATCAGTGAACGGGGCTCATGGAGCTGTGAGCTGTGTTACTTCAAGTACCAGGTCCTAGCCATCAGCACCAAGAACCCACTGCAGGTAACAACAATGGAGCAGTTTATGCACTGAAATGTAGCTCATAGACTGTAGACGGTATCTGAATTTATTCCTTATTGTATTTTATTTAAGGATAACAATACTTCACATCCCCCGATCTCCTCCCCCAATTCCCTGCTCTTGCTGACTTCGAACCAATCAACCACTACAGCCCACAGGCTGTGCCAGTCCAGATTAGGTCATTTCGACATGTTAAAATTACAAACTGCAGTGAAATGGCAAAGCTGGCCAATAAAGCATGGTTACATTTCGATTGTATTGTAGTTTGGCTGAGCAGTGGGAAAACCACATAGATCTCAACATCTTCATATTATGACGAAACAAGTCCAACGTGTCTGATTGGGAGACAAACTGGTTAGATAAGACAAGGTTGGACAAGCTCGCCCAGTATACATGTCGAAGTGTCTCTGAGCAAGACACTTAACCCCTAATAATAGCTAACCCCCCCCCCCCCCCTCCGTGTGCTCATCAAAGCTATCTGAGCAGCCATCAGCTGGGCTGTAAAAAGTAATTTCCCCTCTCCTGGCGACCAGAAAATACTTTGATTGATTGAATGAATGCTTTATTAGTTAGAAATGTAAACAGGGGTACAGTCAGACTTTAAGGCTAAAAGGATAACACAAAAACGTTCTGGGACTTGTTTCCATTGTGGTCATATGAGGAAAAGTCTCTACTAGTGATGTGGACAGTTTATTATAACATAGCCTACTACTCAGTGGAGGTTTTGGGGTATGTGGTTCTCAAAGTGGGGTCCTTGAGGGGAGTGTACAAATTGTACACTCTCGAAGTTCAATTAACACTGACGATTTTGCAATGTAAACTGGGGTCCCAGAGATTAAAAAAAAAGCCATTCCGTGGTGTAATGCATATCAAATTGGTGATCCTCTTTGTTTTAGTCTTCATAGCTTAGTTTTTATTTGGTAAAAAAAAAACGTGGTCGTCATAGTTTTAGTCGACGAAATCAACACTGCGCTATGTACGGTACTGCTGTGCTCTCTGCACTCGGACATTAGATCCAGCACTGGTTGCTAGAACAAATCTTGGGCAGGCACAGAGGTGTGAGGACTTTTTGCCATATTGTGCCGACACATTTGTACGCTTTGCGTCACTGTCCTTCTGCCCTCCTGTTCCGAGGCAGCCAATGTGTGTGTGTGTGTGTGTGTGTGTGTGTGTGTGTGTGTGTGTGTGTGTGTGTGTGTGTGTGTGTGTGTGTGTGTGTGTGTGTGTGTGTGTGTGTGTGTGTGTGTGTGTGTGTGTGTGTGTGTGTGTGTGTGTGTGTGTGTGTGTGTGTGTGTGTGTGTGTGTGTGTGTGTGTGTGTGATTGTGCTACTATACTTGTGATAGGACCAAATGTCCCCACAAGTATAGTAGAATTTCAGAAACAGACATTGTGCGGACCATTTTCCTGGTCCTCACAAGAGCAATGGTTGTTTTATGGTTAAAACATATTTAGATAGGTTGTGCAATGAGAAAAATATTCAGGTTGGGGTTAGGTTTAGCATTAGACATTTAAAGGATAGGTTTAGGAGTTAGGATTAGAGTTATACCTGATTTATACTTAGTTGCGCGCTGATGTCGTGCACCAGAAATAGCCGATCTGCAAAGCCCACAATGTGTCGCAGCGATCTGCTATTCTTCGGCTTTAGGCTTACGGTTAAAAAGGACAAAACATTTTAAAAATGTCATTGAGTGCCGTGTGTGTGTGTGTGTGTGTGTGTGTGTGTGTGTGTGTGTGTGTGCGTGCGTGCGTGCGTGCGTGCGTGCGTGCGTGCGTGCGTGCGTGCGTGCGTGCGTGCGTGCGTGCGTGCGTGCGTGCGTGCGTGCGTGCGTGCGTGCGTGCGTGCGTGCGTGCGTGCGTGTGTGAGTGACACATTTACCTTTTAATCTGTATACTCCCATAATATGCATGTGTATAACATGTACTACACAACAAAGCCCTGAGACCCCATTTACCCCATTTAACACAAAAAGTGTAATATTGACCAACCATTCAGCTGTATACATTACATGTACAGTAAAATATTATATATTTACAGTACACCACTTCTCCCTCTGCACACAATAAAATATGTGTTAATTTATCCATTTGTAATTCTGAGAGTTGTGTGCAAGCAATTTCAACCAATTTGCAACCAACGGAACCAATTTGATGGGTCCATTTAGGTCACTTGTACACGATTATTGGAGTTAAATTAACACTCAGGATTTTACTGTGCAGTGATTGCTGATACATTTGTGTTCCTTCCTCCTCTCCAGTGGCAGGCCATCTCCCTGACGGTGATAGAGAAGGTACAGATTGCTGCCATCATTCTGGGTTCCCTGTTCCTAATTGCCAGCATCTCCTGGCTCATCTGGTCCTCCCTCAGCCCTTCTGCCAAATGGCAGCGCCAAGACCTGCTATTCCAGATCTGCTACGGCATGTACGGCTTCATGGACATCGTCTGCATAGGTAAAGGGGCAACTTCATGCTTAAATACAAAAAAAAAAGATTTTCAACGTGTCACGTTAAAGGGAAACTACGTGATTTTCAACATTGCCTTACATACAAATGTATGTACATAAACTGCATTAGTAATTGTTTCATGAGACCACACAAAGATGTCATGGACAGCATGTGTATGCAGTAGGCTTTATATTGTATACTGGTGTTATGAAGCTGACAGAGGATGCATACATGACATAAGTACAACAGGATGTATTATTCAAGCTTCACTCACAAAGCAAGAGGCAGAAAATAATATCAGTTTGGGTTCGTTGTGTGCAATGACACTATAGAATACAGAAAACTTAGATATATTTTGCATTCTTTGGGTATTGAGGATCCAAATTCACACAAAACAACAGTCTGTGAAAAAGCAACCAACAACATTCAAAGATGTTTCATAGATTCTCTTTAATCTGAAAGCGGCTGTAGAGATCCTACAGTGAAACCTCCGAGATTGTTCTCCTGAAATGATGGATTGCTTGTGATAGAAAATACTGACAACAGATGGCATCAGATTTCTGCACAGTGATTATTACCAACAGTCTCTTCTGACCAGTTGCAATGTACAGGGCAGCATGTACTCGGTTCACAAGCGCTTTGTATAACACTTGATGCAGATAGGTTTTAATTCATTCCCCCTCACCGATTTCTTCATCTGATTTTGGCTCAATCACTGTCGATTCATCTGTTCTTCTGTGTCTTTTTTCATCTGAAGGTCTTATAATCCATGAGGGCTCATCGGTGTTCAGAATCTTCAAACGATGGCAAGCTGTCAATCAACAATGGAAAGTACTGAACTATGAGAAATCAAAGGACTTGGGGGACCCGTTGAGTTCCAGCAAGGGGGGGCGCGGTTCCCGCAGTAACCCCCATGGCCTGGGAAGCAGCAGCGGAGGGCGACAGAGCAGGAGGCTAAGAACTATTCTGAACCACCACTGTGGATACACCATCTTGCACATCCTGAGCCAGCTGCGGCCCCACGACCCACGGATCAGTGCCGTGGCCAGCCGAGAGGTGGTGATGAGGGTCACCACCGTATGAGTCTGACTGAGCATGCGTGACACACACATATACTGTATGTATGTCCTGATGAGTGGAGGGACTTAAGGACCTAACATACTAAAGTATGAAAAGACTCCGAGATGCCCGGAGCATCAACAGACAGCAAACTCTTGAGGATTTCTCCTCTTGTTTCTTATAACAAAGGAAGCCAGATGCTCCTTTTCAGTGACTGAAGAACTGATGACAATAATGATGAAAATCGTGTAAAAGACTTTAAAACATGAAATGTGAGAAAATAATTAAAGGAAAAAAAATAATGGGCTTTATAACTTAATCCAAGGCGATGAGAAGTTTGTTCCAGTTCAATTTCAGGATGCACAAAGACATTTTGGTTTTGTTTTGTTTGATCCTCTGTTTTTTTTGTAACTATTCTTGGTTCGTATTTTTTTTACTCATTTTGATTTTGTACGGATGTATGATTTTAGAGGAAATCATGTAACTTCATTCAAGCATCCAGTCAGCTATGTGTAATTCTCTTGGAATTTCTACAAGCTAATGCTGATAATGGACCGAAAACTGAAAATGACACACATACATAAAACATGATAAAAACACAGACATGACCGCAAAACAATAAGTCATTGCGAGTTATTAAAAAAAAGAAAAAAATCAATAATGATTTCAGTGACACCTAATGTTCTGCAATAAAGATGCGTATGTACATTTCACAGGGAATTTTGCATGGGTATATAATTTTTATCCTCCATCACATAACATAAGCACATAACACAATTTACGATACTTCGAATGGTGCTTGCCAAAATAAACACTTTAAAACATCTGATTTCATTGAACCAACTCTTTGTCAACATGACAAATGATAGTGTGTTAAAGCTATTTCAGCTAAAACACAGATTGTTGCTGCTGTGCGTTGATTCAGATTTGATAATAAGTCAAATGGATTAAAGATGGAAATCAGAGGATCTCTTACAATTCAGTCTCACTCTGTGTCTAGTTTAACAACTCGTAGCCAATGGTGTCATGTTTACCTAAACCCAGCAGGATATTCATTAGAAAAGTCTTGGCATACACAACCACATTGTAGGAGTGTCTTTTTGTATGTGAATATGTATAGGCCTACAGTTATCATGCCATGAAACATTATTTTCTTTTCTCTTACATGGCAAACAGACATTTTCTTAGTTTTAGTGTAGACCAGTGGTTTTCAACCTTTTTCATGCCAAGGACCCCTAAATTGATAAACATTTGGCCATCTGAAAATGTAATGTGCCAGGGACCCCCAGAAGCAAAGATTTGAGTAAAAAAATGTTCCCTTTAAAAATATATATATTCATAGATTTGCACACATTTTCAAGATTTTTCAAAAATAGCAGATCTACAAGCTCATAGCGCGGCACTCGGTGCCTGGCTATGAGCTTGTAGATCTGCTATTTTTGAATAGCCAAAGCTAAGTGGTTCAAATGATTGTGACACTATGTTAACTCATTTCGCTGGGGACCCCCTGGTACCCCCCCAGGACCACTGGTGGTCCCCGGACCACTGGTTGAGAACCACTGGTGTAGACAGTTTAATAATTGAATACATTCTAGTACTGTATGAGTGGTTAGTAGTTGGAGTGGTGTGAACAAGACCCCTTGGCATTTGTCGCCACCCAGTGGCTTCTTCCTGCAAGTGTAAGCTACATGTTTGTGAAGTGGCCACCACCAACTCCTTTATGCCGCTAGAGGGCGTCAAATCCCTACTCTCGTAGTTGAACCCAGGCAGGTGGGAATGAAAAAAGGCTGGGAACGAGGCTAAAACTTGAATGAAAGAGGAAATTTTCACCACATGGGTCAGAAATGTGTATCCTTCTTGTTGAGAGTACAAATGTAACCAAATGTCAGTTTGTTTACATTTGTACTTTCTCGGAGTTAACAGTTGAGGTCACCAGTGGTGGAAAAAGTACTTAAAAGTAAAAGTAACAATATTGCAATATAGAAACTGTGTTACAAGTGAAAGTCCAGATTTCAAAATGTACAACGCCTTGTGAGCTTGTAGATCGGCTATTTTCAAATAGCCTGGGTATAAAATAGGGCTAAAGTGGTTAATGTACGTTTCATAATGTAATAATTTGAAAAGTAACTAGTAACTAAAGTTTTCAAATAACTGTAGTGGAGTAAAAGTACAATATTTGCCTCTGAGATGTAGTGGAGTAGAAGTAAAAGTATTGGAAATTGGATATACTCAAGTAAAGTACAAATACCTCAAAATTGTACTTAAGTACAGTACTTAAGTAAATGTACTTAGTTACTTTCCACCACTGGAGGTCACGTGGTGGTTGAGATATCATATGGCACGTCTCCTGGAATGTGACTTTGGGCTTTGGACCCTCCTTCCCTTCCTTTGTGCTGCAGCTCACCTGCCTGGTTAGTCAGTCAACACCTTGCACTGTCCCGTCCCTCACTGACACAGATGGATGTTCAACCTGTCGGCGTCGAGACCATTAAATAGAAGTGCACCATAAGTTAAACAACCCGATACTGTGCAACACGGAAGTTAAACAATGAATGGACACTTTTACCGGGAACTAAATAATATACCAGTGAGTTAAACCGACATTTTCGTCACACGTGGAGAGAAGACACAGGCCAGAAGAAAAATGCAGCGATTTAGCAGACCGACCACAAAGATGTTCTCTTTTCTGAGCTCAGGTGAGATATTTCGTTGTCCTGATTTGCAAGGGTCACTGCAGGGCTATTAGCCTTTGATCACAAGACGAAGACGGTCATCTGTCATATAATATATGGGGCTATGAGACTGATATGTAGTAGGCTTAGTTGGGGGAGAAGATAGCTCATCTAATGTAGTCTAAAGTTACTGTAGGCTATATGAAAACGGTCATTCCACACATTTGTGCAGGTTGCTTTAAATCTGCTGAAGTCTACATTATGTGGTATCAGAATGAACCCAAATGTCCTGCTTTTTTGGTTTGTTTTTGTTAGGCTGAATATGTCTCTTGAGAGTTCACTAGATTACCTCCCTTCCCTTGATGTAGGCTACTACAGCTGGGCTATTATCTGTGAAGAAAGTTCTCATGGCTTTCTGTGTATAGAGGATTTGTTTTGTGTGCTGTGAGATCATGTAATTGAGTGTAATCCTGGTATAATGGCCTGTTTGCATCCAGACAGAAACCCCCTTCCAGAGAACATCCACATCTCCTCCCTCCCTCCCAGTGTTCCCTCAGATCAGGACCATGGACAAGACAGAGGAGAGGGCAAGTTCATTTATTTGTATGTTTGTTATAGAATAGAATACTTTTGTTGGCAGGTAAAGAAAAGTGTTAGGAGTGATAGATATGATATTACACCATTGTCCAATGTACATCTTTAGCCTGTATGTTATGCTACGAATAGGCGATGTCACCATGTGATTGTATGGGAAGAGAACATTGATATTTAGGCTGGAAGCTCATTTTTATAATCATTATAAGTAGGGGATGTTGTTCTTCCACATAAGTAACAGGATTGCAGGAAGAATAGTAATTGCATCAAACAGCACAACGGTAATGACTTTCCTCTGGTAATTAAATGTCCCCTTTATGAAGTTGATGTCATCGAGTTTATACCTGTGAGTTTATAACCTTTTGTGGTGTAATATGCTATCACGCCTGTCGCCTGATGGTCATTTACTACCAGCTCTCTGTGTTGTAAACTCCAAACTTTACTTTAATGTATGTAATGGAAAATCCTGACTGACCTAGTCTCCAAAAGTGAGGCCATTCATTGGTGTTTGTTCTTCTCTCACCATGCCTGTTTCACATTTCAGGAGGCGAGACTGCAGGAGAGAAAGAAGTTGTTCGGACCACACATACTCAAAAAATGGCCTTCTCACCCTCTCTGTTTCAAGAGGGACAGAATGAAACCGTGGCTAGTACTTATTTTGACCAGAGAATCCCTGTTCCTGATGACAACAGCACGGTACTGTATGGTTGGAACAGCAAAGACAAATGGGAATCAAAGGATTAGAGCTAGACCGATTTATCCGCCATTATTTTTAATAGTATCAGCAATTATGCTGCTGTGCCGAAATACACCCAAACACAGTGTCTTTGCAGTGTCCTGACCTGCGCTGAGCATAAACAAATACAATCACAGTGTCGATACGACATCAACAGAATACACCGGTATCAACAGTGGTGTGGTCTAGGTTTTTTTCCGGAGGTATACGATAATCATTCCCTGCACGAGATGCGCATGGTCGTGGGTATACGCTAGCGCGTTTTCAATTGATGAAATGGTTAGTAGACTGTATACGCTTTTCCCCAAAAAAAATCTACACTGTATACGGCGTATACAGCGGGACACGGTAGAACACACCACTGGGTATCAATACAGTGTCAGCAGTATTATAACCCTAGCCCTCCCTCTGTATGCAGTATGTCAGAGTCAGTGTCCGTAAGGTAATTGTACTGGTGTTACTACAGAGTTATTAGTCTATTAACCGGAGTAGAGTGACATTGTGTCACACGATGGTCACTCTGCTTTCTAATACTACCATCTACTCCTGTACTATCGCACTTCCACCGAGGGAAGATGAATCTGTCGTTTCCCCTCTT
Organism: Gymnoscopelus braueri; assembly: GCF_963280865.1. NCBI lineage: Eukaryota > Metazoa > Chordata > Actinopteri > Myctophiformes > Myctophidae > Gymnoscopelus > Gymnoscopelus braueri. The sequence goes on along the minus strand of NC_137614.1, from coordinate 27,727,732 downwards.
GCCCAGTTGCCTCACTTTCTCCTCGTGGAGTGGGTGGGAGGGGTTGGCCATGGTAGCTTCCAGCTTTCACCGTGTTGACACCTTCGCCACCTCCTCCACCCCATCTAGTGTAGCACAGTCACTGTTGTGACCCCCCCCCCCCCCCAGTAGGCAAGTGCAAAGAAGAGGGCACTATCCAATACAGACATCTGCAGCATCTTGTTGCACACACCGAAAGATCTGAGCCTTCTCAGGAAGAACAGCCCTAAAGTCCCTTGCCCGGCCATAGCTGAGTGGTTAGTGAGCCGCCTAGGGAGCCAGAGGCCCTGGTTGCCCCAGGTACGATTCCAGGCCACGCCAGCATATGTGTCGATGAAATGAAATTTGTCCCTGAGCAAGACTCTTAACCCCTAATTGCTCACAGGCCCTCATTGGAAACAAGCCCGCAAGGACTTTCATGAACGTCCTGTTAAAAGGAATTATCCTATCCCTAGAAGGCATCTGAGTTGTCAGACCAGTCCAGTGACTGACTGAGTTCAGGTGCATGCCTAGGAACTTGGTCTGGCCACGCGAGGCTAAGGAACTTGTAGTTATCCACGATCTCCACCACTTCCCTGTGTATGGTGCAGGGGACCGTTGGTACCCTATTGCTTGTGCGATAGTCCACCACCACTAGTTTCTTGGTCTTGCCTGTGTTGAGCCGGAGGTAGTTACTGTCACTCCAATTTACAATATACTGTATATAGAAAGTATTTTGTCCAATTAATAAGACATCTGCTACTATCACTGTACAGTATGGGGCATTCTATACGTTCATGTTTAAAATTCCCTTTCCTCTCTCCTCTAGGTTTGCTTCAGTTTCCGTAAGCTGTGGGCATTCACTGGGCCTGGGTTCCTGATGAGCATCGCTTACCTGGACCCTGGGAACATTGAGTCTGACTTACAGTCTGGCGCTAAAGCTGGGTTTAAGGTATTTGAATGAATACTACTAATTATGAATCCATCAAGACCGGGAACGCATCTGTGTCATTTTAAGATTTATTTGGCTATTCAAAAATAGCATATATACAAGCTCATAGCGCGGCACTGAGTGCTGTGCTATGAGCTTGTAGATCTGCAATTTTTTGAAAAATCTTGGAAAAAGTATGCAAATCTTTGAATATATATATATGCTTTAAAGCAAACATTTTTAACTCCGATCTGTGCTTCTGGGGGTCCCTGGAACAGCATATTTTGAGATGGGGGTCCACGGCCAAATACATATCATTTTGGGGGTCCTTGACCACTGATATAGCAACATACCGTTATGATTTAGAAAATATGTATTTGGTCGCAGACCCCCATCTCAAAATGTTTTGTTCCAGGGACCCCCCCAGAAGCAAATATTTGAGTTACAAATGTTCGCTTAAAAAGCGAAAATAAATGTTATATAGATTTTTTTTAAATAGCAGATCTACAAGCTCATAGTGCGGCACTCGGTGCCACGCTATGAGCTTGTATATCTAATACTAATACTAATACTAATAATAACATAATTGTAAGTGGGCTCTTTGAAAACCTATACATTTTCTCTTCCTACCAGCTTCTGTGGGTGCTGATGGGAGCCACTATCATTGGTTTACTTCTACAGAGACTGGCAGCACGGCTGGGAGTGGTGACCGGGATGCACCTAGCTGAAATGTGCAATCGCCAGTACCACACTGTGAGCCTCCCTTTTCCTCTACTACTGTCTCATCATCAAGCACTATGCCATGGCTAGATGTGTTCAGACTGAACATCTACTGTCTGCCTGGATCAATCTTTAACACTACAGTGTTGAAGCTGATATGTTTACAGCATCATGTTCATGCTTATTGCATTTACACCCGTCGCGTTCCATTTTGTTTTGCGTCTGTAACCAGGCCCAGTGTATATTAGTGCTAGTACCATCTTTGTGCCACTGACCCACAATGGACAGAAAATAGTCTTGATCACTTGGATGCGTTTAGCACTAGCAGAAGCAGCCATGGTTTTAATAGCCAGTGTAAGGATAGTATTATCCACAAGGAATTCAGGATAATTCTATAATCTAATTGTGTTTTCATAGATCACACTTAAATCCAGAATTATTAATTATTCACTTGAATTGAGGAAGTTCCATTTGTATGAATGCGGCATGGCTCTGCCTCCGTGGTACTGAAAGAGTCGCTTGACTGAAACCCACTGGCCTGGAAACCGTGTGTAACCATGTGACCACCCTTCATTTTTCTCTCCTACAGCACAAAAAGTCCTATTGCACCTTCCCCGGGCACATTACGAGAGGGTGAATAGGTGTGAAAGCATGTAATGATCCATTTAATTGGGAAAATGGCCGGGGTTCATTTCATTTTAGCATCGCTGACTATATAATCATTTTGTAATTTGTGCAGTTACACACAGCGAAATCCCGAGTTTTAATACTAGTACTAAGTAACTCGGTAACCACCTTAATGGGGAACACTACTATAACACTCTGGATGGCTTTGAGGACTAAACCATTCGTCTGAACTGGTCATTCCTCATGCAGTCAGCTTCATACAGTACTATGGTAGTGGTGTCAGATCAGAGCTGAAATATTCACCCATATTTGCCAGTAAATGCTCCTTCTACACACAGCTACCCTTTAGTCCACCCTGTGGGATATACATCACCATTACCTTGCAGTGCAGGGAGTGCAGAGGGACTGTTTGTTGTCTCTAGCTATGGGGAAGCCTCACAGGCCTGTGCAATGCTATTGCCTGTAAGCCAAAGGGGAGTCTTACGCTGTAGGTAGTACCACTCCACTGATCAGTTATAGGCAGGAAATATTTTGGTGCAATCAGCTGGACTGAAGCAGTTTAAAAATGATTTGATAAATGAGTAGGCCTGCACCGAAAATGAAAAATGGAGTCCGCACATTGCATTGCACTGTAGCCCGTAAAATTCTGTTCTTTATTTACTTTTCAGTGTGCATGCCATCTACAGAAATGATTAAATACCTAGGCCTTCAACACAAACACATCACCCATCTCATCTGCATACAAGTGGTAAAAGAATAATCCCGAATTGGTAACACATTAGACTCAAATTTGAGGAATCAGTAAATAAGCTCATTGCCGGAAGAGGATGTTCGTAGCTTAGTGACAACATACTAAGGTGTTACTCATGAATGGAACACATGCCAATGTTATTCACATATGTGTCTGTAGGTTCCCCGTATCTTCCTGTGGTTAATGGTGGAGCTGGCGATCATTGGCTCAGACATGCAGGAAGTCATCGGTTGTGCCATTGCTTTCAACCTCCTGTCATCTGGCAGGTGAGACAGACTGTGCTGCCACGCTGGAAGAACATTGATTTTATGACTCGTGGAATTGGAACAGTTTGATGAGTGCTGTAAAATGGTTTCTTTATCTCCTCCATGTTTGTCATTTCCTGTGTGTGTGTGTGTGTGTGTGTGTGTGTGTGTGTGTGTGTGTGTGTGTGTGTGTGTGTGGGTGTGGGTGTACAGGATACCCTTATGGGGCGGGGTCCTCATCACCATCATCGATACATTTGTCTTTCTGTTCTTGGACAAGTACGGTAGGTTGTGGACACATCCGTTCGATCCATATGAGAGATTTATGTGTCTCATTTCTAAATGACGGTGAAGTTACTTCCTGCACAGGGCATGAACCAAATATTCTATCACCTTTTCAGGTCTGAGGAAGCTGGAGGCCTTTTTTGGTGTTCTTATTGCGGTCATGGCTATTACCTTTGGATATGAGGTACACTTTTATTTCCTTCCAACAAGATAGCACAGTGCGTGTTCATAAAACATTGCACCCTTGACATTTGTGCTATATACCGGTGTGTCCTGTTTGTGCTTTGTTGTGTTTGTGTGTTTGTTTGTGTATCATTTCCATACCTGCCTTCTTGCCTACTATGTACTGTACCACCTGCCTACTGTTATCAAATATTAATTTGTTGGGGTGCCTGGTAGTTAGTGGATCTGCGTTCAAATCCAATCCCTGTCTTGTCTTACATGTCTCTCCCCTCTCTCTGAAAGCAAGTAAATGAAGCACTCACATCCAAGGTTTAAAATGGCAGGTGCTGGGCAGAAATAAACATCAAAATAGAATAGGTGACACACTGGATCAAGCTCCAAAGGAGCTTTTTATTTCCACCCTGGTGACATTTCGAGCCTGGTAGCTTCCTCGGACAAGAAATACTAAGACACACCCATACCTGCTAAACTGGGTCAGCTGAGGTGACCCAGCCCAGCTGGCAACAATGCAGCCATCAGTCAATGAAATCAGTGCTCATCATGAAACAAGAGTGACAGTACCTTATCTAAACCCAAATCAGTATATGTACACAATTCTAATGTACCAAACATGGTACAAAAAGTTACCCCAACCACTGATCAAATGACACACATCAAATGATAGGCGCATTGGGTATACACCGTCATAAATGTCAGGTAATACAAGAAGAAATTAATAAGGAAGATTTAACCTATCAAGAGGCGCCTGCTAGTCTAAACAGGTGGTAGTAGTAATGAACAGTAATAAATCGTACCACAGACAAAGAAGTACAGGAAGTTCTAAGGTGCAAGGTTAAGACCCACAAACTGAACAAAGCAGTAAAATAGTTATCACTGCCAGGATATACATACTGTAGATTGTACAGCCAACGTTTCTCCTCTCGCTCTGCCCTTGGTTTCCTGTTTCTCTACTACACTGACCTATCTGAAATAAAGCATAAAAAATTCCAAAATTAATCATGTGGATCCAATGTGGACTTCATGTGGCCGGGCTCTGATGTCACTCATCTTTGTCAGTTGTCTGTGTGACATATCTGTGCCGTAAGGTATGACTCCAAATTTGGGAAAGGTTTCAGCCCAATCAGAGCCCCCTTGACATACATTATCAAATTAAAGTTAAAATATTTCAAAGCATTATAGAGATATGTGACAAAGGTTAGTGGAGGTACTTCTGTACACGCGCACGCGCACACGCACACGCGCACACACACACACACACACACACACACACACACACACACACACACACACACACACACACACACACACACACGGATAGACTCCTGCAGAACCATGCTGTAAACATATTAGTTTGTTTATTATTTATGTTTATATTTGCATCTCTCTCTCTCTCTCTCTCTCTCTCTCTCTCTCTCTCTCTCTCTCTCTCTCTCTCTCTCTCTCTCTCTCTCTCTCACTGTCTCATTCAATCTCCTAGTACGTGATGGTAAAGCCAGATCAAGGCGAGCTTTTGAAAGGGATGTTTCTGCCATATTGTGAGGGCTGTGGGTCGTCGCAACTGCAGCAGGCTGTGGGCATTGTGGGAGCTGTTATCATGCCTCACAACATCTACCTCCATTCTGCCCTTGTCAAGGTATGTCTTAGAATAGTTGACTGTATGCATGATATACAGCTTATGTATTGAAGCTTCAACCTTAATCTTTACACTTTAATAAATACTTTAATATAAACGGATAAATGTCTAACCTTTACCCATACCCTTACCTTAACCATAATTCTGCGTTCACACTAGCGGCGACAAAAGCTACAAAATAACCAAGTGTAGCCATCTACATAGCTGCGTGCAGAGTCACTGTTGAAGTGTTACTCAAGCCACACTGTTAATGAAAACGGTAGGGTTAAATAGCACAGGGAATGAGTTTTTATTCCTTTTATGGAACAGAGCAGGAATTGTGGGGAGAGAGAAGGGGAGTGGAAATGGTGAAACAAAAATATATAATTGATTGACGCTTCACTGCGTCATTGGAGAGCTGAAAAAAGTTGAAGCCAGCTCAACTTTGTTTTGTACCGCGCCACGCCCGTCACGCAGCGGCAAGTGTCGGGTGTCACTTTGTAACATCATGTCGCTGGCTTCTGTTGAAAATGATTTGTAGCCTGTTGCTTTGTTGAACGCAGCATAACATATACTATAATCTTTGTAGTACCCTAACCTTAACTCTTAACGGATACACGCCTAACCTTAATCCATGCCCAAACATTATATACTGTATATGCAGTAACATTTTATTGGTGACACTAGTTTTGTCCCCAACACTATAAGAACAAGTAGTGAAATGTTGGTATGACAACACACACAGCTAGCAACGTTTTCTTCCCTCTGAACTCTGCTTCTGTAGTATTCTGTTTCTGATTCATGCCTGGTAAATATTGTCTCAGTCTAGAGAAGTGGATCGGACATGCAAGAAGAAAATAAAAGAGGCCAACAAATACTTCTTCATTGAGGCGGCAATTGCACTATTTCTCTCGTTCCTCATCAATGTCTTTGTGGTGGCAGTTTTTGCTGAGGCCTTCTACGGACGGACAAACATAGAACTGGTGAGTGTCGCTGCAGAGACTTTTGATCTCACACACCTGCATTTTAGCCAATTTCAGCATGGCGTCCCTATTTTGAGCATTTACATTATAGTTAGGAGGAATAGGAATATAAAAAAATAACTAGAATCACCTGTACTCACCTGGTAGCTCTGGTCCATAGCGTTAGAAGGAGTTCTCTCCTTTTAACGCTATGGACCAGAGCTACTCACCTGGCATAAAAGGGGCTCTGAGAGCAGCTTGCCTTGAGCCATTCATTATTAACAGTGTAATAACAAGTAACTAACACTACATCTAGGCAAATATTGTACTTTTACTCCACTTTTACCCCTGGGGGGAATCTCGCCTGCCCTAAATGTAATTCCTGGGGACGCCACTGCTAGAAAGTGCTGTTCCTGAAGAAATAGTGTGGGCTCACTAAGAATGTTGATATCATTAAGTATCGATAGTGTTATAAGTGTTAAAGGTATTAAAGTATTAGTAGTGTTTAAGGTTTGAAAAGAGTTAAAGTATTAGTAGTGTTAAAGGTTTTGGGAAGATACTATTTCAATAGTTTGGAGAACATGCTGCTGCAGCGAGCACACAACAACTGTATTGCTTGTTTGTGGTATTGTAAGCTGCTGGTGTTCTATGATTCCAGTACAACGAGTGCAATGCAACAGGAAGTCCCAATGCAGATCTTATCCCCCAGAACAATGAGACTCTACAGGTGGACATCTACAAAGGGGTAAGGCACTGACCTTTTTTTTTTTTTCACTTAAAATGTATTTTAAGTTTTCAAGAACAAAACACATAAAACAAAAAGACAAACAATAGACATCACATATGTTGCCAAACATCATCTTATATAATAATAAAATAAAATAGAATAGAAGGAGGGCACAAGTGCTGTTCAATGTTAATAAACGATAGTACATGAAAACTGTAAAATTTTTGTTCAAAAGGTTTAAGCTCGTTCAATTCTTACAACAACCATTTTCATTTATATCATCTCACACATAGTACCTTCTCCCTCGATCGTCAGAAAAACAAAACAAAAACCATATATACACATATATGAATATATATATATTTAAGAAGTCATGCGTTGTGTATATACAGTACATGAGTATGTATGTCATGGGTTAAGTACTGTATCAAGACCAAATACATATATTTATTTGAAATAACTATCCTATTCCCTAGACCTAGACCTATTCCCTAGACCTCATAATCAATCCATTTCCCCCATTTGTTCTCAAATATCTCTTTCTTCATCCTCAAGTTAGCAGTCATCCTCTCCATGTAAGGCACTGACCTTTACCAACAAAAGATGAAATGATGCATGCTTTGCAAGTCCCCCCCCCCGATGTACCTACCGTCCTACAGTATCTGCCCAGTGCCCACTTTTGATAAAGTCATTCTTTCAACTCAGTTTAACAGAGCATGCTCTTTGTTTGTATTGGTCACAGGGTGTGGTGTTGGGCTGTGTTTTCGGCCCCGCAGCGCTCTACATCTGGGCTGTGGGGATCCTTGCGGCTGGCCAGAGCTCTACCATGACGGGCACCTACTCTGGCCAATTCGTCATGGAGGTCAGTGGACGTGCGAGTAAACAGCACCCCGTTGAATTTGTCTTCACTGTGGGTTGATAATTTTGATAGCTTGGATCCATTGATTTTCAGACGAGTCGCCATGAAGCAGCTCTGTGTCTGTGTCTCTGTATATTGTCACTGTCGGGCGGAAACCTGGTATGCCCAAAATCATTACTTTTCAGCAAATGGGAAAAATTTGCTGCAAATGGGAAAAATAACCTGTGTTCCATGTGGTTATTATATAATCACTAGCTATCATCCTACTGACTCGCCTCCTGTCAGTGGGGGGCCACCACCGGGTAGGGCATTCACGAATAGTGATTTTTAGCATTCGAATTATTCGACCTATAAGTATTCGAATATTCGATTAATCGATTTGATTATAAAATTTTTTTTTAAAAATAAAGAAATTTAAATTCTTTTTTTTGTTGTTTTTTTTCAATGGCATTGATGACTCGACTCAAGGAATGTGAGTTGACGTCACACCAGAGCTCACAGCTGCGTGTCTGCTCTAGAAAAGCCACAAAAAAAAAATCTTTAAAAAAAAAAGAATTTTTTTTTTTTTTTTTTTTTTAATAATCGAATAGTGGTTTGATAGTCGAATAGTCGGTTTGATATTCGAATATTCGAATATTCGACTATTCGGTGAATGCCCTACCACCGGGAGGATGTGGAGCCTCTGTCCTACTCCTCCCGCCCAACACTCCCTGCTGACAGGTGCCTACCCAGGGCCTGCAAACTTTGGAAGTCAGTCATATCGAATTGGAATGGAATATGGAAATTCTGATGGATACAACTTGATCAGAATCAGTTTTATTTATCACATCACAGTTTTACAGGTAAAAAGCAGTGGGTGCAATTTAAAAAAATATCGAACCTACGGTTCAAGAGTAACAATCCAAAGCGTAAAGTTGCCTGTTATAGCGCCACCATGAGGCTGATTTGAAAAGATCTTCCTTGGCCTACTGGGGGTGTGCGTGCAAAGTTTCACGCTGATCGTTCCAACTGTGCTGGAGATTAGCTGTTCACAAATGGACTGCTGGACTGGATGGACGGACTGGAGCGAAAACAGCCTTCGGCCGTCTGGCCTGACGGAGACAAAATATGGAGATAAAAGGTTTCTGCATGACAGCGATGATATGCCACCCAGAGGGTGCTCTGCCTCAAAAATGCCCACATATACACTGTAGGTTGTATATGTATGCGATGATAATATACACCACTTCTTTTGCTGCAGTCAGGAAAGCTCATACACAGGTGTTCTGCTTCCAACCCCAGGGCTTCCTGAACCTACGCTGGTCACGCTTCGCTCGTGTGTTTTTGACCCGTTCCATTGCCATCACTCCGACCCTGTTGATGGCCGTCTTCCAGGATGTGCAGCACCTGACAGGCATGAACGACTTCCTCAATGTTCTGCAGAGCATGCAGGTCAGAGCTCTTCCCGAGCATTAGCCAACAGTCCCTTTTCCATTTTTATCCCCCTTTCCGGAGCCTTCCTCTCCTCGCCTTGGTTCTGGAAGATGAAAAGTATTAATAATAATGACTAGTCTAAAGCTTTTCTTATGATCAGCTTTTCACAACAGGGTTACACAAAGCTTCACAAAATATCCAGTGTTGCAGCTATAAAGGAGAAATACACTCATTTAAATTGTTATTATTATTCAAATATCTTTATTGAATTTTTCAAAAAAGTTATACACACATACAAACACATAACAAACAACTGCAAAACACCACAGACACTAGTACTCAATACAAGATGAAACGGGGACACATACCATCCAATTACTGATCGACCAAAAATGAAAGGAAATTTTTGTACAATACATTCACTCATTTAAATTGTAAAACGACATTATGATGGTTTATATGCAATTAATTTGAATACAAATCAGGGTAGAGTTGAGTCTTTTTTTGTACAGTTTGGTTAAAGTGATTTTAAATTACTTTGTTTTATAGAAATTATAATAATATATTATAACTAATATATTGCATTTTTCCCCTCTCTTATGTTGCACAGCTACCATTTGCCCTCATTCCCATCCTTACATTCACCAGTTTGCCCTCCCTCATGAATGAGTTCGCCAATGGTTTGTAAGTTCATCCTGACCATAAGACAATGACACTTAAGATCCCCTGCTGTTTTCATATCTGTATTTGACATAATTCTTCTGTTTTGCAGAGTGTCCAAAATAGGTGGAGGATTGGTGATCTTGTTGGTGTGTGCGATCAACATGTACTTTGTGGTGGTTTATGTCACTACGTTCGACAGCGTGTGGCTGTATGTGTTGGCATCATTCCTTTACGTGGCATACCTGGCATTTGTGGGCTATTTGGTAAGCAAAACTGTTCAGCTGATCAATTAAGCCAGTTTTTTTTCCCACATTTCCTGATTGTTTTATACGTTTACAATACAGGGGACACTTAAAAACAACAACACAGCTGTAGCGATAGCAGTAAAAGGGCTGTAGTAAAGCAGTACCAAGATTGTCCTGGGAAACACTCACATACAAATTTTGAAGTAGTATATATATACTACTACTGTAAAGGTGGGAGTTATGCCATTGTGAAGTAAGTGGGCCTAACTTACACTTACAGTACAATTAATATAATGTCATGTCATGCCTTACAAAGCAGTGCATAATGCAATTAAATACTTGGGTACTACCTGGGTTACATACAACACAATCTGGGAACCCATAGTAAAAAAAAGGAAAAAACAGCACCCTCTGCTGTTCTTTTCCTTTGAATTTGAGCTGCAGAGCTCTGAATCTGTCTTAAGAGATAACATACAGTACAACATGACAAAAAGCATACAATAACACATGAAAAAATATGTGTATTCAAAGATTTGCACACATTTTCATGAGTTTTCAAAAATAGCAGATCGACAAGCTCATAGCGCTTATGAGCTTGTATATCTGCTATTTTTGAACAGCCAAAGTATAAAATAATGGTTAAAGTGGTTAAAATCTAAAATGACTTTCCCGGTCTTAATGGGTTAATGAGCATTTATTAAGGGCTAGTTAGACATTATTGCCTCAGTAGAATTGCCTGGGGGTACTGTACTGTACTGCTGCTAGGAAATGGAAATCTGGAAATGTTTAGCTGGAGCTTAGAACAACATAATCTTCGATGGCACCATCGGTTAACCATCTAAACTTTGTTCTCTTTGTTTCTTATACTTTATAGTTGTCATCTCACATATGCTACTTATTCACCTCTGCACCTCATATTTTTAGCTATGTAATTGTACAACGGAGCAATATTTTCCACATTTTCTAAGAATCGAATATAGAATCAACTGATTCGTCTTTTTATCTCTCTCTGTCTCTCTCTCCGACTCTATCTCTAACCCTCTTTCTCTCTGTTTTGCTATCTTTCTCTCCTCCCTTCTTTCTTACTGTCTCTCTGTCTTTCTCTTATCTCTCCTGTGAGTATAGACATGGTTATGTCTGATAGCTCTAGGAGTGTCGTGCGTGGACCCTTTCAGAAGGAAACAGAACGACACTACCATTCTGATTGAACAGCAGCCTGAGTTTGACTCCTGACTGTGCAGCACTTTCTCTCGTTCCCCTCGTGGATGCATTGTGTGTGAGTGGACCATCATTTCAAAGTCTGATGCCTTTTTTTATTTTGTGTATATTTTCTCCTTTTTTGATAATTTATTGATACTTGATGTTCATGAAATGCATCTTATGTGTTTTTTACATTTATTGGCACTGAATTACGTCTATAATTGTGTCTTTTATTTTCTGCCAATTTGCCAATGTCAGAGTCTATGCTTTTTATCTCTTGACATTGGAAAGTTATCACTACTTACCATATTACAGCCCTGGTGTCCATGGAGAAAGGCAAATATATACATAAATATATGCATAATGTAAAAGTTAACAAGGTAAAATCCAAAATAGATGTTCAGATTCTGTCACAATGATCTAAAGTAGGGGTGCATGCTACCACTACTAGAGTATAGTATTAGTATACAATATATTTATACTATATAGTATGTATATATATTTCTTTTCTTCTTGTTATCTTAGCCTCTATGTGTATATAGCGACAAAGTACACACAATGTTAAGTTGTTGCCACATTTTTCACTATTACTTTTTCCAAATAGTGGTGTCCAGCTGGTGTAGAGGCAAAACACTTGCCCACTAATTGTAGAGACACGGGTTTGATTGCCGGGCTTTCCGACAAACACAATTGGCAGTGTTCGCAGGGCGCCTGTTCAGCAGTGAGGGAAAGTGGGGGACATAGCATGAACGTCTGCATGCATTACGGTCTCCTGGTGAAACTCCTTACTGTCAGGTGTAAAGAAGCAGCTGGTGACTCCATGTGTATCAGAGGAGACGTGGTAGTCTACTTGCTCACCAGGCCAACAGTGGGGAGGAGGGATTGGCAGCGCTGGGAAATTAGGATTCTAAATTGAGGGGGGGAACTAATTCAAAAACGATTTTTGTCACATTATCACATTTATGGACATGCACTAGGTTTTACAGTTTAATGGGTTCATGGGCTTTTGTGACACCTGCATTTGTTACGATTAGAAATGAATACTTCTACTGTCCCTCTTTCCACCACAGGGGGGCAGTGTAGACTAGAAGAGAAACAGGCTTGTTCAAACAAACATTTCTACCACCAGTGTAATGAACCCAACACACATCAGATGACATGGCCTGTTACATCATGTTTTACATGGTGCTGAAACTGCACAGTATTGCACATGGTAACAACAGCATTGTGTTGTGCAAAACAATGTTAAAACAATCTGTGATGATCAGCAGTGGTTATGAAAGTACTATTTCAGAAATTTCAACAACTAGGGTACAGTCAGATTGAGCCAGCGTTTTAAATGCCTGTGGTAGTGGTATGTCAGCAGTGTTGACACTATTGTCTAAGTGAACGCAGGCATTGTGCAGGTTTCTGTGTTGCTCAAATTCCAAGCTTGAAGAGTCTCAGCCCTTTCTGAGTCGAGGGAGAGGCAGGCGGACGGACAGGTTTTTCTTTGCATTGTGGCGGGGCAACTTTTTTTCTCTCTCTCCCTGTCATGGAGGCAGAGTTATGTAAGAAGGGAGAGTCTTCCCACCTCCCTTCTCTGTTTTTGTTTTTCTCAATGAGCCAATGTCTCCCTGCATAGGCCTCACAGCCTGTCCAGTAGGCCCCTTTCCTGGAAACATAGCCCAGCGGCAGAGGCCACGCAGGGGCAGGCCTGAGAGCTGGGAGGGGAGGGGGGGGGGGGGTTGACTCTTCCAGCAAATCACATGACTCTAGACCCTGAAGTCCCAGCCCTACATAAGGCTCAGATGCTGCTGGCAAACATTTCTTACAGCTAGTTTGTGATCTGCATGATTGGATGTAGCTAATGCATGGCATAGTGCATGATGTAAGTAGATGGTGTCTTTTTGCAGGTGTGAGAAATAGAATCACTGATGGTGTGTGTGTGTGTGTGTGTGTGTGTGTGTGTGTGTGTGTGTGTGTGTGTGTGTGTGTGTGTGTGTGTGTGTGTGTGTGTGTGTGTGTGTGTGTGTGGGTGGAGTTGTAAAAGGAGGAGTTGTGTAAAATGTCAACAATTGTTTTGTCCAACAATTGTTTTCTGTTCACAATATCCATAAACAAATGAATGTCTTGAATGAATCATTTCTGTTGCATTTTTACAACACATTGTTTTAGCCAATTTTCAGTACAGAATTTTACTGCGATTGATATTTTTTATTGCCTATTATGGAAGCCTGTTGGCCTTTAGAAAAGTTACAATTAATATATGATTGTATGATTCATGCATGATGTGATTGTATTTTAATGAACAACTACATTTTTGTGTTGTGTGTAAGAGAACTGGGGTATGTATGTATGTATTTTGATTTGAAAAATATTCATTTTTTAGAATGTTTCCAGTTATTGGTATGTAGCAGTACAGTATATTTTTTTGCATGTTTTTTGGAAAGGACTGTACACTCCAAAAAACTAAACTAAACTTGAGACATTGTGTCATTGAGACATTGAGCTGCTGTATTGCTGTGACTTTCAGTGCCATGATTGACTTGCGCAAGTTGAAAATGTGATTTAACAGTAAACAAACCACAGAACAATAAAATGATATTTACGTCATTAGAAGTACTGTTTGCTGTGATTATTTGAATTGTTTTTGAGTGTTGGGATTCTTAATTGTTTGTTTTTCCTCTTCCTACTTTGAACAGTAAAGGATTTCAGGACTCGGCTTTGAAATACGTACGTCTGTCAGTTCACTGTGTTGTTAGTTCACAAAAATATGTGTGTAGAAAACAGTTTGTTTCTAAAATGAATCAAATATAGCTTTTTTTTAACCAGTAATGATGTTTGGAGTTCATGCCATTAGTCAATGGTGCTACCATTGCAACACACATACTCCGTGTAGGACCTACATTGTAGGCCCAGCAGTTGACCCTGGCCCAAACGTTGCCCTCTCTCTCTCGCTCTCTCGCTCTCTCTCTCTCTTTCTTCCTGCATATCTCAGAAGAATGTACACTTACTACACTACACTGAAAAATCCTCAGTGTTAATTTAACAAAGAGATGGAACCAAGTATTTGTACACTCTTTGGAGTTAAATTAACTAAGGATTTACTGTCTACAGGTAATGACCAACAGAGATCAAGATGTATCACAAAACAGAGGGGGGTGGGGGGGGGGGGGGGATTTCAAGTTGACATTTTCCAGTTGTGCGGTCCATACATAATTTTGTATATATATTTACACGGACAAGTCGATGCTGCCTCCCTATGTTTTATGCCTGGAATGCCAAGAGCTGGGTCATTCTTGTCCATGTCTTACATTGTGGTCACTGTGGGTACAGGCTGGTCTGATTAAAGTATACTGTCCGCATAAGCATAATCTATATGTACTTGAAAAAGTTAATTCTATACTCCCCTATTTGCCTTCAGTTGTTTGTATGGTGTCAATAATGTGCTGCTACAATGTTTAAACGTATGCGTTTTTGTGTGTTTGGGTATGCCTCTGCATAATGTTTGCGTACTTACATAGGTTCAACATCAGTGTAATACCTAGTTTGGTTGAAGGATGTTAAATGTCAAATTTTGCTATTTTTGTGGAATTTGACCTCACATAGACACTTACACTGGACGCAAAAGAGATTTTAGTGGCTTCTCTATCTACTCATTTCTACATTTCCACAGGGAAAACAAGCTTTATAGAACCCCAGATCACTCGGTAGCCTAACTAAGGCACCTCTTGACTATCCAAATTAACTATGGTGTCAAATGCATTTCTATTAATCTTATAGACAAACAATAATCATCTTAGCTTCACTTTCTGAAATAAATGATTGCATGAAATGTGTATGTGTGCATAAACAACTTATAGCTGGCAGCTTTGAATATATTATTCTCTTGCAAAATATTTCCAAGAATAGCCTAATTGTGTATTATTATTATTATTTTTAAATCTGTCCATTGTTAAGACATTGTTAAGATGTATATGTTTTAAGAATATGATTACCTTCACAGCTACACTCATCATCACCACCTACTATAAGCTAAGCCTTTTATATTGAGTCTTTTAAGACTTCATGTAATTACATTCAAGTATGAACACTGTGCTCAGTGATTGCCAGTGGTGTAAAGTAACTAAGCACATTTACTCAAGTTCTGTACTTAAGTACAATGTTGGGGTATTTTTTACTTTACTGGAGTATATATTTTCAGTACTTTAACTTCTACTCCACTACATCTCAGAGGCAAATATGTTACTTTTACTCCTCTACAATTATTTGAAAACTTTAGTTAATAGTTATTTTGTAGATTTTGATTATTATTACAAAACATGTTAACCACTTCAGCCCTATTCATTTCGTCCATTTGAAAATAGCCGATCTACAAGCTAAGCGACACATTGTGAGCTTATAGATCTGCTATTTTCAAAAGATTTGTATACATTTGAAAACTTGTGAAATGGGACATTCTGCATAATGAGTACTTTCTACTTTTGGTACCTTAAGTACATTTTGATACCAATACTTTTGTACTTTTACTCAAGTACATTTTGAACTCCGGACTTTTACTTGTAAACAGAGTATTTCTACATTGCAGTATTGATACTTTTACTTACGTTAAACATTTGAGTACTTTTCCCACTACTGGTGATTGCCATAATAAAACTATAATGGTCCCTATACTCGCCTTATGTCAAAGCAGCGCTGGAATGTGTTCAGTGTGGAGCGTGTAGAATAGAGAGGAATGCCTTTGCAACGCCCACTTTGCAAACGTCCAATCGGAGGCGGGCGACGGTTTCCAGGCGCCCGCGGAGTCCCAGCCGAAGAAAAACAAAGCCTCAGATAATAATAAAACTAACGTTTTTAGACGAAACGATATGCGGAATCGCTTTAGCATCAGAAACGCCAGTCGACTGTATTTGTAGTATTTGAAGTATTCGGAGTGTTTGTGGTCTTTTTCGTCACTCTCCGTGAGCTATTTGGCGAGGTTGTTTATCTGTAGTAAGGGGAACTTGAAACCGCCCCCCCCTTGCCCCATTTCCTCGGTTGTTTTCCTCCTTTCGCCTGGATTCTCCATGTTGTCGCTGGCGTTAAAGTGAGGCGGCAGGAGGGGGATGTTCGTTTAATATTACTAGCAATAAAGTCAACCTGAGACGCAGCAGCAAAATAGCCTTCAAAACATCCACCAAGTGCCTTGCATTGCCCCTCCCCGGCGGACGAGACGAGAAGAAACATTTGTAAACCGATATTTTCTCATTCTCATCCGGATTGTAACGCGCGCCTTACGGATGACAGTTAATCTCGGCAGTATTTGAGTAACTTGTCAATAAACCCTAATGAAGGCTCCTCTGCAGCGTTCGGGGACAGGATTCGATCTCGAGGGCTCTGTGATTGTCAGATGGAAAGTTCTATTATCACCCAAGTGCAGAAAGAAGACGTTCAAGTGTCACCGAAAACAGGTACGACGAGTTTATACATGTTTAATTCCTAGTCTGCGTTATTGTTTACCAATCTAACGTTAAAAAAAACAACTACAAGTGAATATGTATAAATGTTGGAACTCTATTTCTTTATTGAGCGTTGGTTATAAAAAAGCCCAGTGCGCCCATTTGACAGTTCAGCGCTGCGGACGATCACCTCAAAGCGCATTGCTCTGCTGTTTTTGGCCCCTAATGAAATTGATCTGTGATATTTTGACAGAATCGGTGTAAAAATACAAAGATATGTGAAATATAGGTACTATGTTTTGCGGTAATGAACGTTTTGCTGATCTAGGAATGGACTTGAGGAGTGCAGAACAACACCTGCAGAGATCCACGCAACTGTTGGAATAAAATCGCTCCCTATTTGAATAGAATCTAGTTATAACGAAGTCTTTGTTATATTTTGACGAAGTTGATAGCCGTAAGGCGATTTAAGTGTTTTTCCCCCCAACATTTTCTATAAATGATCATTTAGGTGGAATCGGATCGAGGATCATTTTCATATCAATAGCCTCCCTTTACGTTTCCATGAATGCCAGCCACAGAGCTTGGCTATAATTGCTGATCCAATTTTTGTTTTTGATTTCGGTTCTCTTATTAGTCTATATTTACATCGTTGTTGCCTAAGATTTGGCATTGTGTCTGTTTAGCGTGTACAACTGCTATTCGACGATAACAATCTTTGTGTCTAAAATAAACTTCTCGTGTTTATCTGATTCCAAGCTGTTTGGCACATTCCTTATACTACGAGGTACAGTAGGCTATGATCACGTTTGTCATCACGGCCGCTGTAGCTACAGTAAGCTATGTTGTTTTGTTCAGAGCCTTTGGAAGGGGGGGGGGGCAGATGAGTGCGCGTAGTGGGAATGGAAGGCTACAGTACTATTTCAACGTCTCTGATCTTATTTTATGTTGGGGGGAAAATGGACAGAAGATATTACGTGACATATAATTGCATGTATTGCAGATGTGTTATATATAAACCGTATATAGGGAATAAACCTAGTCTGGATTGCTTTTTGGATTAAAGGGGGAAAGACATGAAGTGAACAGCCATAGAAACACCAGGTGCCGCGGTATTGACAGTGGAATGCACAAACACACCCCTCTGCACACGCCCTCCTCCTGCCGCCCATTGTAGCGCGGTTTCAAAGATTCAGTATTTTATTTTTTGCTCGTTTCCCCCTCGCTCGAAAGGATTTTTTGCCAACTGATTGTGTTCCGTCCATGATTGATAACGTCGAGCGTAATGTATTAGTATGATTATAATTATATTATGATTTATTGCAAGGATGCCCCAATTTATTTATTTATTAATTTTTTGGGACTGAGCACCAATTTGTTTGTTTTTCACCCATTTGCATTCATTTACTATTTTTTCCTTTGCTTGGTTGAGTGACTTGATTCATTTGTTTTTAATAACAATTATAAATATGCTTACAGCTGGTTTTATGTACATTTTCATGAAGATGTGTTCTATGGGGTATCACATGGGGTATGTGTTATGCCATTGCCCCCCCCCCCCATTGGAATCAGTAGAATAATGCTGTGACAAGCCATTGGAAATCACATCCATAGGATATAGTCTACGGTGGCTGAAGGCAAGGTTTAATGCAGAAAACAACTATTATTTTCTAACAGAGGCAGTAGGCTAGACATTAAAGCACTACTACTCTCATAGTGTCCACATCAAGGTCCAATATTATTTGTCTGTTGTATAACATGGTTGTGTTATGACTCCAGAAAAAAAGTAGGCTATAATGAGCCAAGCATCAGCACACAGGGCTACCAACATTGCTAGAAAATAAATGGGGCAAGATTTGATAACATACAGTAGATGGATTATATAAACCCATGGTTTCTAGGCTTTAGTCACTTGACTGTACCATGGTATATGATTCTGTTCAAAATATACTCTCATGTGCATGTCCTCACATGCAACGCTTAGTAGAGAGGACTTGCATAGCTGAGTCCTGTCAAGAATGTTTTTCCCATTCTGATGCCTAATTTATGCTCCGTCGTATGACAGTGTCGTGCGCCAAAAATAGCAGATCTATAAGCGTTGTGAGTTTGTAGATAGGATATTTTCAACGCGCAACACCATTTGCATGATAAAGTATAAATCATACTTCAGTCTATGGCACAAGTCTTGTGCAGGGCCAGGGTGCCTGTCTTTGCAGTGACTGATCAAAGACTTGCACAGAGCACTGAGGTGTGACTGACTGCCTGACTGACTGATTGGCTATTCTAGCTAGCTTCAGCCTGCCAGGCAACACCAGTTCGGTCTTGGGAGTTTAAAATGGTTGGAATGTTTTCTGTCTGTGTTTTCTGCTGAAGGTATTGCTGAAAAGTGTGGGTTTTCCCGCCCTCTGTGATTATATAACATGTACCAGGCAGCCGTTTCCAGCAGCAGCAACAACAGCAGTAGAGTCGGGCTCATTAAAAACAGATTTCATGTGCAGGCTGTGCCATCCCTGTAGACTGATGGATTATGCCTTGAGGAGAGGGAAGCTCATTCTACACGTGTACTGCAAGCAACCAATATCTCGCGATGATTCAAATTTTCCAAGGAATCAATATTTTGTATTGATTTATCTAAGATTCCTAACTTCTTTCATCTCCGGCTTTGCAGTCTGCATTGTTTTTGTATGAAAAAATTGAAGTCGCAATGCATGTTTGGTCTGTAATTAAGCCCCCACGTCATGTATAGTGCCCACATGTTGAAAGCATGCAGTTGTAGTTAGTTTTGCTCATGAAAGTCTCTCTTTCTCCTCATTTAACAGGCAAGGTGAGCCGGTCTTCCCTGAAACAGCCTAGGAGTTGTAACATCTTCAAAGCGCTCTTCTGTTGCCTCCAAGCGCAGGATGGCCCCAAACCACTACCACCTTCCCAGCATGCCTTGCTGGAGTCGCAGGAAAATGGCATGGTTGTCAAGGTAACATCATTCTTATGCTAGGAAGGATTTATACCCCTGTAAACAGTCTGAAAAACGTGATTGCTAGCTGATGCAAGGCACACATACAGTTACATGTTGTTAAAATCCACACTCATCCTAGCAGGTAAAGGACTTCTTCGAACTAAACATAAAAATGTGCACTGGTTAGTTTGCCCGTCTTGAGGAATACTACAAGAACATCATCTACAAGAATTCCTTACAGCTTGAAAAGCACTATTTATTTTGTATAACTACAACATAACTACCTGTTCTGAACATCTCGCTTATCACAACTGTCTGTGGATATATAATTGCTTTGATGTTCCCATTTAAGCCTCTATGGAAGATGGGAACAGCTGAGCGACTTGCAATCCTTTTAAGCAGACAGAGAAGAATGCTGTATTATGTGCCTTGTAATTGCTGAGGTGGAGAGCAAAAGCTTAGGGAGGTGCTACTCATGGCTGACAACGCTGTCAACCTGGTTAGGACTCCCAACACCATGGAAGGGGTGTTTTAATGAGATGCCATGTTTGTTCATTTTGAGGAGTGTCCTCAAGCAACAGGAGCAAACAGGAAGCAGCATCTGTGGGGTCTGGCCATTGTCTTGCCCGGTCTGACTGAAACGACTTAAATGGAATTTATCATTGGCGGCCTATGGGGTCCTACTGTATGGAGCTCACTGCTAGTGAACTATGATGTATTATCAAATAATGGTGTTGCTCATTCAAAGTGTACATTATTGTTATCTATCATAACAGGCTTCATTGATGAGTTGCTTATGATACATCATCTATTTTTCTTTTCTTTTCCTTGTTGAGCTAACATTAGGGCATAGCTAAGAGAAGGTCAAAGGTAAAACACTAGACATGCTGGCTGTTATCCTCATGATGCATGGCATATGGTCGTATACAGAAATGCATCATATTTATTCCGTTACGGCACTTGATATACATGAGGCTGTGAACCCCTCGTTCCCTGCTTCCTTAAATCACTGGGCTATAAGGATATTCTGTATTCTTTTCAGCACACACAAATTATGTTTAAAAGATGTGTAAAATGAATAAAGTTGTTCATTGTGTGTTTTTCTTCATCTCCACAGGAGTTGGAGCCCTGCCTACTGCCTGAGGTGATTGCCCAGGACCAGGGGAAGATCTGTGTGGTTATAGACCTGGATGAAACCCTGGTGCACAGCTCTTTCAAGGTGCCAGACACAGTCTAAAGCATGATTTATGCTCGTCTGTCTACAAACAAACCAAAGTATTTTCAACTGGAAAAAGTGTCATATAACGTGTCAACACATTTTCTTTTGGGTTGAAAACATAATTTTTGTCGAGTGACACATCACGTGACACTTTGTCGCTGAAGCATAAAGCAGGCTTAAATGTAGTCTGACCACAACAGGTTATGCTGTGATGTCAGTGTCATTTTCCTAGGTTTTTGTGCTACGGCTACATCACCTTAAGTACTGTTTTGCCCTTTAACTTAAATGCTGCTATTTATCTCAGTGGACACAAGAGCTTCCTTTAATTCACAAAAACTTCTGGTTAATTATATTGTGTATATGCACTGTGTGTGTAATGGTGGGACTGGTCCTGTGCTGATTGTTTTGTCAATCTGTTTTAATTTTCTTTTCTAGTTCACTTAAAATGTTTGGGGAACATCAAGTGAATGATATTGTTTATGTAGACTGTGTACTGTGATTTATGGTAGCAGCATGGAGTTCATGTTCTTCAGTGTTCAGTTATGTAATGCCATGTGAACGTACACAGCGCAGCTCATGTGAGTGAGCATGCCAACCATCTCCCTCTGTGTTCTCTCTCCAGCCTATTAGTAATGCAGACTTCATCGTGCCTGTGGAGATAGAAGGGACCACACACCAGGTAGAGTGTGTGTGTGTGTGTGTGTGTGTGTGTGTGTGTGTGTGTGTGTGTGTGTGTGTGTGTGTGTGTGTGTGTGTGTGTGTGTGTGTGTGGGGGGGGGGGGTGTTGGGGTTGGGGCGGTAGGGGTTGTGTTTGTGTATGTACTATGTTGATGTGTTTGCAGCGGTTGCTGAGCTAAAAAGGGATGGGTCTTGTCGCTGATCAGCCAGGTTTTGTTATTATGGGTGCTAAGAGCCCTCTGCTGGCCAGATGTTGATTTGAACAGGGAAGTTTAATGGAAGGCAAAAGCATCACAGGAAATG
This sequence comes from Gymnoscopelus braueri, assembly GCF_963280865.1. Classification (NCBI taxonomy): domain Eukaryota; kingdom Metazoa; phylum Chordata; class Actinopteri; order Myctophiformes; family Myctophidae; genus Gymnoscopelus; species Gymnoscopelus braueri. The sequence continues at coordinate 27,705,739 of NC_137614.1, read as the reverse complement.
AAGAAATTTCAGCCTTGTCCTCGAAAACTGCATGTATAAGTTATGAAATATTTATAACCACCTATGTATAGAAGATGTTGAAGGGAAAAAAAGATGCCTAACCAGCAAAGTGTAGTGGATCCTTTAATTCAACTCGAGCATAGATCTGTTGACTATTCGACATGTGGAAATGTATTTAACTCGTAACGTGATGCCTTGGACCACCCATGCTGTTGTGGACTCCTCTTTTTTGGGCCTCTGCCTGGTTCAAGTAATCCAGGATAGGCTGGTTAACACCAGCACGGCCTATTCTTGATTACTTGTTTCAGGAACTGGCTGATAGCACCTGATTGATGGACAGACATTGTAAAGAAGTTCATTATGCAAATGTGGAAAAATGTAAGTTAAATGATAGTTGATGACAGCATTGTGCATGAAAACGTGTATCGATGGGTCAAGTTGTTTGCTTACAACCGTCTTTGCACAGGTGTATGTACTGAAGAGGCCATATGTGGACGAATTCCTACAGAGAATGGGAGAGATGTTTGAATGTGTTCTGTTCACAGCCAGTCTTGCCAAGGTACATAAATCCTCAAATCAATTTCTTTGCTTCTATATCTTCTATTGCAGACCCTGAAAAAACGTTTACCCCCCTTGTTTGCTATTAAATGTTCTGTTACTGCAATTACAGTCACCTCAGTAATCACCTCCATTATAATTACATGCATTATTTATTCCTTTTTTATTTTACTTTAGAGACTTGTTAAACAATTTCTAGCTTACCTATTTCCTATTAGAGCAAGCATACAATGCTTCGGTCTTCCCTTCATTTTGGTTTCTGCTTGCCTCTCTGTTAGTATGCAGATCCAGTGACTGACCTGCTGGACCAGTGCGGTGTGTTCCGGACCCGGTTATTCCGAGAGTCTTGCGTCTTCCACCAGGGCTGCTATGTCAAGGACTTGAGCAGGTTGGGTAGAGACCTCCACAAAACCCTAATCTTGGACAATTCTCCGGCCTCCTACATCTTTCACCCTGAGAATGCTGTGAGTTGTGTTGTATTTCTGCAAACTGCCATCTGCCTCCTTAATCAGGGCAGACAATGTTAATTTGATCTGAAAATGATAATATTTAACATTACATTTTATGAGTCACTTTTAGTGTGTAGCACCAAGTTTACACCAAATAATTATAACTATTTTGGGATATTCCAAAACAATATTTTATTTCTAATAGACTTTACATTTGACATTTAAAGTGCTAAAAGTAATAATAATAAAAAAACACACACAATAAAAGACTAAACCATTGGCATAAAGAACTGTAACACCCCCCCCAGAAAAAAAAAACCTTATTAAAGGTTAAGCACTTATTTGAATCTGACACCTTTCCAATATTTTTAGTGGTGTATTTACAACTACAGTATTTTATGGGCGGTTCTAAACTATCTGCACATAATTAAGGTGCAAGTTGAATTTGGGGATTTTAATGCCTGTTGTGATTGTGAATGGGATCCAGTGGTTTATTTATATGTGAATGTTTGATCGTTTCCAATCAGGTTCCTGTGGTGTCATGGTTTGATGATGTGGATGACGCTGAGCTGCTCAACCTTCTGCCTGTGTTTGAGGACCTGAGTCAAGCTGATAATGTTTACACCCGGCTGGATCAGCTACGAGGACCGTAGCTCTTTAACCTGGGAGGGCCCCATTCAGCTCTGGAATACTCCTACGCTACAATATCCCCCACATGTAGAGAAAAGACACTGGGTCGGTTTTCCAGACCTTGAGTTAGTGTCCATGCCTCAAAGTTTAATTTTCTTTTTTCCTTTTCTTTTTTTGTGTGTGTCAGTGTAGGACTAGGACAATTCAATTTATGGAGAACTTACCAATGTTGTCATTGGTTTAATGCAAAGTGCAGGCTGAGGCCATCTCTCTGAACCTCATTGCTCAGAATAGAGTCCTTTTTGGAAGCACTGCCAGAAGGGTTGGGGACATGGGGTACAACAACCAAAGTAGTCCACTAACAATCACTCCAGTGAATATGAATATTAAAGTGGTTATTTTGCCAAAGCAGAAGCCTTCCTGCCCTGATTCTGGAACATTGTTATATCGTTGTGCCTTTTAAGGAACAAAACAATACAATACATCAGCTCATTCTTTTATTTTCAACCGTTTTTTTATACAATTTTTATGTTACCTTTTCTAGTTTGATTTTATAACAAAATCTATTTTTAAAGCTAAACATAGTTCATCTATGCAATCCTCTTCTGTATTTACATAGCCAATACCTCTTGTGCAGCCAGTCAGTAATTTCATACAGCAGATCTAGACATTCGTCTTATCTATAAATGAGCAGCAAAACAAAGTCTATTTTGCTTCTTTGTGCTGTATTGTAAAGATAATCATTTCTCTATAACATATACAGTATCATTGAAGCAGTCAGATTAATATTTGATTACATTGGCTAGGAGTGAAGTGATTGCAGCTGAACTCTTACTTTTGGAATTCCTCTATGGTCATTTGAAAGCAGACACTGGAATGCATTGGTGGCACATAAGATGGTCGTAAATGCCACGTTTCAGTCAAGGTTATGTCAAATCCTTATGTACTTTTTCTTTCATTAGTACTAAATGACAAAACTTGCACTTGTTGTTTTGTATTGACAGTGCTAAAAGTAACAACTGTGCCTTCGAACTTCGGACAGAGAAAAGCCTTATTTATACTTTGTCGTTGTCACGTTCCAGAAATAGCTCACAACACATTGAGCTTGTAGATGTGCTATTTTCAGTACGACGCTGTCATACGACAGAGTATAAATTTAGCAAAACAGTGTTCTGCCTAGGCAGAGACATGAGGCCTATACATTGTAATATGTCATGCTGAGCGTGAGAAAACACTGTCCGGTCAAGTGTAATATCATGCAGTTGTGGTACTTGCAGTGCAACACTTGAAAATATCATCATATATGATGAATATTTTTTACTGTTTGAGTGTTTTGTGTATTTATTGGCCAAAAATTGTATTGTTCAGTATCTCTTTACTGCCAAACATTTTGTTGTATAATCTGTTTGCCTATACTTTGTTACTGGCCTGGTGTTTAACTAACAATCCAGTTTTGTTTGTGCCTTCAAGTAATTTATGTCAAAGGAAAGCACCAACTGTAAACATTTAACAAACTTCAGTTTAAAAGATTTGGGATTTTGACAAAAGTTAATTTGAAACCTCAAAATCTCCATTTGTATGCCATCTGACTTTTCATAAAAACTGAGGATAAGTGGGATTGATTCCTTTGTCAAACTTATTCAATGATGTAATGTGTTGTGCAATTATTGCCTGTATGTTGACAACTGACATGAAAAAAAAGAAAAAGAAAATTTACTTTCAATAATCTCATCTGACCAAAAGTATTTGTTCAGACAGTGAAGATCTGTCGATTAGTGTTTATCAAAATAAATGAATCATTTGTGCATCTTCTCATACCAAATCAAATTCATTTCTGAAAAGGTGCTAAAATTAAAAATGATTAATTTTAATGTCATTGTGTATTTCTTCCAATAGGCATTTTTGTGAGAATGACGAGAATAGTGGGGATATTTTTTAAAGACGGGCAAATTGTGGTGTGCTGCATCAAATAATTTTCATTAATTTCTACTGTGTAGTTCAGTTACATTAGATTAACAACTTCACCTTTACTAGTTAGGCTACACTAAACAAGTGTTTTTATGATTCAATCCTGTGTCCACTTGCTTGCCTTCAGTATTTTTACAAAAGGACATGAGTTGTTAGTGTTTGTGTCAGAAACACAAAAATGTTTTATTTAGGTGACAAACTGATATCTTGTTTGACAGCCAGTTTCATGATATTCAGGTAAGTTTACACGTTTATTTTCTCATTTCTGCCATAAAAACCAACTCAATTCAAATGCAAAATCTCCCATATCCCAAAGGCAGCAGTGGACAGTGTCGTATATTGGTCCAATGATTACTCTTATTAGTTCAAATGAATACAAAAGACTTCTTCTGATGATCAAGACAAGACAGAGGGTGTCAATGCCTCTGAACCAAGGAACAAAAAGTTTATCAGAACGACTGTTTGGCCTCTCACCTCTTACCTGGACTCTCTAGTGTAGCACAATGGCCAGGAACTCTGAACTAATGCATTACAGCTGAGCCCACACAAAGTTGGGTGACATCTCTCCCTAGCTTACAGTACTTGACCAAAGGTCAAACTCAGTTCTAAATACAAACCTTCAAGTGTTTACCAATTAAAATGGAATATCATAGAAATGCCATGAGTGTTTGAAACGATACTTTTAGTCCTGGATATACCATAACAGTAACACAGATCATACATTTTACTTGAGTATTTTGTTATACTAAATATTAACCACTTAAGTCCTATTTCAAATATAGTGAAAATAACAGATCTATGAGTGTGCTTAAGTGTTATGAGCTTGTATTTTCACAAATGATATTTGTTGAAATTGTCTGAAAAATCTTAGCATTTTTGGGGTAAATGTGTAAATTTCAATACATTGATATTAAAAAGAAAATGTACTTTGTAATTTGTATTTTTCAATACTTAAGTAAATTTAAAAGCAAGTACTCCAATACTTTAACTTATGTACAACTTCTTTGACAGAGAAACTTTCACTTGTAGTTGAGAAGTAGGCTACTTGTCCACCACTGCCTGAGGCTGACAGGGTGTCTGCAGTTTACCAATCGGGCAGAAAGATTTAGTGGCTGGAACTCCTCTAGAATGAGCCCGAGGAGTTGCGTTCTACTCTGCTAATAAAGTCGTCATAGTGAGAATCCAATAAAGACTTTCTAAAACCCCACGAATTCACAGAGCGCTCGTGAACCTTTAAAGCTCAACAGCCACAACATGAAACATGACTACGGCAGCCATTTTAGGTGTACCAACCAGCAGAATACCGTCTCTGCGATGGGATACACCAGGAAGTGTCATTTATATATGCGTCACCCTAGAACCGTTCAACGCCAAATAATGAAACTTAAACTTGTTAAATCATTAATTCAAAGATTATTACACTGTGCCGATGATGGATAGATACTATAGATAGATAGATGCCGTTTAAATACCACACACGTGCACGCACACGCACACGCACACGCACACACACACACACACACACACACACACACACACACACACACACACACACACACACACACACACACACCTTTGACTGATTTGGTTATTTCATCATTTAAAATTTTAAATGTAATATTGTATTTTAAATTTTTATTATTATCATTATTATTATTGTTGTTATTATTATCATCATTATTATTATCATCATTATTATTATTATTATTATTATTATTTATAGTAACATTACATTTTACACATAATATCTAATCCATTATTAGAGAAATGTCCAATAAATATAACACAAACAAAGTGTATTTCAGTTTTGCATACATATAAACCTCGTACGTATTTATGGGCGTTCCTTATATGACGTCATCGTCATACCAGGCTCTTACGTTACTATTTTCCCCCAAGAAGAAACAACACAGTAAAGCAGGAAGAAGAAAGCAAATTAAAACTGCAACAGACTGAAACATATAGGTGAGGAGGAGAGCCTAGCGTTGAGTAAGTTGTCACAACATTTCACGTATGCCTTATTTCACATAGCTTGTAGTTGTATCGTTTATCGACGAATAAAAGACACGTCGAACGGTTATGATGACACATTACTAGACGTTAGCTGGCTAGCTTCCTAGCCTTTCAGCTAACGTTGGCTCTTAGCGTTAGCTTAGCACTTTCGATCTCTCGTGCGCCATTAATATAACATTTCGTCTTTTCGTGACATCTTGATAAATGTTTCTTAATGGTCAATGTTTAATCATAGCTAGCTAGCAAACACATTTTTACGTAACGTAATGTTGCCAGTAAGCTTGTTGTTAGCAGTCCGACAATCAAAACAGTTAACGCTTGACGTTGTTTTAGCCGTTGTTTAAGATTGCAAACTCCCATCCAGGTACTTCTACCCGTGTCAGTCTGATATAATAACCTGGCTGTGTTTATCCAGCCTGATCTGTCCTCTGGAGATCGGGTTGGTTTATCTGTCAGTGGAGTTGCGACACTGTGTCATAAGAAAACTCAGTTCTGTAGCTACAGGCAGAGTTGCGGCCACAAAGTGTTACTTTGATCTCAGTTACGTTATAGCTGCAAGTCTTGTAAACATTAAGACGCAACTGTTAATAATCTACCAATGGCGTGTAATCTGTTCTCCCTCCTCAGGATAGCTGAATCAAAAGTAAATCTATACGGATCTCAGTGCCCGGGTTCCAACATGAACGTGTTCGACCGCAACATCAACTTTGATGCTCTCTTCAAGTTCTCCCAAATGTATGTATGTTGCAAAGTGTAACTGGCCATCTACGCACTTGATCAACCAGAGATCCGCATTAATTTCCTCCTAGTTATTTACAGGCATACCTTGTCCCGCATGCTTTGTTTCCAGCCCTCATTCTACCCAGGTGCACCTGAAGAATGTGTACTCCAGTCTGGCAGTGTGCATGTTCGTGGCTGGAGCCGGCTCCTATGTGCATGTTGTCACTCGTCTCTTTCAGGTAAGATTGATATCATAGCACAACAGGACTTGGAATTCCCCTTCCAAGTATTTGGAAGTATTTATATAACATGGCATGAAATGAAATACATAGTAAGATGTGAAGATATTTTGAAGTTGGATTAAGTTTTTTGTGTATGTCATCCTCATCCTGACATACAAGCGACGAGTGAGATAAAGTCATTAAAATGCTGTCCTCCAATGCATAATGAGACCCTCATTACTTTGTATATTTCAGGATTGTTCAAGCAGTATAGTGAGACTCCCATCTAGTGGTTGTTTTTACTAAAGGAATGGACTAGGTCTCTTATTCAAGGGAGACCTGTCATACGGTCACATGCATACTGTGTGTTTGGGCATGCATGTGTATGGAGGAATTGTCTAAAGGAGACTGTTTGTGAGTGCACAAATGAAGCTTCTCCTCTCGTTAGTTTATATTCATTAGTTGGTTAGTCATCATTATTTGTTTATGCGCCTAGTTAATTTGATCGGTAGCCTCTTAATGACAGGCGACACTACATCAGGAGACAATTCTGTCTCCAGTTCACTCACTCACTGGCTGTGAGAAACCGGTGTTGGGGTGTATGTTAAAGGACAAGTCCGGACTAAATAACATATATTCTCATTTTCCTACTTATATTGATCCCAAATGACTGGCCATGGGGTCTATTTGCAGAATTGCCCCTGTCGTGCAGTGTCGTCCAGTTTCCACAGCAGTCCCTTATAGCATAGAGCGGAGCCCGTAAGCAGTGGTGTGGTCTAGGTTTTTTTCGGAGGTATACAATAATCATTCCCTGCACGAGATGCGCGTGGTCGTGGGTATACGCTAGCGCGTTTTCAATGGATGAAATGGTTAGTAGACTGTATACGCTTTTTTCCCAAAAATCTGCACTGTATACGGCGTATACAGCGTAACACGGTAGAACACACCACTGCCCGTAAGCATATCGCTATTTATGCTATTTGTTGCGGTCAAAAGTGTTTTTTTTTTCATCATGAATCTGTTATTTGTCATTACACACACATCCATGCCTTGGTTGTCCCACACGAGCCGCCACAGTCTCGTAAATCATGTTTTAGGGTGAGCGTTCGGCACAAGTGTCAGTCAAAGTGACTGTGCTGGTCAATCACAGTCGAGATCCGATGGATATTATTCTCCAAGTCTTTTATTTGATCAACTTCAGAAGTATTCACAAAAAGTGGAGCTGATCCGCTCCGGCCGAGCGCACAGCGAGTCTTGCTAGGCTTATCACACACATTTGCATGAAGGTAATTTCTGACACTACAGTTTGTTCCTGTGGCCAAACAATAACCTAAAATGGAATATTCTTTAATAATTCGTGTTCAGTATGTCCTGAGCTTTAAAAGGAGTGTAAAAATGCATACATTTATATAAATATACAACAGTTAACAAACAAGAATTTTAAGTAACAAGTTACAACATAATCTCTTCAATCTGACTGTTTTCTATCTAGAGAGGCTTCCTCTTTAATCAAACAGATCCCAAGACCTAATCACTGAGAACCTGTTTTATCTTACCTACTGTAAACATCTTTGCCAGGATGTTTATACTATAATAAAATAGCTCTGTGTTCAAATCTAATGATTAGATACGTTCGTGGCCTACAGTAACTTATGCTACGAACATCAGATTACAGCTGTTGAGTTTTTAACTTTGTCCATTGTCTATCTAATCTTGAGGTGATAGTTAATGGCTACTGGCGAAGGAATTCACACATTTCAACGACCTGCCATTCACTTCATTGAACGTAGGTCACTGAATTGAGTAGTATTCAAATTGAGCATCATAGCACAGCAAAATCTTGAATCTTCAATACAGTTTGTGTCTTCAATGCCAAGTTAATACTATTCTGTAATAGATACAGGAAGGCTCGCTGTTAACACTGCTATTATATCTGATAAGCCTAACCAGCATTTATTTATAACAATCCTTGCACTTCTATGGTAATACAAAAAAAATTCATCCAAGGCTAAAAGCAGCTCCGAAGTGGTTGAGTTACAGGGTGATTAACATTAGAAACAGTAGAAAATCAGTACAAAGCATATTGTAAGTGTACTCAGTGTTACTGTGAAACTGGGCCTGAGTGGGCCTGGCCGAGTTTGTGCGGGGCAATTAATGCAATTTTTTAACATTAATTAATTATACGCGCATGCGTGTGGGAGGAACTGGGGGGGAATTGTTATAGTATACCCTCCAAAAAAATCTAGAACACACCACTGATCACAGTGCGTCTTGTCCGGGACTTGGCAAAACACATAACAGCATAACATCTGTTTAGCAGACTACGGCGGCTCGTGTGGGACAATGGATGCGTGTGTAATGACAACTAATAACAGATTCATGAAAAAAATAGTCACTTCTGACGACAACAAATAGCATAGGTAGAGATATGCTTGCTCCACTCTATGCTATGCTGGGGAAACTGGACTGCAAATGGACCCCATGGCCAGTCATTTTGGACCAATACAAATAGGAGAATGAACCTATATGTTATTTAGTCTGGACTTGTCGTTTAAGAAAAGTTCACCCTCTTAAGTACAACATGCATGTTAAAGCATACCAGAAAGGGAATGTGATACGGAGCAGATTGCTTTAGGGCACAAGTTAGTAACCTAGTACTTGAACTGGATCAACACTCCTGGGTCTCTTTCTTATTTTAACCCATATCCTCAGGATGACCTGGTCCTGTCCCAGACACACAAACATCTACAATGGTAATTGTTGCAGTGTAACGGCGTGTCTTCTTATCCACTAAGCCACAGCAGGCATCGCAACAGCCAACTCAAGATGACTTACAGGTCTAAAATAGTTCTAAAACATGCTTCTGATTCTGTGAACATGCACGTCATATGCAAACAAATTCACATAGGTGCCTGCCAATTTGTGCTGCAGTGTTAATGTATGCACTAGGGGGCAGTGTTACATTTACTAAACCGAAAATAAAACCTGGAAACTGGTCCCTGTTTTAAATCACAGAAGACATTTTTTAAATCTCACACAATTTTTAAAGAAAATATTAAAACGGCATAATCATATCATAGACCTACTGTCATGGCATTATATTTTGTGGAATATGTATAAATCACATAACGTGGTTTTGGTAAAACCTCATTAATAATACGCAGGCTTATGGCTGGACAAAGATTCTAAGACAATAAAATAACCCAGTTAAACCCACCAAATAAAATAGCCAGGTATATGTCTTTTTTTGGGTCACTGTTAGTTGTTAATCCAACCCCAGTACTGCCTGATGTCATCCCTTCTCAACCAATCAGCATTTGTTTGATGTACGTACATGACAACCGATATGCACAATTTCAACTTGTAGTAGAGATTTTGGAAGTGGAGCACAACGTCTGCTCTCCTGCGAGCTAAGGTTACCCAGAAAACCTGTCTCTGAATCGCACAGATGTTTACATACTACAAAGAAGCAATTTTCAGCCTCAAAGAGAATCCGAATCATTATTGTCCCATCATTTTATAGTATTCCGCGTGGAGAGAAGTAGAGTAAGAGCAGAAGAGAAAAAAGAGAGAAACGCGGGAAATAAACTGGTTAAATAAACAAACTAAAAGGATGTATACATACAGATGCCGTATGTGATAGCAGGTATGTACATAATGTTTTGAACATAAGCATAATATAATATGCAGATGTGTACATGTTATTTTGTAAACATTAGCATCATATGCAGTTGTGTACATAAACAAGCTGCCATAAGGTGGGGTAAAAAAAAAAAAAGTAGCAGCAGGTACGTGTTCTCAAGGTGCTGTTAAATTAATACAAAAGAGTTTGTGCAACAAAAAAGGTAAAGACCACATATTTCACATGAATAACATGCTCATGTAATGGTCAATGTTTTTCAGGGAGGAATTCTTTCTCTGCTGGGTTCTCTGGGGATGATGTTCTGGCTGGCCATGACTCCACACACCTATGAGACAGAGAAAAAGAGATTGGCCATCCTCGCTGGCTTTGCTTTCTTCACAGGTAAACTGATATAGAACTGGTTGGAACAACAATAACATTGTAATGGTCATTTAGGCATGATACTACACACACAGTATTCTGGAGGATAGCTAATATCACAGTTACTCTTTTGCATCTTCATATTGTCATCATAAATATTCCTACATGAATTAACTTAATAAATTATATTGCAGTGGAAGTCAGAATTTCACAATTTGACACTCACAATTGAGTGTCAAAATTAGGTTATTTATTTAATATTGGGGAGCATGTAAACATTGGCTATGTTTGTTAAAATATGAGTTTTACTGACAAGCGTTTCTTTTTTTCTGTCTCTCACCAGGTGTTGGCCTGGGCCCTGCCATGGACTTTGTTATTGCTATCAACCCAAGGTATGACTGGGTGGACTTTCGTACAGCAGTAGTTATCTGACTGAATCAAAACAGGCTTGTGTGAAAGAAAGTTATTTCTTTTTAGTTTAAGGCTATAGGTTAGACAATTTGAATGTCACATATGTACTTAGGCCAGCAGATAACAATTTACCTTTTTCCTTTCTTTTTATCCTTTTTCGTTTTTAGAACAGGCAGGTCATTTTGGGCATCACATTACATTAGTACATTTATGACTTTTAACAGTATGTGTGTGGTTTGTGTATATTATATATATATATATATATATATATATATATATATATATATATATATATATATATATATATATATATATACACTATGTGTGTTTATTATTATTTAAAAAAATCTTCTTGAAATGCACTAAAGTTTAAAAACATTTAGTCCTCAACCTTTTAGCTATCTGACAGTAGCACTTTAATGCTGTTTGCAAGCCGATAGTTGGTGCTTACGGACAAGCGTGACCTTTGCTCTGTTTTCTCTCTGCAGCATCATAGTGACAGCGTTCCTGGGAACGTCCATCATCTTCATTTGCTTCACTCTCAGTGCCCTCTATGCCAAGCGCCGGAGCTACCTCTTCCTGGGAGGTACAGCCATCTATTTGATCCATTTTTGTGTTAGAACCACTAGGGATACACAATGCAATGGCCCCCAATGTTATTCACAGATAAATGGGGAACATGTAATAATTAATTACAGACAATAATATTGTTTATTGGGGGTGATATAACAAACTAGTGCACAACCACCTGTTTCACTCTGACTGCATATAAATGGCATATACTGTACCTTACCTACATTGTCCAGCTCATGGCTACAGTTGTGCACCATGTAGCTGGTGTAGACTTGCACAAGAGTGAAGCAACAAGTTGTCATCTATGTTGATATCAATTTGAACTGAGCCTTCCTTGGCTTGGGAAAGTAATGTAGGAACAACCTATTCCTTCAAAAACTAAAGCTATTTTTAGTAAGATTGACATGCCACTCTGAAAACTCCCAAGAGCGTCAGGGTCACCAAAGTAGTTTGCAAACAAATGCAAACTTCAATAGCATTCTTGATCAACAGTAAGCTGCAGGCTGGTTAGCAAAACCATAGTTTCTGTTCATGCTAAAACAACATGGGCCCATCCAAAATGTGTCATCACCTGGCAATCGAAAATAAACTGGATTTTTACAGTAGATATTTTCTCACGCTCATTACACAAACTGTGTGTAATAGTGTGAACTTGTTTTAAAATGCCAAAAATAGGAATGACAGGTTATTGTATTATTAACGAGCAGATAGTTATCGGTTCCCAGAAATTCCATATGGGTACAACTGCCCATCACCATGCTGCCGCCCCCTTACAACTGCACCAGCTTTACTGAATGAAGTATGACAAATGCCTGTTTTGTATTTTACTACGTACAATGCCTGCCCTAAAGAAATGCTGTGTTTGTATCCTCAGGCACTCTGATGTCTGGCCTCTCCCTGCTGTTCCTGATGTCTGTGATGAATATGTTCTTTGGCTCTGTCATGCTGTTCAAGGTACCTGAACTGAGCTCTCACATTTTGACATGTGGATTCTTATGAATTGTTTGCAGTGACATTGAGTGTGAAGAACCTGGAATGTGACTTTGAAACTTATTTTCTCTTTATCTGTTCTCCTTTCCAACAGGCACACATGTACCTCGGGCTGATCATCATGTGCGGATTTGTCCTTTTTGACACTCAGCTCATCATTGAGAAAGCAGAGAATGGAGACAAGGACTACATCTGGTAAGGATTTGCATGGTAACAGGCTGAGCCTGTTATTTGAGCCTCATGTCATATGTCAACAGACTGAAATAAGGAAATGAAGAGTTTCGTTCCACAAAAACGTTTGTCTTGTGGTAAACAGTAGAATGAAATGAGACTACTGTTGGGCTGTGCACCTTTTTTTTTATACGAAGTGTTGCTGTCATTGTATTGTGTGTATAGTGGTAAACAGTGACAGCTACTTTGTGACAAAACCATCACTGGCTGAACATGCAAACACTTTTTGAGTGATAGTTTATGACTTAAGTCCTTGACTGACAGAAACATGATACCTTTAGTTTACAGCCTGCTGGGCCCTTAATATTGTAGATGTATTACTGTGAATGATGAAATATTGTAAATCATGGTGTGTGGATGTGTGTATAAAATAAGCATTACTTTTGTTTTATTCTTCTAAAGGCACTGCGTGGACCTGTTCCTTGATTTTGTCACAATCTTCAGGAAACTGATGATTCTTCTTGCCATGAATGAGAAGGTACCATGTTTATTTTGTAACCCTCTCCTTTGATAGCAAATGTCTTTTGATTGTTTATTTTAATTTATTATGCTGTCCAAAGATTTGTCTCGGTACAGCCTGTCACTTTGGTTGCACCGTAATGCAGTAATGGTAGTCTTTATATTTAAATTATCTTTTTGTGTGATGTTTTTCAGGAAAAGAAGAAAGAGAAGGCTAAGTAGATCTTGTGGAGTTTCAAATTAAAAACAATCTGAGAAAGGCACAATTTGCAATGCTGTTGGTGCTTTCACTTTGTCATCAATTCTTGAAATGAACTCCTATGTGGTCTTATTATTCTTATTATTATTGAAGTTTCTTTGATTTATTAACTTACAATAAGGGTTGAATGTAAGTTTTATGGTAAACTAATGCTAGTCCTTTCTTGGCTGTGAATGGAAAGTAGACTAATGCTGCAGTGATCAAGCTTGGCCTATAGAGGGGAGTGCTGCCTTGAAAAGGCTCCCACAAGCCAAGCGGCATTTCCTAAGGATTTCATATTGTTATTTAGTGCCATAAAATAGGTTATTTGAGCATTTGAGACTGATTGTTTTTGTTTGAAGTTATGTAATTTCAGTTGATTTGCCTATTTATACAGTTTTCCCTCAAATCTCTTCAGTGGAGTTGTCACAACACGATGCCGTGTCCCATGATATTCCCAATTTAACACCCCTCTGAGTTTATTTTTTTGGTGTTGACCAACATTTTGAGAACGACACTGGTAAAAGCCAGCAGTCAGCCTCATCTGATCCTACTGGTATTTGCAAATTCTTGAAGACAAATGTTAAGTCTCTCCTGGTTGGGATATATGACTGGCTGGTGTACGATTTGTCATTATCTATACATAGTTTAAATGTGGAAAGCCAAGACAGGCCAGCTGTTCCTATTGCTCCCATACATAAATTTGTCTTTAAAATGGTCTAAAATATCTGTGCTCTACATATTAGTTTGCCAAATGATGTGATGTTAACCTTAATTTTTTGAAGATCTGTATACTGTGAAGAACTTATTTTATTGATGTACTATTGAAAATCTAATAATTTGATACATTTGCTCAAATAAATTTGTTGAACGTGCTCAACTGAGCTGATATTTCTTTGATTGTTCCTTTGTGCTTTTTCATGTAATGTTAGCCAATGAAAACCAATAGACAAATTGGGATATTACAATGACAGTAATTGTGTAAAGTAACTAAGTACATTTACTCAAGTACTGTACAGGTAGGGTAAGTGATATTTTTTGGTTAAAACAAAAAGTATTTTGTTAAAAGGTTAAAGCACTATATTCTGATAGTAATCATTGCTATAGAGTGTTTGTTCAGTAACAGGAGTCTCCCTGTCTCTCCAGCTCTTTAATAAACAGAAAATAAATTTTTCGGTAGGTGTCAAAATCTCAGCCAATCAGGAGAAAGTACCCATTTTTAAGCTTAATTTGTATAGTGTTCCAGTTCCAATTTTGCATGCTCATTTCTCAGTGTCATCACTTCCAATTTCACTTGTTTAATCTGTATCCTGATTGAGTTCTCTGTCCTGGTTGGATAAAATTGGAAATGAAACTGAAACGAAAATGCATTTACTGTTTAATAAAGAGGTGGAGAGACAAGGAGACTCCTAATACTGAACAAACACTATATCAATGAGTACTATCAGAATATAGAGCTATTTAACAATTATTTTAACCAACGCAAATCACTTACCCTACCTTTTAAGTACAATTTTAGATTTTTGTATATTTTGAAAAGCATTCTGCATAATGAAAGAGTACTTTTGGAAGTATATTTTGATGCCAAAACCTAGTAAAAGTAAATGTTTAAAACCAGACTTTTACTTGTAACAGAGTATTTCTACATTGTGGTATTTTACCTCAATCCTTAGTGTTACTGTGGATGTTAGTCTTCAAAAGATGCTTTGCAGTAATGAGTAGTGCAGGCCTCACTTGGTGGGATTTGAACCTAGGTGTTTTGGAACATGTAGAGCAGTGGTTCCCAAACAGTGGGTCTATGAATTAAAAATACATTCAGACATTCAGATTTAAAAAATAATTTCAAATATAAATGGCAAAAATCTAAGAAATTCCATAAATTCAAAAACGAATGTTCAAGAGGTAGTGAATATAGGCGATCTACGAGCTCACAACGTGACGCATTGTGAGCTTGTAGATTTTCAGTTTGTGTCACAGAGAGATATTACATTTCTCTTTTGGGTCTCGAGCTAAAGGGTTTGGGAACCACTGTAGTGTCTGAACACAGTGAGCCACCATGCTCCTTGTTTCATTGCAGTTTTCCTTGTGCCTTAAGTGTTGTTAGTCTTCAAAACATGCTTTGCAGTAAAGAGTAGGCATCACTTGGGTGGGATTTGAACTTGCTTGGGAACATGTGGAGAATGTCTTAACACTGTGAGCCACCATGCTACTTGTTCCATCAGTTTTCCTTGTGTTTTAAGTGTAGTTATGGATGTCAGTCTTCATGAAGTGGAACGCAATTGAAAAATCATTGATTGAACAGAATTACTGTATCCTGTTATTTCAACATAAGACATCAAAGAATATATATATATATATATATATATATATATATATATATATATATATGTGTGTGTGTTGTTTCAGATTATTAAAACTGTAGCAGTTTTAATCAACCAAAACATTCAAGTACATTTGCGGTTCTCACTTTGGGGTGTTACATAAAAATAATTATGGCTATAAAGTTTTGTCAAACAGTGCTGTATTATGACCACAGCTACTCTTTTTTCAGCTGAATAATACCACTTTACACTCATGGCATGCAGCATATCAATCAGATCAATGATCAATAATAGGCTGAGCCCCATACTAGCATTAGGTTTTGTTTTGAGCTATTGTAGTGACTCAGGGATAAGAAATTACGTAAATTGTGGTACATTGATACTTTTACTTAAGTAAAAAATATGAGTACTTCTTCCAACACTGGAAATAAATGTGCAATTACAGGTCATGTAAAAACTGCCAATGTGATAAATTAACACAAGAACTAAATCAAAACAGTTTAATTAGAAAGTTGAAAAACCGGCAGTTGGTACATACAACCTCTATTAGCTAGGGAACAGACAGCAACAGAGATGTTTTGACATAAGATATGAACATAATCTACTAAGCAATGAGACGCAATTTTCACAAAGATTACAAAAAGATGACAATTGCAAATGATGTACATTTCACTTAAATAAATAATAGAAATACATATTCATTGAATAGTGTAGCCATTTCTCTTTTTTTCTATGATATTATTGCTGGTATATATTACCTTTGAACGTATTATGATTTAAACAGACATATTCTGGCGACCTCTTTTCAGTCGCAGAAGAAGAAATAATCTCAACATGATCAATAAGTCGTTTATACATTAAAATTGTGATGCATGAGTTTAGCAATTAAGAGTCACAGACATGAACATTCTTTTTTTCCCCATCTTCTAGGAGCTCAATAAGGAAATACTATTTCTCAGTACATAATGTAGTGAACTGATGTTGAGAACAAAACGGAATCATTGGTACAGTTATGTCAGTTATTGAAATGGCCAGCGAGTTATTGCTGCCAAGAAATACCTAATACAAAACCTGCTAAAAGGCTCAGAAAAAAACAAAACAGGAATGAGGGCGAAATTCAGCTAAAGAATAGTTTTTTCAATCTGGGGTGATAGTTTTGTGTGTGATAATCTTTTATCTTGCCCATGCTTTTTGGAGTTGGGTAAGCATACATTTTTGATTACTGTGTCCACAGTCAATTTAATTCTATGAAAAAAGTGAAGGTGAACAACCTTGAACCTATATCATTTGGGTGGCTTTTGGCTTCGTGTTTTTAGAAATCCTGAGGCGAGAATCCATCAATCAATCCTTCTTGTAGCGACAGAGTTGAAGAGCTGATGATGACGAGTTAGCATCATCATGAGAATGTACTTGGGGACTTCTGCAGAGCACAATTATTTTCCATGTTGCCCCAAAGATGACGGTTTCAGCAGCATCACAGTACAGCTAGCAATCAAGGGAGATGTTAAAAAGGGTTGCTCGGCTATCTTGTGTCATCAAGTCTTGGGAATTATGGCTAATTTATACTTTGTTGTAAGACCGTGCCACCCACCAAAAAAAAAGTAATTTTTAGTGAGTGACACGGATGTGCAACAAAGTATAAATTAGGCTTCGGATCAACATTTGCCTGTCCTTAAGCCCCCCTCCAGTTCTGTTATCCCTGGCTGCCGCAGGACGACAGGCTGTCGTAGAGAGAATCGCTGAGCGACTCAGGGGTCTCTAGGACCTGCGGGCGACTGGGGGAGAGGGCCTCCTCAGGCCGTTCCCTCAGTAGCTCCAGCCCTGCCTCCCTGCTCATCTCAGGGACACTGGGAGTACGAGTCTTTCCTCTGCGGCTCAGCCCCGACTGGGCAGGGACGGGCAGGCTGCCTGGGTCAACCACATGCCCGGGAGAGGGACCTCCAGGCTTCACACTCTGTGCAGACGCAGAGAGGCATAGCACATTTTCAGTCACACATCACAGTTTACGTAACCGTAACAAGTTTAGGTAAGAACAAAATGGTTACGGGAATCATCCAATTGTGAACCTTTAATATTCACGCCATTAATAATTCATTTCCAAGGGGAGAATGCACTGCTGTGTTTCTACATTATGCAAGCTGTGAGTGCAGGTTTAAAAACATAGACCTACTTAACTGCTTCTCCTCTGACTGCTAAAGTATTTCCAGTGTGGTGCTGCTGGCCTGGAGAATTCCCTTTAACATGCTGCTTTCCAAGCATTGTCCTAAACGCCATGGTCACTGTGTGGCTGTACTGTGTACTAAAAAACCCTCAAAGCTCAATTCAGCTTGGTTTGAAACGAATCAAGATGTTACTGAAAATAATTCTCCACTATATTAAACTCACCCCTCTAAATGGAGATCCGTAGGACACTGTCTCTTCCTCCTCCTCTTCCACGGCAAGGTACACCTCAGCGGTCCCAGCAGGGGCCTTCAAGTTGGGGAAGGTCCACGTCTTGGAGCGGGGGGAGAACATGTTTGCTCCGTGGGCCTCCTTGTCTGCAGAGAAAATGGATAGCTTCTATTTAAAAAAAAAAAGCAAGTTCACTGACATGTCAAGCCGTTCTGTACTGACACAACATCCCTCACACAGCCTAGGAGGATTTTCTTGTTTGTGGCAGTGGGTCAGTGACAAAATGGGGTTGGCAAGATGACACATTTTAAAATCCTATTTGAAAGGTTTTGTTAAAAAGTCAAATTCTCAAGACATTAGAAATATTGAATATTTTATCTACTTGAAGTGAATGAATGTGTTCTCATAAAAAATGCTAATTTATTTAAAATATCAAATGAAAATATATTTTATTAACATTATCTCTAGGGCTTGGCATCCCTGTGACAGGGCTGTGACAGGCCTGTCACACAGATGTCAGGCCCTGTCACAGCCCTGTGACATGATACTGAACCATGATACTGTACTGACCATGATACTGACATGATACTACCATGATACTGACATGATACTACCATGATACTGACCATGATACCGTCATGATACTGACATGATACTGACCACTGACACATCTACAAGTTGTTGGCTTGTAGATGTGTTCTTTTTGGCAAGCAACACTGTCGTACAACAGAGTAAAAATTAGGCTTTAGTAGCCTTTCCAGACATGCTTCTAAGTTAACTTGACTAATATACTACTGACTTCTATGTACAGTTTAATACATTCTCTCTCTCTCTCTCTCTCTCTCTCTCTCTCTCTCTCTCTCTCTCTCTCTCTCTCTCTCTCTCTCTCCCTCCCTCTAGTCTAGTGTGCAAAACATAAACTGCATCTCCCAAAAAGTATAATCCATAAACAGTGTTGGGTAACGTGCGTTAGTAATGCAACGCCGTTACGTAATATATTACCGAATTGCGGTAACGGGTAATATAGCGCATTACTACAAGGAGAAGCTGTAATATATTATTAAAATGACACTACGTTACTACGTTACTTTGTGCGTTACCCACCAAAGTGAAGGTGTTTTATTTTATCCACCCACAAAGCCGCAGCCAGCAAAATCCCTGTTAAAACTAAGCTCACACCTCTCTCGACAGCTATCATTGTCAACAGCTCTCTGTGATTCTAATTTTACTATAATCAGCTGAAGGGAGAGTGTCAATTCCTTGTGCCAATTGTGTTTATATAAGATGGTAGTCTATTTAATTTATTTAAAGAAGGCAAGTTAAGCATCACACAATGCAATGTTCCAATTTACACACGTCAGTTTTATTCATCGATTACGCAGGAAATAATGAACTGATTACAAAAATATAAAATAATCTCTAATCAGTAACATGTAGGTGATATTTATGTATATCAAATGTGGTTTTATTGAAAGGCAATTAAAGTCCAGAGCTAAGTTAGAAGCCAAACATCGGGTGTGTGTGCTCAATGTAAAATCCCCATGGTGCGGCTGCAGAGTTCATGTCAGACTCTGTCGGAACGTGAGCAGTGTTGCCAGATTGTGCGAGAGGAATAAGCAACTAGGTCTATGAAAACAAGGCCAAAAGAAGCGACTATAATAGGCCACATGAGCACTTCAAACCTATATATATGTCGTCCATTAAACAATGTGCATATTTATATATGTTGGCTATTTGAAAATAGACGACCTGCTCACAACCGTTCTACCATTATTTACAAGCAACTTCAGAAAAACAAGCCCAATGTGGCTTATAATAATCAGACCAGGCAACACAGCAGACAGGGAGATATAATATATTATATTGGATTGGGGATAAATGGCTAGCACAGTCTTCTCTTAAAGGTCAAATAAAATGAGGATTTTTGTATTTAAAGAGTAGCCTACGGTATAAATATAATTGTATAGAGCTGAGTTCTTTGTAGACCATATAAATGAGTCTTAACTCTAACTGTCTAGTAAATTTTTTAAACTCATGCCATCAGTGGCGTTTGGTGGATTCTAACGTTGACCGGGCCAGAACCGGGCCAGAACCGGTTTGACGGCTAAACTGGTTTTTAATGGCCACTCATTAACAATTCGGCCGAATGCAAATGAGCCCCTTTTGAAAACCAAGGCAACTTTCTGTGGTCGGCTACAACAGAATAGGGTGAGGGGCTGCTAATGTTGATTTTTAGTAGATCCTGGCGGATCTTGCCCCTACACAGGGACAAGCTGGGTTTACAGACCGGGCCATGGCCTCGTTGGCCCCAATGACGATACGCGCCTGCATGCCATGTCTATCTAAATGAGTGTCGGCTGGGAATGTCAAAATGCTGTGTTAAGAGATTTTATTTGCCACTTTGACCACACATGGATGGAGTTTAGATCCCATAGGGACGGTTGTGTTACTTAAAATTGGCTAGTTGTTGGTTGTCAAACAAGTGGTACTGTAGGTCAAGATGCATTTTGTTATGATGTGTTATTGGTTGACACAATGACACTACAGTATAACTGTTCACTGTTCAGAGAGGTCAAATTTTGAACAATTAAATGACCTTAACCATATTTCTATGTCCTTATCTTAATTTCATAGGCTCAACATTCTATGCTGCTCATGCAGTCCTTGTTATGTGGACTTTAATTTTAAAAAAAGGTATAGAAAGAGGCTAGTCTTGTCATGTCATTATAGGCTACATTATAGAAGGTATGTCTATTAATAAATTGATTAATTTAAGTCAAATTGATTCATTAATTTAATTCATAATAATAATTAATAATTTATTTTAATAATCTTATAATGTAAATGCCTGCCCATCTGCCATCTCTGTGTCCCAAAAATAATTTGTGGGCTAATAATAATAATACAAAATATAGATTATTTAATTGTTCAATTGTAGCTTCTTTTTTTTAAGTAACTAAAAAGTAATATGTAATATTAATATATTACTGTTGCTCAGACATTAATATGTAACGAAATGTATTACTTTAAAATGAAGGTAATAAGTAATAGTAATATATTACTAAAATAAAGTAACTTGCCCAACACTGTCCATAAACAAGAACAAGGTGGCAATGGTAATTTAACAGCTAAAGGGATTAATTTTTCCAAAATTCCCCTTGAGCAGATTCAAAGGAAATAAAAAACAACTTAATGTATTCCAAGGTCAATGCCATGCACATACTAATTAGAGCTGTAGGATGTCTATAATAAGCGCTATATCCATGGCATTACAGCAAATTAGGATATCAAAAGGCATCCAGATTACCCCGTTGGCTAATGTGGTATCCTATGTGGCCTTGGTTGAACCCTGGTATTATGTACAGTGGGTATAACAGTTTGTAGTTAGCGTAACACAATTAATTAAGAAATATTGAAATGACAAGCCAAAAAACAAAACAAAAAATAACAATATTACATTTCTACTTAATGCACAATTCTCAGTGCAGTACCTTCACGGATGACGTTGGCGGTGCCCCGTCCCTCCAGCATGGAACTGTACTGAATGGTGGGAATCAGCTGTCGGTGTGGGGCATAACACTCCTCCTGTGAGCTCATCTCCCTGTCCAGGGTGCGGGCCCGGCGCGCTACCTTCCCCGGGGAGCCAGAGGCCGCCCCGGCCCTCGCCTTAGACAGGCTTCTCCCTGCTGCACCACTGCTGCTGCAGTCAGGCAGGGGGAAAGTACCGATGCCGCTGTCCAGAGTGTATGTGGACGCACCAGAACCTGGACCAGGAGAGGGGGAGGGCATGAGACGAGACGAGAATAATTCAATACCCTCACAGATATAAACATTCAAGTGGTTAATGGTGGTATTGAACCTTTGTTTCCTCAGCACAGATACATTCCCGGTAGGTGTCCTTGTTACCTGCAAAGTGCTGTGGATGAACTGGATCTGCAAGGTTTTCATCAGATGTTACGTTGGTGATCCCATCTGATCCCTGTGTAAAACAAGAAATAAATGATTGGATTTAAACAGTGAACCCACTCAGTGCAACGCAGCTGAAATGTGTTAGATTGAAAGCCTACAGCACATACTTCTGCTGATGTAATATTTTGTTATTTGCTTTAAAACATCTGTTGAAAGTCATCACCTGCATCATCATCTTGTGTTTTCTCACTGGTTGTCTATATACAGTAGTGTCTTGTGTTCCATATCCTTAGTTTAAACCCATTAAAACCGGGAAAGCATCTGTGTCATTTTAGATTTTAACCACTTTAACCACATTTTATACTTTGGCAATTAAAATATCTGCTATTTTTGAAAAATCTGTGCAAAGATTTGTGCAAATCTTTGAATATATATATATTTTTAAAGTGAACATTTTTAACTCAAATCTTCTGCTGGTCCCTGAAACAAAATATTTTGAGACGGTCCGCGGCCAAATACATATTCTGGGGGTCCTTGACATGAAAAGGTTTGAGCACCACTGACATAGCAACATAGGTTTTTCAGAAAACTGGATTTAGAAGACATTTTGTGGAATCGGCCTCAGGTCTTAATGGGTTAACAATGTAGATGAGTTATTTGAGCACCAACTAACAACAGAGGGTGCTCAAACGCAACCACAGAATAATGTACCTTTTCAATGTTGTCCCGGCTGGTGGTGTGGCTGATGACATCACTCTGTTGACTGAACACTGGTCTGGATGTCTTACAGTCAAAGGACAGCCGTCGCTGAGGCACACTTATTATCATGTCCTTACCATCCACTCTGCACACACACACACACACACACACACACACACACACACACACACACACACACACACACACACACACACACACACACACACACACACACACACACACACACACACACACACACACACACACACATTTAGCCAAGATCTTTCTTTAGTCCCAACAAATAAACAAAACTCAAAGTAGGGATTGTGCGAGTCCCATTCACACTCACATTAATACATCAATTCTCTTACACCTGCTGTGTATAGTGGACACATTTATTAAAGGACCATAACCTTGTCAATACATGTCATTTTTCGGTCACAGCTTCGGCCATATACATGGACCATGACTGGATTTATTTTTAGACTTCAAAATGTATTTACATTCATACATCTTTTCCTTCTTTTTCTTTAAGAATAGCCAATAATGTTTACCTCTTTTTCTCCCCAATTTAGTCGTTATGCCAATTAATTCCTCCTCACACACAGTTCTGTGTGTTGTCACTGTTGTTGTGTTCTACTGGCTCATCTGCCAGTGAGGAGCCCCCGCCGGGAGGACGCCTCCGTCCCACTCCTCCTGCCCAACACTCCGTGCTGACAGGTGCCGCTCCAGCCCTTTATTATGTTCGTATAAACGCTCAACAAAGCCTGATGCATCGCAGTGGATTTGAATCCCTAGACTCCATGGTGGTGGGCACTGGGCACGTAATTTACCACTGCGCCACCTGAGCATCATGTCCATGCTTTGTTAACATTGAGCAGTTAGTAAGTCATGGACATCTTTTCTCTAGGGACTATTTTCCGCTAGACATTTTCAAATGAATCTGCACTTTAAAATGCAATAAAACTATATTATTAACTTTACCCAAAAATAACCATGCGGTTATATTGATACAAAATATATTAACTTTGACAAAAAAAATAAAAGAATCATGCCGTTATAATTTGCATGTTGTATTCCCAAGCTCAAAGAAGTTTCAATTTCATGAACTGAATCCAGTGGCTTCCTCAAAAATCAAACAACCCATGGTATGCTTTGGAATGGTCGATAGTAATGTAAAGTATACTATGAGTTGCAGTCAATAAGGTAAACATACCAGACCACCAGTATGGTATGAATGTCCGTTGTACATTCCTTACACTGGCCCCTCAACACCTCTCACCTGTTTAGCAGCTGCTGCATGAAGTTGTCAGAGCGCGCTCCCCTGTACATGACTGCCAGCTGTCCCTGGGCTTGGTCCATCACCACCTCGCAGGAGTGACCCCTTCCCGACCTCTCCACGTACGCCCTCTCCTCCTCCAGGGCCCTCCTCAGCCCCTCCGCCTTCTCCATCAGTGTGGAGATGTTCAGACCCTCCACCCCTTCCTTGCAGCGAGAGGCCACCTTGACGGAATCCTTCCCCACAGATGGGATGTTGATCTTCCACTCCCGTTTCTCATTCACTTTGCCGGTGTCCGCCTTGCGGCTCAGTGCCGGCAGCTTACTTTTCTTGAGGCCAAACCAGCTGGCTATGCCATTGGATGTCTTCTGTTTGACCTCAGGCACCGGAACGCCTCGGTCCTGCTCCTGGAGGCACTGGAGCTTCAGTACATTCTCCTCGATGCCCTTCATCACCTTCTGCTCGATGACTGACTCCAGGCTCGGGGTTGGGTGGGATGCCTTTGCGTCCTGCGTGTCCGACGTTGGAGGCCGAGGGGGCGGAGGGGGGAGGCTGTCTCCATACATTGGGTTCTTCTTACCCTTCCCACCAATCTTGGACCTCTCCTCTGATTTGGAGGAGTAGCGCGGGCTGTCCACAGGTTTTCCGCCCCTGTGGACCGAGGGCCCCTGGCAGGGTTTGGATGGTGACTTCGGTGGGATTTTGTTGGGGCTGCTGCTACTGTGAGGGCCGAGACCATGTTTAGCCGTGTAGGCCAGATTCAGGGAGCCAGGGCACTTCATGTTGTTGCGCAACACCTGGGGGGTGTCTGTGTTTGGGGAGGGGAGGCCAATTTTGCTCTTGGGACTCTCTGTCTTAGTCACACACAGCTCTGGCTTGACCACAGCCGGAACAGGGGGCAATGATTTGTTTCCAGGCTCGTGCATCTGAGAAGAACCGTGGTATTTCAAACTGCTGGAGCTACTTTTAGGTTTACTGTCCAAAGAGTCTGAATGTTTTGAATGTCTCTGTTCATCTTTGTGGTGCTCAATGGGCCGGTCCGCTGTCTTACTTCTTTCATCGGCGGGGCTGACATTGCTCTCATTGCACGGCGCACTTGTGTTTGCAGCATCGACCGGTCTTAGATTGACTTGCAAATCCTCAGAGCTCCTTAGTTTACCCAGGGCAGCCAGCCTGTCTTTGAATGCATGGTGGCTTGAGTCAGCTGGGGACCTCCCTGAGCCGCTCCCAGGCCGCTTGGGGATGGATGAGGGATCACTCCTCTTGGCTGCAGGGGGAGGCGGAGGCTGATTGACATCAGGTGCCGGCATGCCAGTGTCCCTCGCTTCTGTCTCTTGTTTGTTGCGTGCGTAATTAGCTCTGCCCTGAGCTTTGTCCAGGCCGGATGAGGTGGGTAGGCTGTGATTATTCACCCAGACAGGGCTCTCTGAATCTTCATCCTCCTCCGATGATGATGACGAAGATTCCGAGGCAGAGGAGGAGGACTGTTTGCGTTGCGGAGGGGGGTTAAGGACGCTCTCTGGTAGTGACTTCACTAGCTTCCGCTCACCGCCACCCACCTTGGTGTGAGAGGGGAGTGTGGTTCTTTTCTCGAGGCCCTGGGTCGAGTCCTCTCCTCTGGCACTGGTTGCTATATCAGAGACATTTTCATAGTGAGGGACCCTCTGAGGTACCCTAGGTGAGGAGGAGGAGGAGGTGGCAGTGGCAGTGGCAGAGGGGGAAGATGAGCCCTGCTTAGGGCCGGCACTGGCCTTCGGCACTGAGAGGCTGCTGTAGCTTATGTCTTTAGCCGGAGGGGAGCAGGTGTCCTCCGGCTGGGGTGGGGAAGTAGGGGCGGAGTGCGTGGCTGGATAGGATTCAGACCTGGAGGGCGGCGGTGGGGGCACCCTGCATCTCTCTGTTGTGGTGGCTCTACGTGTTGGGACGGGGGAATGGTACACCTCATAGTTGTTGGTGCGACAGGGGATCCTGGAGTTGCGGGTGAGCTGGGGACTCAAGCGGACCGGGCTGGTCGAGGTCTGTGACTTCTCCCCTATGGCAGGGATCTTGAGGAACTTGAGCAGCTTGGACGGCGAGTTGATTGCTGTGGTCTTGACATCGCTGAGGCAGGAGGGGCTGGGGCTGATGGAGGTGTTCGCCCTCGCACAGGAAGCCTCCCGCTCAGCGCTGTCTCTCTCCGGGGCAGAGGGGTCTCCTAGCACCAAACCATCAACGGAGGCTACGCCGTTGGGAACAGTGTCTCCTGCCTCCACCTCACAATGGACATTTGGAGTGCTTTCTTTCACTGGGATGGGCAGGTGGGAGGCGGGGTAGAAACCGGTCAGCTCAGAGGCGGTCCCCTGTGGGCCGCCCTCCACTGAGTCCTGCTCACAGTCCTTTCCCGCTGCCTCTACACTCTGACCGGCTGTTTCCGGGACTGATGCAAGGGGGGCGGCTCCTGTTGTTTGCTGGTGTCTGTCATTCTTGATGCTCTGTTTTGACGGGAGGACGGACTCTGCCGTTGTGCTCTTGGAGTGACATTCAGTCACAGCGGCCGCGGCGTGGTTCTGGGCTCTCGGGGGACCGCAGACGTGGCTGCAGGGCTTGGAAGTACCGTCAGGGCTTTTCTTGAAGTGCAAACAACATGGGTTCCCTACTTCACACTTCACCGCCCCGTCGCCGTTCACGTGCTGATGCGTGTCTGCTTCAGAGCAGGAGCAGTGGCAGGGCGCGTGATGGGCTTTGCACGGCAGCGGCAGGGGGTCGACAGTGGCTAGGACGGCCTCGGTGGACATGAGCACCTGGCTGTAGTCGCAGAAGGAGAGGCTTGTTGTGGACGGGTGGAACTTCAGAGGGTCTGTCTCCTCCATTTTGCGCAGGACCTCCAGGATGTGTGCTTTCTTCTTGAAGAAGGGGGACAAGGCCTCCATGGAGGAGGCTGGCCCCCGAGGCCCAGGGGAGGCATGCTGTGTGCGGTAGCCATTTCCCTTGGGACAGAAAGAGAACTGAATCAACATCCCGCTCACAACCGGAGCCCAGCATAATAATTTATCAAAAAGCTAAGACCTTTGCATCCAACAGTAAAGGAAATGAGTACCAGGGAGATTAGCTGCAATGGCTCTCTCCATTACAATAGCAGAATAGGGTTTTAAATGTCAGAGCATCACCATCAATTACATCATACACAGGTGGGGTCTCTAGTCTTTCACTCTGAGCCTAAAACATAATCCCCCTCTCACACACACACGCACGCACGCACGCACACGCACACGCACACGCACACACACACACACACACACACACACACACACACACACACACACACACTTTTCAACCTGTGTTTGTTAAAAATATTTGCTTTGTAATCATCACCTTGGCTTGTGCTTCAGTCTGTGCATGTTCCACCTGCTTGGCAGAGTCATTGTGCAGCTGTGTATTGTACTCTGGGAGGGGTCCCGACGGGACCTGTAACAGGAGATTCAGAAGGCAATTTAGCTTACATTGTATACACACACTATTGTGAACACACACACCACTAAGAGCCGCATTCTCCCGGTGTGATTTGGGAACAACATAGAGCCATGTTGGAATCGTTGAGACAAGTACGCAATGTTTAAGGAAATGGAACCAGAAACAAACTAAAGAGAAATATGCTGCTTTTTGCATGGCTGGTGACAACAATTGGGTGCATGAATCAACAAAAATGTTCACCTGGTAGTTGGCAGTGGGGTGGTTGGGCAGCTTCTGCTGGAACAGCTCACACAGCGCCCGGTTCTGTCTCTCCAGGTCAAACACCAACATCTTCAGCTTGATGCACTCCTCTCTGAGGTCCTGGATCGTCACACACAAGACAATGAATGGACCTCAGTGATGGTCAATATTCAATTTAGAGGCAGTTTATATGTCATTACAGGCAAAATCCTTAAAAAAAATTAAAACATTTTTACAAATGTACAAGCTCAGAATGTGCTGTGTTGCAATGCGTTGTGAGCTTGTAGATAGGCAAATGTCACTATTCATTTTATAAGGAAGTACAGTATATAGAGCTGGTTATGGTCATGTTACCTTTTGGTTTAGCAGAGCTTGGACTACATGGTTGGCGACCTAATGACAAGAGGACAAAGAGAACATGACAAAAATGATGTTTTAGACACTTTTCCTGTCTTAACGAGAGCAGCTTACAATATGCACATTTTAGAACTAGATTTATTCATAAATGCTAAATCTAGTGCAGCATGGGTGTAGAGTATTGCATCTGAGGTGATACTCACCTCATCCAGGCATCTCTCATAGGCCTCTCTTTGACTCTCATTTGCCAACATCAGAGCAGAGTTCTCAGCCTGGAAGAAATGGAAAATGAAAAATATATAATCATGTCAAGAAAGAAATTACAACCGTTAAAACAGGGCTGGGCCAAGCCGTCTAGTCTAGAACATTGGTTCTTAAAGTGGGGTCCGGGGACCCCCAGGGGTCCTTGAGGGGGTTCCAGGGGGTTCCCAACAAAATTAATAATCACAAAAATCTATTTAATAGCCGATCTACAAGCTCACAACATGTCGCTATGTGATGCGTTGTGAGATCTGCTATTTCAGTTTTATATTTATCAGTTTTATTCATCGATTACGCAGGAAATAATGAACTGATTATAAAAATATAAAATTCTCTCTAATCAGTAACATGTAGGTGATACATACGTATGTCTATCAAATGTGGTTTTATTGAAAGGCAATCAAAGGCCAGAGCTTAGAAACCCAACGTCGGGTGTATGTTTCCATGATAAATCCCCACAGTGCGGCTGAAGAGCTGGACAGCTGTATTGCCAGAATTTGCGAGAAATAAGCAACCAGGTCTATGAAAACAAGCCCAAAAGAAGCGACTATAATAGGCCACATGAGCACTTCAAACCTATATATGTCGTCCATTAAACAATGTGCATATTTATATATGTTGGCTATTTCAAAATAGATGATGTACAAGCTCACAACCGTTCTACCATTATTTACAAGCAACTTCAGAAAAACAAGCCCAATGTGGCTTATAATAATCAGACCAGGCAACACTGCAGACAGGGAGATAGGAGAGCGTAAGATTGGATTGGGGATAATGGCTAGCGCAGTCTTCTCTTAACACATTGTGTGCCAAAAGCGGTCCCGACCGTTTTTGAAAAGCCATGCGTGGAGTGAACGGTTATAACCGTTTTTCAATGTTTTTCCTTTTTTTTTCACGAGGGGCGGGCTAGCGCAACTTTGGGATCACCCACAGAGTCTCTAAGAAGGAGAGGACAGATGTGGATCCATGCCAAAAAATCTACCTCCCGTCCGCTCCCATTATATCTCCTTGATAAAAACCTCTGTATCTCCTTAACTCTTTACAGTGGTGGAAACGAGCCATTTTCGGTGCGCGATCACTCCGCAATGGCGGGTCGTGTGAGAGATGTTATTGTTCCAGGCGTTAGACGGGACCATCGACCATCGTGCACGCATCCATTGTTTACATCCGGGTCCTCGTAATGGCTTCTACAGCACGCAACATATCAGCGTAGAACGGTAATAATGTCAGCATTAGATGTACCCTGTTTTAATAAAACTCTGGCACTTACTGAGTTGTTAAAGGTAATGGCATCTGGCACGGTGATTGGTTTTTATCATTGTAACGCCCAAACCACACCTATGCATAATATAACGCGTAGTGCAGGTGTTTTGCAGGTAAAGCAGGTGTCCCAGAATAGCAACTTTTACGGGGGAACGCCCCTTGCCTAGTCCTAAATCCGATACTAGTGGCTTTAGCAACTTCGACCCGGAATAGGGCCCTAGTCTTTTTTTCCTGTTTTATTTATGATTTAGTAAATTCCCTCTCTGTTTATTAAGAAGTGAACTTATGTTTTCTATTGTATTGTATTGTACTGACAATTCTATGGCACCATTTTTAACAACCTGCCCAGGGCAGGGACTACAGATGAAAGTTTGCTCATTAGCTAACTCTGGCACATTCACGCTGATGTGGAAACAGAAATGCTGAGTGACGTTCATTGTCCCTTGTAAATAAATAAACACTTGAATACTTTCATTCAAGTTCAACTCATAACACCATGACGTCTGTCGTCCTCTCACCTCCAGCTCTTTCAGTCTGTCCACCAGCTCACTGCTGTTGTCCTCCAGGTAAGACTCCACGTCTGCCTCCTCCCCCTCCTCGTCCGACCCGAAGTCCTCATCGCACATTCTCTGTTCTGCCTCGTCGGACATTGTTCTCATCTGGAAGGAAGTTAACAGATGTAGCATTCATGACTATATCATCATCATCATCATCATGGTCACAACACTCGTTAAACGAGACACTGTTCTCATCTGCAAACAAGGTGGGGAAATGAAGTCTAAGCACCACTGGAATGCTGGTTCCCTGTGGGCTTGGTAATCTGGCAGAATACCAGCCCCCATTCTGATGATGTAATCCATTCTCAAGACCACATTTGTCTGTTAAAAGAGTGAATGCGTGTGGTTCATTTTGGTGTCAGTCACTATGGCTATTGGGTTAAAACATGTGATTGCCTCTGCGTCAGCCGTCAGCGAGAGAGACGTTGGGGAGAACAATGTATTATCCCTCATCTCAAATACTGTATTTAGTCTTCTTATAATCTTAAACGTTAAACGTCGTTAAAGTGGAATCTATCGTCAACACATTCTCTCTTGTTCTCATCTACAAGAGAGAAGTTGACCTTTTATTTATAATTATCATCACACTTAGATGTGTTTCAATTAGATGGGGATGAAACCGTACTTCCTTTGATGTTGGGGTAACAGATGGGTGAGGATTTTAACACACAACAATAGGAGTGTCAGAAACATTAAGCAGACATGGAAACGTTTTTATAACTAATTATAAGCTCATCATACAGGAATCATACGTGAGCTTGTAGATCGGCTATTTTCGGCTAATGTTCCTCTCAGAATAGGGATGCTAGGGTTCGAGTGGTTAATGTAAAAAACCACACCACACAGACATTTTGTGGCACCCCTGTAATAACTCTGAGGACCCCCTAGTGGTCCCGGACCCCCTGTTGAAGACCCATGCCCAACAGTGTATATTTTACAATATTTCGTGATGAGCTTTGTCTGCAGTCTATGTCAGTGGTTCTCAAACGGTGTGCCGAGGCACACTGGTGTGCCATGAGACAAGTCCAGGTGTGCCAGTTTTATGACAAACACATTATTATTATTGAAATACAACTACACAAAAATCTTTTTATTTTGGCATTACCAAAAATAAACATTTACAGAGTCGATAACACGTGTTATAGAGGCTATTTGTTATACCTTTTTAAACTTGTTTTAAACATGTTTTAATCCTGTTTTAGATTTTTCGATTTTTTTGATTCTCTTGCAAATGGTTTTCTTTATTTTGTTTTATTATGTACTGTAGCACTTTGAGGTTTGTTTCAAATGTAAAGTGCAATACAAATACAATTTATTATTATTATTATTATTACTGTATAATATTAGCAGTCAGTAGCACAGTATTTTGATGTCCCACCAAATCACTGCTTGTACCTGTACGAGCAAGTGACAAATAAACCCTCTTGAGTCTTGATTATTTTGCATGGATATGAATAGAGCTGTGTCTTGAGATTTTGACTTGCCCTTTGGTGTGCCTTGGGCACAAAAGGTTTGAAAACCACTGGCCTATTTATAGTCTACTTTGTGACTTGTGTTGTGCAATGTAATGTTGCACTAATGCACATCCTGTGCATTGTCAGTAGTCGTGCAGTCGTTAATGTCTTCGGTCGTCACAGCACCAGATGACAAAGAATATTCCCACAAAATGAACCACTTAAACCCTATATACTTGGTTGTCTGTGAAATAGTGAAAATAGCCAATCTACAAGCTCTCAACACATCAGAACATGTCACGTTTTGAGCTTACAGATCTGCTATTTTCACCTATTTTCGCTGAATATTCGCTATTTTGGCCTAATGTACGCCTATTATGATATGCCCAGAATAGGGACGCTAGGATTCACGTGGTTATGTGATTCTGACTCTGACATAGCCTTCGTTCATACCGATTGTAACCTACACTGTGTTGTATATACATGTTATGGTACACTACATCCATCTGAAGGACTGCTGAGCGAATATGATACAGTGTACTCCATTCTCCCGTATTGCTACCGATCCTTTATGGTATGAAACAATAAGCCAATGTAGCCATCTTCCTGAGGCAGTTTGTAACTTCAATAAATCGAACGATGAATACATGAGTGTGGCATGACAAAGCGCAAGCGCATATCTATATTATGGCCGAGGACCAGCCTCGTGGTAGGCATAGCTCCAGGTGTGTAGTAGTGTAGAGACAGACCAGTGGCAGAGTTTGGGTCCGATGCCGATCCTGATTTTGGAGCGTCCTAGTCCACCGATTAACAATGCATTGACCGATTGGTATCTAAAAAGGGCTAAATCAATTTGATTAAAGTTTTTCAGAAATAGAAAATTCACCTATAGCCGTATCTACAAGCTCACAACGCTTAATTTGTTTGTCATTTTAAAGTTATTATTTTCGCCTATAACGACATTGGCACACATATATCGGCACACATATATCGATGTCGTAAAAACAAGTCAGATAATGGCCGACGAGCTCGAGTACAGATGGGAAGTTGTTGTGGCGACGCTTTCAATTTGCACAATGCTAGGCATATGAAATATAAATACATGTATGTACGCAGTCACACACACACACACACACACACACACACACACACACACACACACACACACACACACACACACACACACACACACACACACACACACACACACCTCAAGCTCAGTTAGACACTACACACCAATCTGTACACACAAACGAACAAATGCGAACACGTATCGTATAAAGCAGCAAATGGGATGCATACAGCACAATGGCATGCAGTGGTTTCCCAAAACATCAGCTGTCCAGCTACAGCACAGAACACAAGGTCATTATGTAACTAAGGGTGTTTGGGAGGGGCTTACAGGAAGATTATTGAGAAATATTGGCTCGCTCCTCCACCCCACGTCCCACCCTGGCAAAGAACTTAAGCAGCAGCTTCCAAGCTGAAGGCCACTTATTGAGCAGTAATTGACCAAACAGTGCCAATCTGCACGTATAATGGAGGTCTGATCAATGAAGGTCCATCTGAGAACGGAAGCAGATATTAGCCTCCCGTTTAACCTTGGACACAGCAGCGTTATTGAGTGTTTATAAATACCAGCTATTCTCCCCTCTAATGCACATTGAAGCTCCGGGCAGGAGCTTCAACGTGTCCTGTGTGTGTGTGTGAGTGTGTGAGTGTGTGAGTGAGTGTGTGAGTGTGTGTGTGTGTGTGTGTGTGTGTGTGTGTGTGTGTGTGTGTGTGTGTGTGTGTGTGTGTGTGTGTGTGTGTGTGTGTGTGTGTGTGTGTGTGTGTGTGTGTGTGTGTGTGTGTGTGCCTATGAACATTCAAATGGAAATTACAGCGTGTACCAAAGACAACAAAAGTGATTCTAAATATAACACTGAAAATGCACTGCCACAGCTTGCAGTGGGTTCTATCCACGTGCTCCACTAAACATCACTGGTTTAGCTAAAGAAACAAGACAAAAATGCCACCTTTGAGCACTGCTCTTGGATCTGACAGGCCTACACATCTAAAATAATAACCAGTTGATGTAAAGCCCTATCAAATCCCAATCACAAAACACAATTGAGCATCAAAGGACACCAGCTGATTCAAGCCCTATTGATGACTGACCCAACATATTTTTGGCTACAGAAGCGGGGGAGAAAGAGAGAGAAAAGGAGGGAGAAAGACAAAGAGAGAGAGACAGAGAAAGAGAGAGCGAGAGAGATGCTGGCTGCTTTGTAAGCCGCAGCATTGTCATGATGGTGGTTTTAGGGTGCCTGTGACCGGCCTCATGCTCTGCACACAGAGGCCCATTGAAAGGGAGGAGGAGAGAGTGGCCCAGTGGGTCCGCAGTGCCAGGCAGTGCCTTACACAGGGCCCTACTGGCAGACATATAGCCTCTAGTGCTGCAACTGCCCGATAGAGAGGAGCCATGAGGGGAATGCAAAACCAGCTAATGTTGCTCCCACTGCTGCTGCTGCTGGGCAGATTGCACTGTGGTATGGCCCAGCGGTCAGATGGATATTTTATCACCCCACCCTGGAACGATGCAATATCCCTATGAAGTATGGACATCTGTATTTGTCACTGAGTGCAGCTCAGGATGTCCCTGTGTAGGAGGCGAGATCTATGTCCATCTCAAGACAAACTTGTTTGGCTCCCACAATTTCAAAATGCTTCTGCCTAACAGTCTAAAACTGAGTAGAAAATAAAGCAGTTGCCATGTAATTTTTCAAATTAGTCGAAGCCTATTGAGCTAGCTGCTTAGCAGAAATGGACATTCAAGAATATGTTTTAAACTACATTTTAGTTAATGCCACTTTGTAGATTGGTCGAATACACTACAGGTCTGACGAACAGATGACAGCTTCCTGTTCTCAACTTATTAAAGATTGTCTGAAGACTTGTCTCTGGCTTGAGCGACTAATCTGAAGAAGAATAGGGCTCATAGAGCTTATAATATATCTCACATATAATATGTGTGTGTGTGTGTGTGTGTGTGTGTGTGTGTGTGTGTGTGTGTGTGCGTGTGCGTGTGCGTGTGTGTGAGTGTGTGTGTGTGTGTGTGTGTGTGTGTGTGTGTGTGTGTGTGTGTGTGTGTGAGTGTGCGCTTGTAAGTAAGTACTATACTGTAGGTGTAGAGAGTCAGAGTGTAGGTTCTTTCTATGTATTTTTGTATTCGTATCTGTGCATTATTGGTATGGTTCAGTATTGCAGGGTCTATTATTATTATTATATATTATTATATATTATCTATTGCATCTATTGCCCCCCCCCCCCCTCGGTATTAATGAAGTGTTTATCTATCTATATCCACAAGCCAGCCATTTTGCCCTTATGTCATACGTGGGCTGTGTATTTATTTACATATGATTGGAAGCATACTCTCAGAAACAAAGTTTCCATGGCTTCCATGACTTGTCTATAGTACAGTGATTAAACACCTCAATGGAGTGATCAAAATTGTCAATTTGTGCAAGGTGAGTTTGCAAGTAGCAAAATATGGCAAGCAGCAGGAGAACAAATACATTTCACTCTCTACATTGACTACACTACACTCTATACAAAGATAGGCACTACAGTGACACATTTCGACAAACCATGTTTAAGGTCAAATACATTTTTTAAATCATAGCTGCTGTGTTCACAGAACATAACTGGATAAATGTCAATTTGTACAATGGCTATGGCTTACAAGGCCAGTTGTGAAGAAAAACTTAATTTAGATAATTTACACTTTCAATGGGCCCACTTTCAATATAGAACACCTTCAGCAAAGCATGAGCTTGACAGTAAAGATTGCAGATTAGATATCTGCAAATGTTTGTGTCTCATCTATAAAAATGAGCAGTCTATGGTTGGCAAATAATATCAAGTAATGACTCCGGTAACTGATAAAAGTGGAAGAGGAAGTAACACAGTAAGGGGCTGTGTCCACCAAGGCATTTTTTCTTCAGTGCAGCGTATATTTTGAATTGTTTTCAATGTAAGCGCTGTGTATTTATGCTATGCTGGAAATGCCAGCAGCGTGACGAGGCGCTGAGCATCTATTCTGAACGTCTGCTGTTTTTTATCTTGTTGCTAGATTATTGAAATACTTTCAACTCTGGGCGTTTAGACGAGAGCGCCTTGTGTTTTCAGCTGGTGGACACACGGCCAAAGATGTGTTGTGTTAATTTAACTCTGAGAGTGTAAAAATGCACCTGTAAGGTTCCAGAGTTAAATTAACACTCTGGATTTGACAGTGCAGGAGAAAGGCAAACAGATAAACGAGAAGCGAGAGTTGGACTTCCTTCTTCTGGACCGTGGTGTTAAGTAACTAAGTACATGTATATGTAGGCTACTCAACTGTACTTGAGGTATTTTTTTCTTTCAGTATGTACAATTTTCAATACTTTTACTTCTACCCCACTACATCTCAGAGGAAAATGTTGTAATTTTACTCAACTACAATTATATGAAAAATTTAGTTACTAGTCACTATGTAGATTATTATTATAAAACACACTTGTCACTTCAGCCCTATATAAATTTAGTGTGATCTACAAGCTCACAATGCGTCGCGATGTGACACATTGTGAGCTTGTAGATCGGCTATTTTCAAAAGATTTTTTATACAATTTGAACTTGTGAAATGGGAAATTCTGCACAACTTTTACTCAAGCACATTTTGAATACAGAGTAAGAGACTTGTAACAGAGTATATCTACATTGCAGTATTGATACTTTTACTTAAGTAAAGAATTTGAGTACTTTTTCCACCACTGCTCCTGGATAGCCACAGTCAGCACACCCAGGGCTTTGTTTTGTCTTCGGAAAACCACCCTTCTCAAAACACAGCCACTAAAAAAAGGAAATCCCACACGGCAAGTGTAAACAAAGTGCAGTGAGGCACAACCATGGTATCTTTAAGGTCCAGTCAGAAAACAAAACAAGGCGTATTGCGTGTTGTTCGCCTCTGGGTGAGAGAGCATGTTGTGCTTTTGTTCTTCCTAAAATGCCTGTAAAATGAATACCAGGGTATCAAAAATAAAAGTGTGCTTGGGGGACATTTGGATACCTTCACCTGGAAACAAAAACAGCTTGCAACGCTATACGCAGCAGAAATCTAATGTGTCATCTATTGGTAATAAATAGCCATGGTTTCTTTTAGGAGTTAGCCAGCAGCAATAACTAACAAGATCGGCTTTCATGGGTGGGTACCTGAAATGCAACTCACTTTTTGTGGGCAGTAAACAGAGTGTCTATCAAGATAAATAGATAAAGGACATGTGAGCAGACAAGTGAGCAGACATGGCAGTTCTACAGTAGGGTAGAATTCAGTTCCACCAAGACTCTGTCAAGTCAGCCATAGTTGGATCTCGACACAATAGCATTGTAGCCTATATTCTTTCAATTGAAAACTTATATATTGGTGAACCTTGTAAATGAAGCTTAATTCTAGCACAGTGAGAAATATACACATGCATGCACAAGGATATACGCACGCACACGCACACGCACACACTCACCTGTGATGTCAGCTCCCTTTAAGATCCTTGAAGAGAAGTTGGCCTCCTGTCAGCCTCCACCTCTGTGTTCCAGCGTCAAAACCAAGGAGCTTAAGGGGATCAAACAGGACATATCTTGTTAACCAATCAACATATCTTGTTAACCGATCAATCAAGCAAGCCTTCCTTTCTCCCATTGCTCTGCCTCCTCTGCTTCCACTGTGGGCAAACTGTCCTGACATCTCTGCCAAAGTGCCTCATTCCATAACCCCCGATGCTGAGGCAACACCCAGGACTTCTGAAAAGACCTTGAGAAGCTGTCATTTAAACAGGGGGTGCTCAGACCAATGTCACCCCTGCTGCTGAAGCTGTGGCCTTCCTCTGCTTTCAGACTGGAACAGGAAACCGAAGAGCAGAGGAGGAATCTCCATTGCCCACGGGAGATGCCGGCGCATAGTAGACGCCAGCCTCACCAAGACCGCAATCCCTCTCTCCCTCTCTCCCCCCTCTCATCTTTCCTTTTCATCTCTGAGTCATTCTAAAGTGTAATGAAAGAAAGATGAATGAATAATTCAGCAGACAGCATTTAAGAACTCACCCCTTTGTATGTACTTCTGATAAGACGGGAACATGCAGATGGCAGCCCCCGCACACTACAGTCAAATAAATTGTGTTTTTTCCCCCCTTTTAATTCAGCATTCCTACTAGGCTGTGATCTGGGACTCCCCATTAACTGAGCTCTCCAGCGATTATGTTCAGTTTGCAACAAGGCGTCCAGTCATAACCCAGATAAGACAACCCCCCAACTGTCTGATAGCCAAGGCCGCGTCTCAAGTCAAGTGTGTCAGCGTGATCACGTTTTATCAAGACTGGTATCTGCCTGGTCGACCAAGCGACCATGTTAACTCTTCATCTCATATTAACTCTTCATCTCAAAGGCACTCTGTAGGGAAACGGCATCTGATCCTTCAAGATCTAGTCAAACTAATACGGGATTAGAGGCGCTTAGCATCTGCCCCTTCCATCTGGGTTTTTAATGTAACCACAGTGGATCACCAGGTGACAGTGAAGGTCTGTCCGATGTCCTGGTTCGCTGGCACACCTGGTCCTGGGAGCAAAGCCCTGGTGTTTGTTTATCTGTGGTTGCCAAAAAAGGAACAGCTAATCATCGGGACATAAATGTGCTCTTTTGTAAGGATTTTCTCTCCCCAGACTGGATTTTCGTTTTGGCAGCAGGAGACTGGTGCACTGATATGATGGTGCCATGTTGAGGTCGTCTGAATTGAGCTGCCAGTTCAAAGTCACTGGGGATTGGTAAGACACAGCCATGAGGGTGAGCAGTGAGACCATGATATTCATGCAATGGGGGCAAGGCTGACAACAAAAAAATCATCAAAGGCAACTCAGCCACAGAAATGCTCAAAATCTTCTTAAATCACGTCAGTCACACGCTTGGGGATTTGGAACAGGCAATGCCGTTTCAGGTCAGGATATGTCAAAACAGCAGGCTTTTCATCTGCCAATCGGATGCAGGCTCAGATCGAAGTTCTCCCTTGTAGGCATATTGTGTGGGTGGAAGATGTAAACAATGTGACAAAAGAAAACAACCCTAAATCCTCAGACGGAGGTATTAAACGACACGTGAGAAGGAGGATTCCTCCTCCGAAATATAGGCCAACACGGGGTTTACACACACCATTACTGCTCCGTTATTTAAATCAATAATAGAGACGTGATCCCAAATAAATATCAAAGGCCAGAGACTAGGGCCCGTACGCAGACAGAATCAGGTTAGCGGGCTCCCCCGCTGCCGCTTCCTCTCTGAGGTTTGGCAACGCGAACCGAGACAAATCGTACACAAGAAATATTTGGGATGAGGAGGGGAGGCAGCGGTGGAGTGAGGTTGGGGGAGGGGGCTGCTGAAAGGGGAGCTCCCTTCCCAAAAGGATGTAAAGGTTGGACATGTGCCATGTATGTCTGACAGTAATCAAACACGAAGGTCGGCTCTACCTTGGACCCTCCTAAAAATCTTGGCTCCTCACCGTACCCCCAAATGAAATGCATTATGGGCCTGACATCTTTGCAGCCAACCCCCATTCCACAACAAACAACATTTAGGCTGTGAGCGGAACCCCCCTTCCGCCATGATATCCCATTGGAAAGATTTATGACACGCTAGTAGCTGTGACCAAAACAATCGCTGCCTGATCCCATGTTGGTTAGTAGCAGATAACAACACCAATGGTACTGTGTGATAACAACACACGGTTAACCTGTGCACTAACATGTAGGCTACTGTACATCACATTATGTCAGGAGGATCATCAGACTACAACACAGAGAGTGGGACCAGGGACCAGGCCAACATCGACCTGCTCCGAAGCCTCCCCTCCATGACCGCTCCAGTCCATCTGCTCATCAGCTCCATAAAACTAACAAAACATCACATCACATGCGTCAATCACCAGTCTTTGTTTGTTTGAACCAGAGCTCCTCCATATACTGACATAAAAGACAGACAGAGACAGTGCCATGGAAAATCCAATGTCAGCTGCGACAACTGTATTCATATTTTTTTAATGTTTTGTTTTCTTTTACACACAATCACTGCATTCTGGGTCAGCTCACCTTGCCTGTTCTCTCTGTCATCCAGCCAGCATATCCAGAGACCCTCAGAGCAGAACCAAATGTAAGGCACCAAATAAAGAAAGAGGCCACAACCTTACATTTGTATTTTCCAGCTGACGTGGGGACTTTCCCTTCCCTGTCCGCCCCGCTGTCCCCCTTCTGCGGCAAGGAAGCCGGTTTCCTCTACGCTAGCGGTAGTAAAGGCCCGTCCTTGGGCATGTGCATTGTGTGTGTGCCGGGGCTGTCTGCAGAGGCTGCCATATCTCCCATTGTTCCAGAGCGGAGTGAGGCAGGCTTCCTACCCCAATAGACCCTGCCTACTACAACAGCTGTGGACCAGCCCCCACCTCCACTCCTCCCTCCTTCTCCCCTCCTCCTCCTCCTACAACTCCAACCTCTCTGCCGCTGCTGCCTGCCACTGCTGCTAAACATTAACCCTACAGCTGCTGGCCCGCGCTGTAAAGGAGGAAAGAGGGGGTTATGTTTCAAAAGAGACCCCAACCACCGCGTATAGCGGACAAAGGAGCGTAGTAGCCTACAGAGAGAGAGGATATCCGACGGGCCGTCCTAGACTAATAGAGTTCTGTGCAGGGCCATTCAGTGGCCCAGAAAGAACACAGCGCTCTGTGCTAAGAGGATTTCCCTTTCTCAATCACATTGGTAATAAGTGTTGGATTGATTCCAGTGTCTATGCTAAGGAAAAGAATGGAAACAGATAAGAAGAGTGTCATAACAATGTTATAATGAACAATGAACAATGTTATATTTGAATAAATTCACAATTGACGATGACGGGGGGGGTTGTCTAGCACTAAACCTGAATTGATTATTTTATTTTCGCCCAGTTGCCGTTATGTATAGCTTAGTATGTCTGGTGTGTCTGGTCTTGACTCTTCACTGGTACTGATACAATATACTGTATTACTAAACAGCATAATGCTTTCATGAAAAGAGGCCTCTGTGCTGCTGTATCTGCTCAAGTCGTGACTCATTTGGCCTCCAGTTATATGGAGCCACATCACCTTCTATACCCGGACATACAAAAGCTTGTCTGGTACCCAAATGACTGCATTGACTGACAACACCAACGGGAAGAAAACACAGACTCAATGACTCAAATGTGGGAAGTTAACATGGACAAAGCAGAAGCATGAGGAAAACAAATGCACATTTTCACTTAGCATATAGAAATATTTGACCATGAATATAATATAACCTACAGATCTATCCTACCTACTTTCACTGACATTTGGAAGTTGGCCTGTCCCCCTGCTACATTTGACCCTAATTCACTTGACCTGAATTGACTTCATACCAGACCAGACTTCCTCTGGTCAAAATCAAGCGCCCCAGGGTCATCTCATGAATGTCAGTTGTTATGGGGGCCATTGCAATATTGGATCTGACAAATAAGTGCAGCCAGCTATCTACATGCGGAAACACATGCCAAAAAACTGCAGCTTGCCATAAAAAACAACCTGATAATTTCAAGATAATAAAGTCAAATAATTGTCAATTTAGCACAGACAACCACATAGAACCAAGATGCATAGGCTAATATGTGAATTCTGAGGAAAACAGCATATAGGGGTACTGCTGTGCTAGCAGGCAAGATAAACAGGAACAAAGATTACAATCCCATCCCAACAACAACATGTGATGGGCAAATGCCTTCAAATCAAAAATCGCAACCAGGATCAGAAGAGCTTGTGTTCCATGAGTATTTTATCCTCTTATAACCAACACACATACTGCCCAGTCCCCCTCTAATCTGAGTCCACCTAGTGTTCAAAAGGGAGAACACAAGCAGAAGACCCACAGTAACCTATCAAAACATCAAAACTTCAACCTAGGGAGACTGAGTCATGTTTACGTACAGTACACGTACAGTAAACATATTACTATACTGTACATGTTGGTGGCATCTGCGCAAACTCACTTCAACTTACAGTATATAGACACAGTGGCTGCCAGCAGGACAACAGAACCTCGCATGTACAGTGCAAGGCCCTATCATAGAGAGTTACTTTGAATAAAGTAAAAAGCCTATGAGAGGGGGATTGTCAAACCTCCCCTGTCAGATATTAATGCACACAGACATCTATATGGGATGAATGGGACTTTCAGGGAAGTGTCGCCCCTTTAAAAGGGTCAAAGGCTGACAACAGGCCGACATGACCTGAATGATGGCTCGTCACATGGTTACCCTGCAGCTAACACAGGGGAAGGAGAATATCCCACCACATAAAAGGGCTATTGTGACCCTCTCCAGGATCCACTTTCTCTAAGTGAGGATCTTCACTCGCTGTTCAAACACTCAACAGTAACGTTAACATTGGACAGAGAATGAGGCGTCATGGAGCGGTGAAGCAAGGGTCACTCACCATGAATGTACATGGAACATGGAAACTTTGTTGTGAAAACGTGTTGGGGAGGTGCTATTTATCGCTGCAACTATCGATTATTCTATCAAATACATTTTTGATAAATTGAATAATCGAAGATATTTTTTTGTTATCATTTGTTATATTTTTTAAATAACAACAAATCGATACAAAAAAGGTCTAATATTTGTTTTTATAATCGACTAAATAATTTTGTCTGATTAACCTCTTAAGCACTACATTTTTATACTTGTTCGTAGAACAGTTTTGCACAAATTAGCAAAAATATCCATCAAATCTACTTACCATGCATTGCATTGCAATCCGTGGTGAGCTAGTAGATTGGCTATTTCCGCTCATTTTAAATCATTTTGAGAGAAAAAAATAATAATTTCACATTTATTCCCACAAAATCTGGTATTTTTATTCAAACGAATTATCGCTTCTTTTTTATAATCAATTAAATTGATTAGTTTGATTAACTGTTGCACCCCTAGTACTATTCAAACCA
Source organism: Gymnoscopelus braueri (assembly GCF_963280865.1). NCBI lineage: Eukaryota > Metazoa > Chordata > Actinopteri > Myctophiformes > Myctophidae > Gymnoscopelus > Gymnoscopelus braueri. The sequence continues at coordinate 27,663,049 of NC_137614.1, read as the reverse complement.
GCATGTGAGAACTGTAAATATAGGATGAGGCAATGTGACTGGCTGAAGTCTGAGGAAGAACCTGTGTTGCTGTATTGTCACTGTATTCAATAAAATCCTCTAAATGGAAGCTATTCTGTGCAGTTCTTCCTGCTCTAATCTACAAAAATCCAATGCGCATCATGTAAAGCAATAAAAGCAATGAAATTAAAGATGATATCACAATGCCATCGCTTGTTTCCAACTTACAAACAAGCCATTTCCACACAAACCCCTCAAGGTGTTCTGGAGACGGAACATGCTTCATCCACTTCAAAACAAATTATCCCATTCAATCGGGGAAAGCATCTGTCACTGCGTTTCCATCAAGCCGTTTTTTTGCGCATTTTGGATTTTGCGCATAAATCCCTGAATGGAAACACTTTAAAATTCAAAAACAATCTCGCAAAACCTGTTTTGCACTTGAGGGGGATGGATTTTGGCTTTTGGGCCTTCGTTATTTTAGATTTTAGCTATATATATTGCAACATCTTTCAGAGAACTGTTTTAGAAAGCATTTGTAGAGAATCGACCTCTAAATGGGTTAATATTCAAAGAAAAAGAATAGAACTGCGGACGTCAAGGAAATATGCAAGGATAAGGATATGTTTTGTTGGCTTTGGCAGATGGTCGGTCTATCTTGACCATTCTTATTCTGGGGGAAAAAGGGCAGTTTAGTGTGAGGGGAGCTGTCAGTGGAACTCAGTATTAAGAGTTGTAAATCAGACCCATGGGGTACAAACCCCCATTGAGAGGCAGACAGTTTAATGGGCAGTAATGTGCACAGCTCCATGTGAGGTGGACGGCTAATCCACCTACAAGAAATGTGACACTCGTTCTTCTGCCAGGAGATGGGCTGGGTCTACAGCTGGGGCTGTAAAAACCCCCCACTGGTATCGGCGGAGGCCTCTTGTGTTAATTTGCATGAAGCTCTAGCTTAGTTGAAACTCATTATGAAGGCAGCAGTCGTAGCTGGTGAGCCATCACACCAGTAAAGCAGTAGTAGTCTCCAGGCTGGAACGCTGATCCTAGCTATTTGTACAACGTACACTATTGAGGAGAAATTACTTTCATGTGTGCAACACTTTAAAAAGAAACGTTTCTTTTCTTCCTTTCATCACACAGTCTCATTCCACAGCCACGGTAACATTCAAAAATTCCTCACAGGTGCTAAAGATTCAAAGTATGCTCCATAGCTCATTTCTGTAATGATAAAAGGGCAGTAATGAAAACCATTTGTCATGGCTCCTATAAAGACAGGTTCATACTGCCGTGTCCCCTGGCCAACCAGACTACAAGCGCTGGAACTGGACAGCTAAAGGAACAATTGCATCTGGTCCGGGTTCCACACAATATTTCCATGTGTGTCAGCAAACGCCTTTAAAACCCGATTCCTGATGAGTCACATTAAACATCAAAACGTTGCACACTGACTCGGCCAGAAAAGAATGTGATAGCACTGAGCGAGGCAGTACGAGGCCAGACAAGTTAATCCAGGTCACCATCACCAATATAGCCCTCATAAATGGATGTACACTATAGTGACAGCCAGGACCGTTTGCTACAGCAATACGACCATACTACAAAAATAAAAAGGTGAGACTAATGCACAAGTTATACCATGGGCGCTGGTGTTGCGCACCCAAAAATAGCAGATCTACAAGCTCACTGCGAGGTAGATCGGCTTTGTCCAGTGCATGACACCGGCAAGCAACTAAGTATAACTTAGGCTTTTATCGCATACAGAAAAACGACACAGGATCAGAAAAGGTGGAGGAGGCACATTAGAGTCTTGACAAGGCACGGCCTCTTCACATCTGGTCACCAGGCCCAGCGGCTCAGACCAGACCAGAGGAGGACCATATAGTACCATCTCAGATGAGCCAAGCATGCTCTCCTCCTCATCATCCACATCCTTTCCCCTGCTGCTGGCCAAATGGAATGTCTATTTATGGATCTGAATAAAATTCACGGTGAGTCCATTGAAGTTATAAAGTAGGTTATATATGGGGAAACCCTGTTACACGTAATGTAAAGCACACCAAAATATGCTTGTCTGCGTTTTACCACAGCAGCCGTGGTCAACTACCATGTCCACAGGAAATGGTATTTCACTGTTTTCCAAAGCATATACATTCGGATTGTTGGGGAAAGGGCTTGAAACCGGATGCTCATGAGACAAACCATTCAAGGGCAGGCAGATCTAACGCAAAAAGGACACAAGCACCTTGTGGGAGCTTTGCTTATGGATTGAACAGGCGAGGGTGGGTGCATTGCATGCAGCCCCCGAATAACAACGTTATTTTAGGACATAAAAATAAACTCCTGGGGCACACAAAGGAACGCTGTTCAATACAAAGGATAGAGGAGGACAGCCTAAATATAGACATATTCTTCATCGAAATGGGCTTAATTGATGCTATCATTGTTCAGCTCTCCATTGAAAATGATCATAACAGTACCTATTAAATTGCTTGCTTGATCCAACCAAAGACAATTATGGCCATTTACTCCCTTCTTGGCCAAACAGGACATGGTAGTGAACTGGCTTGCTTGAATTGATTAAAGCTACATTCCAAGCCATATTTTCCCTGGCTGGACTGATGAATTGAATGTTTGTTACAGCTGCAGCTAAAGCAGTGTTTTGCCAACTCCAATGTTTGTGTGACCAGAGATTCCTCTGCAGGGTGGATTCTGAATGAGTCCTCCGCACTTGGCGGTAGCTCCACACTCACACACTATTAGAATTCCTGAAACACATTTGATCATACATGTCATAGGCCATATTCTACAGAGTGACACAATTTATGTAAAGAGAACAAACATAGTAAGGGCGATGGTCATTTATTTAGTTTTAGACACTAGTTGATCTGCATACTTTTTTTCATACAGCATGACCACTTAAAGGAGTAGTTCACCCCCAAAAATACTTATTTTCTATCAATTACACACCCGATGAAGCCTTGAATTCATTGAGATTTTTTAGTTTTTCTCACATTCCTGAGCCAATAATTTGATGACCAGCGGAGTATCCGGTAGGAGTCTCAATTGAGTCCTACTGACCAGCCACCCGGTCATCAAATTATTGGCTCAGGATTGCGACAAAAACAAAGAAATCTCCATCAATTCAAGGCTTTCTGGGATGTGTAATTGATAAAAAATAAGTATTTGTTTAGGTGAAGTACTCCTTTAAGCCCTAATTCAAAAATAGAACAAATAAGATAGTCTAAGATAGACTCCCGATGCAACACAGGAGCTTGTAGATCGCCTATTTTGGATTTTTTCTTTTCCTTTTTGAAAAAGTTTGGAAACATTTCACCTATATGGGCATGCCAAGTGACAGTTAAGTGTCAGTTACATATGGATTCAAAGAACAAAGAAAAACAACACAAGGCCATGGGGACAACAACACAGAGAATTCCTTTCATCCATATGTCTGCAGTGTGTATGTGTGTGTGTGTGTGTGTGTGTATGTGTGTGTGTGTGTGTGTGTGTGTGTGTGTGTGTGTGTGTGTGTGTGTGTGTGTGTGTGTGTGTGTGTGTGTGTGTGTGTGTGTGTGTGTGTGTGTGTTTAAAGCGTAGTGATCATGATGATGTTCTGCCGTATCTTTCCAGCTCCTTGGGGTATTAGACAGAATATTTCTGCATGCTAATATGAGCTGAGCTCCATTAGTGCCCTGGATCGCTGTATAACCATGGTAACTGTAGGTAACCTGCATGCATCAGACGGCAGGGGGATGAAGGGGCTGAACTGATAACTGATAAGGAGAGGTCCCAGACACCCAACCCCGACCCAGCCTATCTTCAAAGCCTGGCCTGGCCGGACCATTTACGCAGAGGGGAGGCCAATCCACAGGATGGATGCATGCGAGATTGGCTAAGTCCGCAGGAGGCTCTGCCTCTGACCTGTCTGTGTACTTCTGAGAGATGTCACACTGACCAAATTATTGTCCAATTACTCTTTCCTTACAGTAAGGTGGTGAATAAATAAGGCCGGAAAAGTGATAGAATGGCTGACCTTGACTGTCTGTCAGTAGTTATGCCAAAGGTTATTTGCTCCAGTTATCCCATATTATGTCAGTGGAACTGGCTCGGCGCATGTGGCATTGTTGTAAAACAATGGTGGCTTGGTACCCAGTCCTTTGGGACCACTTAAACTAACGCTGATTTTGTAAATGGCATCAACTGTTTAATTGTAAGTACTTAGCCTACTCCCTGCCACGTTTTTACTTTCATTATAAAGTATTCAGACTGTATGCAGTGTCTATATGAGGCTGCTCCAGCAAGAAGTAGCGCACAAAGGCGTGCAGAACATCTGTGAACAATTAGAGGCGAAAGGGGTGAGTGAGCACTTATACTGCCCATTACACTTGAATAAGTCACTGGCTCTGCTTTGCATGATGTAATGCTGAACAGATTGTGTATGCAGTCACAAAGCTGCACTGGGACAGATACTTCACTAAACTTCAACTTAGGGCTGGGCAATATACCGATGGTACATCGATATTGTGAAATGATCATTTTTTGTGCAAGCTGCATCATTCGTAGTTTTCAGGAGGAGGGGGGGGGGGGGCAGAGAGAGAGAGAGAAAGAGAGAGAGAGAGCAAGGAAAGAAATAATTCAAAGAAAAATAAAAGATATTGTACATTTATATACATGATATAGCAGTTATGTAAATTAGGTCAGACATAAGGTGCAGGTTAAAAAGACAGCACAGGTGCAGTACATGAGGCACAGCACCAGAATTATATAGATGTGTGCTATGTATGTGCTGGTGTCTACTTTTCATATTACATGACATAAATGTTGGCCTTTCTTGGTTTAGTCAATTAAGCCTTATTTTGTACTTTCAGAATTGTCAAAAAATAGAGAACATAGCAGTTCTACAAGCTCACAACATGACATGATGTGACACTGTTGTGAGCTTATATATTTTCTAAAGAATTAAAAAGAAATTTGATATTATCGTCAGAATATCAAAATGCTGTATGGTGATAAATAATTTTGTCCATATCACCCAGCCCTACTTCAACTCAGCTCAAGGCCCAAGCACATTAGCGCTATTGCACAGATGCATGGGCATATGATCACATGCACACACACACACACACACACACACACACTTATCCAAACCGATCAACACTTTAGGTAATTTCACACAATTTTATGTACAGAACATTTACCATAATGGATCCAAATATGTTAAAAGAATATGAAATCTAGTTCTCATGAAAATAGGTTCAGAATGCCCTGTCCCGTACAATATCACAGGTTAAATGCTTCCAGTGGCATCCATCAACTAAAAAATTCAAACCAATCAACTGAATAGGCTAGGCCTTTATTTTCAACATTACTGCATTTCTTCACTCATCATCTCCACGGTAGACTGGTGGTTCTGGAAATCTGAGGTTTGGATGTACAAACTTCTTGCAACGTGAATACGTCTTAAAACACTGAATACATTCACTAAAGCAAATGTTAGAAGTCTTACAAAAACATCAAATTTCTCAGGCACGAACACAGCAAAAATGTTTTCACTTCAAGTAACCTATCTCCCACAGTCTAGATGCTGAGACCCTTCACCACATTCCTATTTATTTGTACTTAAAGAAAGTAGCAGCCAACAGGAGGCGGAATTAGCCTAACAACAAATGATGTCAGCAACATCAGCTTTTAAAACCTCCAGACTCTAGTTCTTTGTGTATAACTAATAATAAGTACAATTTGTAAGTGGTGTAATTTTGTTTTACTGCCAATAAAATCCTTCACTTGAGGAAAACATAGCACTCTCCTCCCCATAATGTGAATTTCATCCTGAAAATGTAGTGGGAATGACCCATCGAATCTCTGTAGCAGACCTACTATATAGGCATTGTAGTCTACTATAGGATTAAACTATACTTTAATTATTTCAAATTGGAGTACCAATCTGATGTGTTACCTTCACTGAATAAGCGTAATCAGAAGTGGCTGACTCCATCAGAGATACATCTTATTCTTTGATTCAAAATCAAACATGCAATAATTTGCTTTGTTGTAGTTGTAATGTCACTCAGATGAATGACTGCTAGCATATACACTGTCTGGCACCGCTTGTTACTTTTGATCACATTCTTCAATTTCAATCTGCATATAGAGAAATGTATCGTGTCATTAAGCTGGTTGCAATTTAATTACGTACAATAAATCAAGCACAATAAATGTAGACACCATGTTCAGTACACAGGTAGGCTGTATAAAGACAATTTACAAGTATTTACCCATGTATTCTTTCCCATCACAGTGATGTATGGACTTCCCCATAATCATAAGCTACCTGTGACTACTGAAAATGTAACACTGCAGCCTACGTTCCTTCTCCAATCTCCCTTTCACATTTTCAAAAAGTCATGTCGAGTCGACTAGTAGGTCTAGACCAGTGGCTCTCAAAGTGGGGTCCAGGGACCCTCGGGGTTCCAAATCTGGACCCTTATGTCTGTAACTCTGAGGGTGTACAAATGGAACCAAATGGACCCCTATTTGTACACCCTCAGAGTTATGGGGGTCTTTGAAATTAAAACGTTTGAGAACCACTGGTCTATCGCGTAGGCCATATGAGTTTGCCCCCGATACCTGCACGGACCAAATAACTATAGCAGCATGACTTGTGTTTACAAAATGCTAATTTGTCTTTGGGGTAGGCCCTCCAAGCCCTACCGAAAATACCCCCCACCCCCCTCCCAGCATGCTATTCCGCCCTGGACACACGTCGAATCCCCCACAACAAGGCAAATAAATAGGCTGCACAGTAATATAAATATTTGCCCCCAAACTCTTGAGGAATGTATATACTTTTAACCATTCCCTTGTGGAAAATTAAAACCGTTCACTGTCGGCATTCCAACAAATCTCTCCCCATCTAAAACGAGTAACGTTAGGCTAACGTTACAGGACACGAAATGGCTTTTTCCCCCCCGTCTGAGAAAACTCACCTCATTTGGTTATGAATCGCCAACGATAATTCTCGGCCGACATCGCGAATAGAAAAAAGAATAAACTTATATTATTCGACTGAATAACGCGTTAACATACACATTTTCCTCTTCTTGCGGCGCCTAGTCCTTTGCAGCAGCGCTCTCTCTCTCTCGCCCAGCGTTTGGTGTTTGGGTTGAATGAGGAAAAGTGATGTCATTGCATGAAATTACATTACCCGCCCCAATTTTTCACAGGAGGCTGTGTCCCATGTTGCCAAACATAACTTTACCATATACTTAGAAAACTTGCCATGCATGCGGGTTTCAGAAACCTACATATTTTAAGTTCATGTTTATTCTGGGCTCTATAAATAACTTTATATATATCATAAAGCCATAAATCTGCACGGATCTACAGAAAACCTCACAAATGTTTCCCCCCCCTTCATATTTCCCATCTGGACATCGTGCTTGTTGTTGCTAATGTGTAGAATATAATCCAAGACATTTTTCAAATCAAAACACATAATATATCAAACATCTCAAAATGGTTTGTGGATGGTTTACTGAAAATTAACAAGCTCTTGTGCGCAACACTGGACAAACTTTAAACTTCTGTGTGCCCAGGTATAATTATTTTAAGGCAAGTAAGACTGAACAGACATCAAGAGAAACATTAAACAGACAGACCCAAGATGACAAACAGAACTAGAATCAAGGAATACAAAATAACAGTCTATCAACTATGGTTTAAAAAGCCTTGGATGCAGTATGATGATTTCATCAATTCCAACATTAGATTGGTCAACTCAACATCAGTCTTTGTGGAAAGTAAGTAACTTGAAAAAGACAAATAGTTCTTCTCATCTAGTAGAATCAACTGCAGCAGTGATGATGTCTTTAAGTGAACGGTTAGTGGCGCCGTCTTCTACTCCTACAACATCAGACACAACCTAGACGAAAGAGAAGCATTGTCATCATCCATTGTCACCTTGTCTCAAGCTATAATTTTCACTTAAAGAATGTCCTGAGAATGCTATGTGTTGTCTGTTACCGTCGCAATTTGTAAATGTTTGTCATGTGCGGCACGTCGCACAACATACAAGAACGCATAAATGTCCCTCGCCTAGTTCTCTGTATGCAAGAATCAAACCAACAGACAAATCCTTTCAAATAACTACGTAAAATAAGTCATGTGCCATGGTCTTTGCATTGAAAGCATGATCCAAACAAAAAAAGTCAAATGCACAATACATTTATTGTGTCTTTTATTGTATTTTACAATCTCCAAGATAAATGAACACTTGAGCATTTTACCGTGTAGCATTGTAGAAAAAGTATTTAAAACAAACAGGGCAATAATGGAGCGTTTACCTGGTCATCCATAATGGCATCTACATCCGTTTCTGAGAACTCCTGTCCTGAACCGTCCAGGTCTGGGTCCTCTCCAGTCAAGATGTCCATGGGGTCCTCTGCGATGGCTCTGATGGTGTGGTCCTCTAGGGCAAGGGCTGTGTCAAACTGTAAGGGGGACGGAGGGCCCTGCATACCATCCCCTTCAACATCCAGGTCCTACAAGACAGTAGAGCCAAGCCAATCTGTAACATGAATTGATTGTTGCATTTTCCTACTTTATACTTTGAGATCCTTTTGGGTTTCTGATCATTTCCCTGCATCTAGGTGTCTATGCCCACACATCTACTTAGATACAGTGTGGGTTCTACATTCAAGTAGTTATTCAATACACAAAACCACTATAAGAGGAATATTTGTGCACCATTTGTTGTACAGAAAGTATTATCAAAACAGCTGGAAGTTGTCATGAAATAAAACCCATGCCCTGAAAATGTGATAGCTAGTCCGTGATCCAAAATCACACAACAAAGTGAAAAAATGAGCCATGAGCAACTTCAGTTAAAACACTAAGGGGGAATGAGACCGAGCAGAGACAACTGTATCAAGCTTTCTAGTCAAACACAATATCTTTATTACCTAGCATATATTGTGAAGAAAGTAGAAAATCATTTCTGACATACATCACTGAACTCTAGAGGAAGGCTCTCTGTGGGCTGAAGCTCTGCTGCACTCAGGTACATGTCTTTGGCTAATAGGGTGAGTTGCTCTTGTGGCGGAGGTTCCTGTTCAGGCTGGTACATAGGGGGAGGCAGCAGGAGATGAAGCGGACAGCGGGGCTCTTCTGACTGGCCCATGTGCACGGTGTGGTCGCACGGGACATCCTTCAACCCCGGACACATCTTGAAAAGTACTTGATTACTGTCCTGGTAGATGTCTGCACAACATTTTGTTGTCAAGGACAATGATAGTTCCAGTGCAGAAACCTTCAGACTGCTTGAGAAAAAGCTTCCATCCCCCCAAAACAATAGAGAATCACGAGAATGGAATATTATGATTAGAGGAAAAAAAATCTAACAGTTACACAAATAATCGCTATTTTTCCAAGAACTGCAATTATCCCCATACAAATACACTTTGTGTAATTACAGCAAGACATAAGACTTATTATTGTTTAGTAGCAAAAAGCTTGCCTGTACAAATGTTATGCCTGAATGGTTTTGTACAATGAATTAGTACTTTCCATTTAAGCATGGCTATTAAGAAGGATTTTGCATGGCTTGTTCTCAGTGTAACACTGTTTTCTGCACTAATCGGTTTCCAACTAACTTGGCAGTAATGAAAAATTAAATACTGACAATAACAACTATTTAGTTCTGAAAATGCAGACAGAACCAGAACCACTTTGATACTGCAGAGAATGTAGTGCAGATAGGGGTAGGTCTATACAAAATGATATGAGGCCCATATGAAGCAGGAATTGTGTTTGTTCCAACTGAGCCTTTTGGAAGAGCCTTTAGGAAGAAGCACACATAAGCTCTGTTTGAAACCAACTACTGCAAGTTGTCAGTCACGATCAGGGCCATGTGGAACAAGATTCAGGAGAAAAATGTTAAGGCAAGGCAACTTGAAATGAATACATTATCTCACTTTCAATTACAGCTTGAAATCCAACTGTGGAAATAGATTATGGACATAAATATACTATACAGTATATACATACAGTAAATGGGGCATAGCACCATTTCCAATTGCTATGCAAGTGGCTCCAAGAAAACATTTGCTGTTATGACTGGCGTGAAAATGGACCACGTTCATATACAGTGGGCTTATTCAAACTACTGTACACATGAAAAAGGATACGTGAGATGCAGTGTCGAGTCATAGGCAGGCATGGGTTTGTGCATCGGGTTCCCTCTACGAAGGAGATGCACTTCTCATACACCGTCCTTGCATATGGCTAGAAAAATGACAAGAACTCTGATTATAATTACAACAGAGGGTTAAACAAAAGTTGATCAATTTATCATACACAACTAGGATTTACTAAGTACCTATACAATCAAGACTGCGGTAGGCACTTAGAGGGGAATGACCACGGGCGGGACTTGTCAAAGGTTCAATTAAAACACTTTCAGTTCCTTTTGTTGTTTTTTTCCTTATTGTGGCTTCAGTGTGCAAAGCGGGAGTCGTTATTCACATCTGAATGCCAAACGTACTACGTTTGGAAAATGTCAATATCCCTCCTGACACCAAGCACTACCGTTACAAACCGTAGCATACAGTGTGTGAAAAATAGACGATAGAGAGACCATACTAGTAACAGCCCACATGCTGATGTCCTGTCGCATTGCCTATTTGCCTTGTAGATTGGTTTAGTATTACAAAAATATTTATTAAATACAGAACAGCCTTTCGGTCCAACTGACCTTCAGGTATCTGAATAAAATACATAGACTGATAGGGGAGCACAGAGAAGCGAGGTCCAATCATGGAACCCCGCCAATCAGTCTCATTTACCTGTAAGAGGACCTTTACAGGTAAATGTTAAGGTAGAAAGTCATATATTATATATTAAAAACATGAATAAAAATGCAGCATCGTGCAATTAGGCAAGTAAATAGACCAAAACAGAAAGAATACATACAAATAAAATCAACTACATCAGATAGGCATAATGACAAAGTGCAGATACACAAATATGGGTCTGACCTAAAAAATACAAATGAAGGTCTGACCTAAGGTACAAAAATAAGACCTCACACACAATCAATACAAAATGACATGGTAAATAAACAGGGACTTTTACGTCAGGATAAATACAAAATAGAAATCGAGTCGGATGAGGAATACATCAGATGAACAATGCATCAGAAGGAGTCCAATTCAAAATGATAATAAAATGAGGCTTTCTATGCATTCAATACAGATACCTGATGAAGATCCAGTTGGACTAAAACATTGTTCTGCATTTAATCATCTTTTTTTTTAAGTGAACTAGTGAAGAGACCATCCCTCTTTTTTCATGTTGGCTTTTCTCTCCTATGCACCTGTCCTAGTAAGGTGTGCAAAAGGACATTTTCTATTAAGATTGCTCCAGACTAGATATGGAACACCAATTCCCATTCAGATCTGGTACTAAATTGGCATGAATAATTTAGCTGCATCACCTCGAACTTATACAACTGCATCCACTAACTCGGGTAAAATGTAATATTAACAGTGCCATGTAGCCAATTTCTCCTTGAATAGGAAAATATATAAATGAAACTGATGTTTTGCAAATGCATAACTATTGTAATTTGCAGGCTCTTGCACACAGAGTCCATATTACATTTTTGTAATTGTTGCATGTTAAGAAATACATTAAAATACAACCTCATACCATGTCAGTCACCTTTACACACCACCTCCAAAACATTAATCCTTCATTAAAGATTTCGGATCAGGTTTGATTTTCTGGAATTCTTCACATGGTCCTTGTCTGTATGTTGCAGTGGTTTGAGGCTGTACAATGAATAGCCAATCTGCAGATTCAGTCAAAAGGCTCATTGCCTAGAGTGCACTTTTTCCGGTATAATGGCACAATTTGGAATGCCAATTAAACTCTTTAAGTGTGCGTCTGCTGGTAGCAAAGCATCAAACTGGGCTACTGAAATACATTTTGAAATTACAACTTACAACTTATCAAAAAGGACTTGATAAATAATCAGATCAATACGGAGAACTGATAATGGAATTGGAATCAATAAAATCGATTCACCGAACCACACTGGATAGTTTTGTTCCCTTATGTTATATTTTGCAAAATCAACATTTTAAGGTCTCTTGGAAATGCTGTCGCCTGTGTGAACAATTTACTTGTTCTTCTACATATATCTTAATGAGTCAGTAAAGTAAGTAGTAAGTAGAGTCACTACGTTTATCAGGGACTTGGAGACCTTATTATTTTCATTTATTGCCCTGTAAATGGCCAGGGACAAGTTAAATATGATATTCAGTGTTGCCATGTTTCTTGGATGACAAAAACATATTTTGTAAATCATTTTAAGTAAAGTTCACTAATTTTAACAATGGTAGAACGCCAGGTGAAAGCATCTAACCTCTGATTGAGCTTTACTACAGAGGTCCAGCACTCATTTAAAATGAACGACTCCCAGTTGCTTCTTAATGCTGCCAGTGTGAGCGCAGGTTTAGAGGGGCGAGTAACTACTAGCCAGCAAGAATCCATATAAGTGACTGGCTGTTTCTTTATCATTTGTCAACGTTCCAACATAAATGACCAAATTCCATGGCTAAAAGCTAAGGAGACACACCTGAGAAGCTCCTTCTGTGGCAGCCACCCTCCTCTCCCTGAGCTGCCTGTGCAATAGGGCCTCCACACCGTACCGCCGCCGGTACCGCCGCAGAGCTTTGAGCTTTTTCAGGTTCTCCCTCTCTTTCATGGACAATCCCTCAGGCCCCGTCAGCAGACTGGGCCCTGTAAGTAACACACAGAGCATACAATATAAAAGGACAATGACCTCAACATCTGCTTATTAGCGGAGGGAGTAAATGTGTGTTCTCTGTATGTGTACATTTATGTTGTGCTATGTCCTTTTGCACCATATGCAAATCCTGTTCACATGTACTTAAGACAGTAGACTAGCATTAACCGTTTAATGCTGGGCTGTCATTACAACATGCACCAAAGCAAATTCCTTGTACGAAAGTCATTCCCAACAATATAATATTCCTCGATCTGCATATAAACATGTCCTATTGTGAAGTTAAAATAGGTTAATACATTGAGCGTGACATCTCCATCCGTACCCAGTGTCTCGTGCTCCACCTTACGACTGTGTAGGTATCGGCGCTTCTTCTCCTTCAGCAGGTGCTGCAGTCGTTTGAACTGGTCGATGTAGAGGGACTGTAGCCTTATCAGTTTCTCCCGGGTGATCAGAGCCACTTCTTCGGCTGTGTAAACTCCTGCATGTCTGTAGTAGCAAGAAAGTCATATTCACACAGTGAATCTTTTAGTTTGCTCAAGTAAATACAGAAATTGGGGATCTCGTGTTATGAAGTAATGGCATTTCCCCACAGACAATTAAAGAACTCCTTGACTGATGTTTCACTCCAGAGGGAAATTTATTTTGTTTGATCTGAATTAATTTCACCCTGATAGTACTTGGGAAAGTGTGATCAATAGAAAAGATAGATTAAAATGTTGCCCATTTAAAGGGCAACAATATTTTTTCATGAGGCCAGTGCTGAACAACATCAATAATCAAATGTAATGATAAACACTGACCAAACGTTTGGTTAGAACAATTGAAATCTAATTATCGAGACAAAAAACAAATAGATGACAATTGGGTGAGACATTACTTGAGTGGATCTTCGTGATCACTGTCGACACTGTCAGCCTCACTGTCAGGATCACCCCTCCATGTCTGGTCCAGCACTAGGGGAACCTGCTCCTCCTCACTCCAACTGTCCTCATCTAAACAGAGATTCATGAAATATACACACATCATGACAAACTGGGAGTTTGTAAAAAAAAAAATCTTTGGAAAGAGCAGTGCCAGACTGAGACAATGATTCAGGGCAGAAGTCATACAGCCACCAGGCCACTATGGCCATGCCCCTCCACACACATCATTTCAAATTAGGGGTGCGCGCGAATATTCGGTTCTCCTAATAAACAGGGCTGCCCCTAAAAAACGTTTACAAAATAATATTAGTTTGTTCTATTTAATATATTTTTCATTGTGAGATATTTCCTTTTTTTATTTTTACACATTTCCATTTTGCACCCATATTACTGTCATGTCTTAATAAAATGTTGCTCTTAACAAGCGAAATTAGTAAATGTATGCCAATTTAGAGTGATTTGCGGGGCCTGTCACACTGATCATTTGCGCAGTGCTAGTCACCAGCAGAATGGCTGCTAGCATCGTTACTTCCCGGTGCAGTGAGTGAACCTTGTAGATTTGTTTGTTTTGTCAAGAAAGCAACACCATTGCATGATGGAGTGTAAAGCTTAACGTTACAAACGTTATCATTTGATTGGAATGTGCAAGGAAACATCTGTGAAATAAACATTTGGAAGGTCTGCATGATCTTGCATACAAAAAGATCAAACTAAAAGCCTCAGTATTGCCATACACAGAGTGTGTTGCCTGGAGGCGGTCCACAGGGCCACCGTGACTCCGCAACGGAACTCCCTCTTCTTTTGGTGTGTCACCAAGGTAGCGCCTAAACCCCTACCTTTAACTTCACAAAAACTATGCCTAAACCTAACCTTACAAACACCATGCCTAAACCTAACCTCAAAACCACGTCGACCCGGGCAAAAAAACGTTAAAAGACAGAGTTCGAGCTGCAACACCCGACTTCTTGTTTTGAGGGCAATTTATTTTTATATATATTTAGATAATATTCACCCATGCAGCTACAACTTCATCCAATTTATGCTGCATATACTGTAGGCATAATAGACTACACCACTCACTTTCTATGTCACAGGAGCACTCCATATTGATCCAATATTTAAAGCATTATTCCATCCCAAATATGGGCCAAGTAGTCAACAAAGCTCCTTATTCCATAAGGACGGAGAGTCACACAACAGCACTCTATTTGGGGCGGCTGTAGCTGAGTGGGTAGAGAGGCCATCTGGTAATCAGAAGGTCACCGGTTCGCCTCCCGAGTCCCGGCCCACCCATGTTTACGTGAGGAACTGTCCTCCCTCTGCACTCAACCTGTTACAGCTCCTGCCTGAAGGCTCATAATGATCATCTGAGTAGCCATCAACTGGGCAAAGCTCAAACCGAATTTCACCTGAGGGATTAACAAAGGGTGGGAACCCTTTGTTAATCCTAACCTTTGTTAATCCCCAATTAAACACAACCGTAATAGCCCAAATTCAGACAGTCCTCCAATTTAGTGCTTTTCTCACCCATCATTAAAAAGGGGTTTGCATGTGGACAAACCCCCCCCAAACGCATCAATAAAGAATTGATACTAACTCTGATGATGATCACATTTTCACCAAACGCTATTTGTGACTGGCTCTTGCTAGGCCAGCGCAAGAGTTTTTTTTCCTTTTTTACAAAATTACCTCTTTCATGGCTTGCCATGTTCACTGATGTGATCTGCGAACATAAATAAAATAAAAATAAAATCTGTTTGTTTTGACAGGCAATGACTGCAGGCCCAAACAGTGATAACATAGGCAGGCTATCAGTAAATGTCCCAAATCTCCCAATGGCCAATCCGGGCCAGGCAAAAAGATTCAAGGAAATTAAATTAAACTAGTGGTGACTCA
The DNA here is from genome assembly GCF_963280865.1 of Gymnoscopelus braueri. Taxonomy (NCBI): domain Eukaryota; kingdom Metazoa; phylum Chordata; class Actinopteri; order Myctophiformes; family Myctophidae; genus Gymnoscopelus; species Gymnoscopelus braueri. Next base: position 27,647,416 of record NC_137614.1, on the reverse strand, counting down.
AGCTTCAGCACAATTTTTCCATCACATTTACCCAGAGTGCGGCTTGCTTCACTGCGGCCTCCGTCAAGACCCTGTGTTTCTGATCGGTTGTATCCACTGAGCTGAGACAGCAGTGTTTCTGGGGACGGACCAGAAGATGCCTTTCTCATCTGAGCACGGAGAGCCATGGCATTCCGCCGAGCGTGCTCTGCACAGAATGTCACCCTGATGAACAGAGGAAGTCATTAGTGGTGGATGAAAAAGAGACAGGCCAGGAAGCGCTTACATGTGTCTTTACCTATCCTATCTGTGTAAAATCTGAGAGTCTGAACACAAAAGGACATTTCCAAGATCTCAAAGAAGAATCAACTGCTAACCAGGCCTTGCGGAAATCTACAATGTGGCGGGATTTTTTTTCTTTTCTTCTGCAGATTCTTGGGGGGGGAGGCATTTAGAATGTTCACTTTATAGACAATACCAATAGAAAGACATACCCGTCTTTCTTCTCCACCTTTGGAGCAGCGCAGGGGCAGCGTTTGCCGTTCTTGGTAGAGACATAGCTGCATTGTTTGTAGGGGGCAGTCTTGTCCTCCAGTATGTGCTTGATACAAAAGTCCAGGCCATCCAGCCGGGGCTGAGGGCAGGGTCGCTGGGTGAAGGCACAGGCCTGAGGCTCCTGGGGACGAGCAGTCTGGGTCACTCGACCCCGACTCGACGGCAGTACGTGGATCCGTATTCTGTTCATAATGAAATCTGCAAGGCAATTGAAAAGGTATTCAAGATGTTATGTTTCATTAATGGATATAGGATCCTAATGAGTAAAGTTCCCAGTCTGTTACAATTTGAAATTAAAAGCCACAAGTTGCTTTGGTTGTTTGGCTGACAGATTGGTGGTCCCGGTCTGTTGAGCCCAGAGGCTTGAGTTATATTTGCCAAACTTACAGAAGCTTAAAGTAATACTAGGTAACGTTTTCAACAAAACTAAAGTTAAATTGTATATCTTTTGCGAGTGGCAAAAGTTTCACAACACCCACTCCGTGAATTTCACCCCCGGAAGCCTTTTATTTATATATTTTCTATTGAACGTGTACGGGGGGGACTTTCCCGGGAAAATGACGTTCCTGGCCAACGTCATGACGTCGTGGCCGACGTCCTCAGGAACTACCGCAACGGTTTCCTGTTTGGCCAGGAACTACCGCGCTATTAACAAAAAGGAACCTCACGCTGATTTTAAGATAATGTAGGATTGGAAGATCGAAAAAGAACAGAAAAAGAAAGCACAGCTCATGGTAACTAATGCTCCACTGGCTAAGAGAAACGATCCGTAGATAGTATAAAACAATTAAAAGATCGCTTTTTGAAACGCTTCCGGCTTCCGGTGAAAACGAATGGAATTCTGGGTAATCGAGGACTAGGGAAATTGTATGCAGTGACGGTAGTGACCAGCAGAGGTTGCTAAAAATCGTTATTTGTGATTCTGCATTGTACAACTTTAAGCATGGCTGTGTTTATAATATTATGCACAGGCTACACACAGCCATACTGAAACTAAACCTGAGTTTGTTTGATTGATTGCAAGGTCTACTAAACTGGATAACTCATGAAAGCACTGAGCTTGTTTAAAATGAGTTCCCATGCACACAAATCATGATGACATATGAGACAGACAGATATACACTACAGAACGCATACGAGTGAGCTCTAACCATAATATTGCAGGTGGAGCTTTAACAGCAACACCTAGCAATTTATTTAAGACTGCCTGCAAGTAGATATCGACTCCAAAAGGTTATAGACAATATTTTATTGCCCAATAATGCAAATGGAAATATTTTAAGCACAACTAACACAAATCGGATGGATGTGTCTGATCCAGGTCTTATCAAGTAAACAAAAGCAGGTGACTGTAATGGAAGCCAAATACCCACTACAGCTGAGGTAAGGTTAGTTTGGGTCAAACGCAGCACTTAATATCGTAACAGTATGCAATTATCTGTTCATACAGTATATGTTTTTCTTTTATCAAGATACTAATTTTGAAGGGAACAGCCCTTAAAAGCTAAACCAACATGTGGTCTGGTCTGGCTATATTCAAACCCGCCTCTTCTTACTGCGTCATCACGGCAGTTTGCTGTTGGCTGTACAGTCGCCATATTTGATTAGCTGTGGCTAACGTTAGCACATCCTAAGTTCTCTCTAATCGTGGTAAACAGGAGGTTTTTATTCACCAGCGACGATGTGCAGCCTGTTATCTCGACACTACTAAGGCATTCCAATGTCGAAAGATGAAGATAATTAATCAGTTAGGCTGGCAGCCGCGGCGCTTACCTTGTTTTCAGTCACTCAGCCCGACCTAGCTGGTGAACAAACAACATTCGACACTGCGTCTCTACTCTGGTACCAGTGTTGCCAGATTTTGCGAGAGAAATAAGCAACCATGTCTATGAAAACAAGCCCAATAGAATCGACTACGGGTCACCTGACATTGGCTTTTTGAAAATAGACGATCTACAAGCTCACAACGCTTTGCATTATAATTACAATAATAATAATAATAATTACAAGCAACGTTACAGGAAAACAAGCCAAAAGTACCTTATAATAAACCGACATGGCAACCCTACTCTACTCCCGTACTGCTCTGCTCTGCTGCAGGGACAAGCTGAGCCCGCCCATTCCGGATTTTGATTGGTGGAGCCCCTAGTAATCGAAGCATATCCTAATTTAGCTGCTAATCACACTACAGTGATGGTTGTCTTGGGGAAAAAAGGCAAAGCATTTTCTTAAACTATTTATTGACATAGGATTATATCAACCACATATCAAAATGAACAGTGTTCACAAGCAACAATGGAGACCTTTAAGTCAAAACAAGATCCCAAATGATTCAATTCCAGACCTGAGTGTCACTACACACTAAACAGTAAACACCAAGACGTGACAAATTAAGAAATGTGAAAGTTGCAGAGGTGCAGCAATGTTAATTTGCATTGTTAGGTTGCATGAGTCTTATGTTTTCATCAGGTTTATTTTGCAACAATTCCTGACACAAGTCTTTTAATATGACTTCCTAAGGCCAAATACTGTTAATACTCAAGTTGGAAGCTTAGCCATCAAATTACATGGTAATGATACAACACATAATTCTGTCCAACGATGACGGAACACTGGAGTGGAACACTTTAAATCGTTTTCTTGCCAGGCAATTTTACTGGGATAAAGATTCAGTGCACTCAGTTTTTTCCACTTGTTCCTCGGTGATAACAACCAAAACTTGACAGATCAAACAAATATCTCTGCTAAACCTGAGCAGTCATCAGAGCAAACATGTTATATATTAAGGGGCCATTTAAAACCACACTACTGTGGTTTCTCTGGTGTATTAATAATGTATTACTGTGAACCTCTAATAAAACAGAATTTGTTTTTAACTGTGGGGGACATGATTAAAAAAATCTGGAGGAAAGAAAAAAAAAGTTGAGTCATAATACTATACAATCAAGTTCATATACAACGTTACATGATCCAAATGTACAGAAGATATCCAATAATTCTGCTTACACACAGCTTCTTTCACAATTTAACTGGGAGTACATTTTCAAAAATGAATAATTCCTATGAAATTAGGCAGTTTTCAGACCCAACGCCCTGAGCTGGAGGTACGCTGAAATGTTCCTTTTTACCATGTTTGATTGAAGCAACTAAAAGACTTGAAGAGCCCAAGCGAATATTTTTGAATGGACCTATATAATGGATTAATCCACAGGACACAAATCTGTAGCCAGACCTCCATCAAGCTTGCATTTGCAATGAGAGCGGTGATAAGACCGTCTCAACATGATTAAAACAAACCAGGATGAACACAGGTGTACAGTATAGTTTACAAACCAAAGCTCTTCCCCAAAAGGAAGTGTATAAATTAAAGTCTATCATACAAACAGACAGCAATGGAAACAACACAAATAATTTGGTTCAAAACAACCAAAAACAAGCTGGCTTATCATTTTCTATATAAGTCATATGTGCACTGTGAATATCATGTAGAATACTATGTGCAGGGTATGGTCAATATGAAGGAAACGCAATTATAAAGACAGCCCTTCGTGACGGCCTAGGGTCTCATTCTGGCAAGATTTTAGGGCAGCAGAGGGCAATATCTATGGGCATTGCTATTAAACTCAAGAATATGGACTGCATTCTCATCTCTCATAAGTTATGATCATCCTGGAAGACACCACTGATGAGGAAAAATTAACAAAGCCTAAATACGTTTTTATATGATAAGCGATTTTCCCCCCAAAAAGACACAACTCCAAATCAGTGTTAGTGATTGGAATCTGTATGACCCTCCAAGTATTATTAATTGAATTCCAGAGAAGACTACCTTCAATGTGGCAGGACTTTGTTGGCAGTTCCTTTATTGTGACCATACCCTGTAGATATGCTTTATGAATCATAGACGTACATCCTTGGTATAAACTTTGTCCATTAGTGTAATTTGTATATTGACATAACGTTTTTAAACAACCATTTAAAACAATGACTGCAACACTTAAAATCTAAAATCAAACGTACGAGTTTCTTATAATTTACATGATTTTTTTTTACTATTCATAACAAAATGTAAAAATATTTTGTGTTTGTTTTTAAACATTTTACAATCTTTATACAATTGTTTATCAAATAATGCAGATAATTACAAAACCAAGTATTGACAAACTGAGCATAGGGAGTGTGAGGGGGTTACTACCTATGCTTCTGAGGCTACGGTATTTTATAAAGAAAAAAAGAAAAAAACTTTAAAACATGGCTTTGGGGACATGCATTCTGAAACTAATCTGTACAGTAAAAAAAAAAACCTTCCGCCTAAAAAGGACACGGCAGAGGGGAGGCCTTTTATTTCTTTTCTTTTTCTTTAAAAGAGGACAGTGCTCCTCAAAAGCATTCAATTCTAATAATAAATAGTGTACTATAAAAACATTATAAAAGACAATCGCTAGCAAGACTTAATAGGTAATGCAAATACGTTTCCGTTTCCTCTACATGTTGAAGACAATATTTGACATCCTTTAAAACAGTGATGGCAAAAACGCCAGGTCCCATCATCACATTTCATTTGAGTTGACGAGATACAAAAATGATAACATCAAAAATAGTATGTACACTTTTTCCCATAAATATTTCTTTTTTTCTTTCTTCCTCCATTTTATTTCGCAAGCTTTTAAAGCCTCCCATTATTGCCCCACAACAGGTCTAAACACACAGAAAAAGAAAAGGTTTAAAAAGCATACCGGGTACTGAAATATCAGAAGTACATTTCTCTGCTGTCAAGCTGAAACCCACAACACATTAACATAAACATGAAATAGAAGGGAGCCCAAAAGTCACCGGGCAACAATTGATTTGATAAGTTTCATGTTAGTGACGGCAAGAACAATGTACGTTAACGCATCCCATACCGGATGAGCTGATCATTTGGGTAACGGGGGTAGTGGGGGAGGGGGTTCAGAAGGCAGGGGTGGGGGTCTGGAAGCACTCCCCCTGGAGGCGCCAGTGTATCTGTATTCACCATACTGGGATCTGTAGTCAAACATGGGCGGTTGTGAGGGCTGGACCCCCTGGGCACTCAGCAGTGAGTTCAACATGTCAAAAGTGTCCTGGTACTCATTTGACTGGCCGCCGGCCGTCACATTGTGTCCGTTAGTGTCAGCTTTGTCCCCTTTGGAGTGAGGGTAGCTCCCCTGGTGGTGGGGAAGGCCGAGGGCGGGGAGGATGTCGGCGCCGTGACCGAGGGCATGTCCGGGGGCAGTGGCAGACAGGGGGGGCAGCTGGAAGGCATTCCTAGAAGACTTGCCGAGTTTTGGGACAGGGTGGGCGCTAGACGCAGGGTCTTGAGAGTGGGTTCTTTTCCGAGAAGCTGAAGACGAAGACGAGGAGGAAGAGGAAGAGCTCATTCGGGAGGTGTCAGTTGGGGCTTTTTTGCTACTCCCCACTGCTCCGCTGGTACCAGATGAATGTTTATGCGAGGAGGAAGAGAGTGAGGACGAATGGTGGTGGTGATGGTGGTGGTGGTGATGGTTCGACCGTTCCCTGTGCTTGTCCCTGCTCTTGCTCTCGTCTCCTGCGCTCCCCCTTTGCTTTTCAGGCACCCGAATTCGAACTTTAATGTCCGGATCCTGGGCTTTGCTGCCACCTCCTCCAGGCACCGGGATCCGCATCTTCAGTGAGCTACGCTCATGTCTCTCCTTCTCCAGGGGGATCTTGAGAATGATGGGCGAGGGGTTGTTCATGTCGGAAGTGGATCCTGACTGCTGCTGGTGGTGATGATGCTGCTTCTCCTTTCGCTGCTGTTGGCCAATGAGAGCTTGGGCAGCATTGGCGTACTCCCTCTTCACGCTAGCCTCCAGGTTCTCAAGCTTCCTCTTTTGGGCGGCCAGCACGTCCGCGTTCTTGGCACGGTACTCACTCAGTGACACCTTAGCCGGAGCATGGACCTCCTGGCTGGGCTGCTGCTGCTCAGATCCGCCCTGTACTTTCCCGCCTGGATGCCAAGGCTGGGCGCCTTTGTCGTCTTTGTCGCCCGTGGATGAGGACGAGGAGGAGGCAGAAGGACCAGAGAGGCTCATCAGACCTGCCAGGGTGATCTCCGATGACGCCATGGAGATCATGCTCATCATGGTGTCTGTCTGGTCTCCCTCCTCCAGGACTTTGGATTTCCCTTTAGCCGTCTGTCCCGCAGCCTGGAAGGTAAGAGACAGGCAATCAGAATAGTGGATAGATTAAGGAATTTCTACTTTAAAATGAAACAATAAATCAAGTTGCCTCAGCTGTGCTTCTTGGGGCTCAAGTGTAGAAATGGAATAAAAAGGGGAATATTGGTGTTTTACCTTCCAGTTACGAATCCGTTTTAACCGGCTGGGTGTTTTCTCCAGAATCTGCAGGAATTCATGTGTGAGTTCTGTGGGAGTTGGCAAAATATGACAATAAAATTGGCTGAGGATGGTTGATGTTTTTGTCAGCTGAGAGCCACACTTTTCAGCTTACTCTGAATTTTAACAGCAAAGCAAAGTTGTAAAGTGACAAAATATTTCTTAAAGCATTAAAAAAAAACAAAGCGAGAGCCATGTAAACAGACAAAGCATTAACGCTTTGCAGCAAGCAACCTATTCATGTAAATACATTTTACCAGAGAAGTTCCAGATTGTGTGGCTCTCTTTTCTTTTATTGATTTGACCACTATCAGTCAGCACCTCACAAAGTTACTAGACGTACACATCTACAAAGTATTTCAGTGACTTTACACACATTCCATACACATACCATCAAGTAGCCCCAAGGTAACCGTGGGCTCCACATACTCCCACCAGTGTTTGCTGTCCGTGGAGACAGGGATCTCCCAGTTGGACCATTTGCAGGCCAGATGTATGCACACACACGCCACAACAGGTGGGCTATACTGCAAGCAGAACGTAGTCAAGTGCAGACTATACAGCAGGTTACGTCCCAGGTAACGGCAGAAGGAGGAGGGGAGAAGAGAAAGACTTTTCAGACCATTCAAGGCACTGCACACAGATCTAATAAGGATTACTGGTAATTTGTCCATAGAACTGAAAATACCTGTTGGTGGCCATGAAGTATGATGTTTGGGCCAAATCCTTACTCGCTGTAATGAATAGAAATAGATAGTAAAAGTGATTAAAATCTCATTTGCATCGTTTCAAGTAAACCCATTTTAATTTTGAAATATCCTACTATTAATTTGAGAAAACTCTGTCTGTCTGTCTGCATCCAATTTTCTCCTCAATGGGTTGGTCAATCGATCTGAAATTGCACATGGGCATTCGGCATTGAGCATTGGCACAGGCAGGGACTGACAAAGCAGATTTTTTTAATTTCCCCAAATTTAAGCTGTTTATTAGCATTTTGGCAAGTCCGAAGGGATCTGAACTTGGCTTAATGCGAGAGCAGACTACGGGAAGTGGGAACAAATATCAGCTAGCCAGTAGCATTTCACAGAAATGTTCATCGGAAATATCACGCCGATATAATATCAAGATAAATAATGAGCCATAGTAATGATAATGGGAAAACGTTCAAGAAATGGATGTAGTTGGGATGCACACATCACTGATATGGACTAGTTCATTCTAATAAAAGGGTGCCTGTTGGCATTTTACCTCTGACAAGCTGAGTGCACTTGACAACATGAGTATGTGGATGGTCAATGGTGATTTCAAAAGCTGCAATAAAGGGAACAGGCGAGAGAGAGAGAAGGTTCAATCAACAAAAAAGAAACGCAGAAGCTCAACTAATACATGTCACATTAATTTAATGGAACCAGATTTCCATCATGGCAACAATCATTTCCATTTCATCAGTAAATACGAGCCAAAGTCCCAGAAAACCTGAAAACAAATACCATATTTAACTTAAATTAAACTAGAAATATCAAAGTTAAATGATAATGGAGTACACTACATTGAGTGCTTCGGCTAACATCCTGGACAAAGAAAAGTGAAGGTTAAAAGTATAGAGTAAGGACTGAAGATTTGCCATGAAAAACGTTTAATTCATTTGTTGTACCTTGAGTTGTTACCAGACAGTAAATATTAATCAAAATGAAAGTACAATTTTACGATGACCACTACTAGCATGCTCAACCATCTACATAAATGTTAAAACCCTTTTCTTAAACAAATGTCTGGATAGAGATATTGGTGGCGTGAAATGAAATGACAGTACTGTAAAGTTAACATGACAGAGAAAATAGTGGTGCTACAAAATACGAAGGCATGATCAAATGCTGAGTGTCAGAGTATGAATGTGAACTCCCAATGTCCCTGATTGCATATGAATTTGTCTGTGGAAAAGAATAAAATGGGTTAATACGGGTTCTTTAAGCAGTTCTCTAGTCTGGGGGAAATCAAGGGACGCAAAATCTTCTATCCCAAGTTGACTTACCCAAGGTCTGGAGTATTATGCTCTCAAGAATGACCAGGTCTTGGGCTTGTTGCAGGTAAGCCTGAGGTTGAGAGGACAGGCAAGTTACTCACTAGGAGGCATTTTATCTCTCGTTTAGCTCTTGCCTCATGTCTCAGACTGCCTCCTGATTTCTTTCAAGCAGCCTTACCTCATGAGAGAGCAAAAGCCTCAGCACAGATAATGCAAATAGCCCCCTAGCTCAAAACACTCCTTAATGATCAAGCAGGCGCTCACTCCCAAGTGATGCAGGCCAACAAAATGGTAAAGATAATAGTTAACATTGAGGAGGAAACCCCAAAGAGTGTGTAGGCTTTGCAGCAACTAAAAGTAGTAACGGAGTAGTATAGTTCAGTTTACAAATGATATATTCCGGGAGAAAAAAAAGCTACCTCATTAATATGGGATCCACAATATGCAAACACTCATACAAAAACCAGGGTTAATGGTCTGATTACTACATTTAACAAACATTGAATATTGTATGATGCCAGGTTATACAGACTGGCTACAAACTAAACTAAAAAGTTTCAGTTCACCAAAACTGGATACTCACATCACTGCGTACATCAGGTGATGGATCCTGAGGATTGAGGCATGCGTGTGTCACCTTTATAACGTGTTCCAGCTTACGAGGCTGCTCCTCGACTTTTGCAGCAAGGAAAAGTGTGGCAGGAGCAATGACCTGGTATAAGACAGACAGGTAAGCTCACTGGGGCCATTACATTTTTGTTGTATACTGTTTAGCGGAACAGACATGGGTGTTGTAAGATGCGGCACAACATTCAAACTTACATTTCTGTGAAACCGGGTGAATGACTGCACCATATAGAATCGATGCATGTATACGATGGCAGTATTTATCGTAAGTTGGGACCTGTTAAAGAGTAGTTAAGGGCCATGGTATGCAAGTGAGGGCACAGTCAAATCTTTAGTGTTCACTGTTCATTTATCTGTACAAATAACCAAAAACGGACCCAACTACAATGTCAGAGTTAATAATGTGGCAATAAACAACTCATCAACATGACTTAGTCCATGGTGGTGTCACTGGTGTGTGGTGGAGCCCTGGGTCCTGTACAGTATCATCAGGGCTACCCCCTCCCCCTGGGAGAGACAACAACATATGTGTCCCCCTGACTTGTATCAGTGCTATGTGTGTGGGCTGTGACTGTGACTGATCTCTAAACGAAGTGATCAAAGAAGCTAAAATACACATAATTACCACACAGACGTGGTAACTCAACGTGAACCTACATTAGAAACGACCACGCAGACTTGGTAATTCAACATGCTCCTTTAAGAGGCAGCTCACTACGTTACCACGCTAGAGGACAACCAGCCATTAACACCATTTGCTACCGTGCAAGACAACGTGCGATTTCTAACTGGCAAACCGTGTGTCAGGTTACAAGACCAGTCTCAATCCACAACATCTACTGTTACTGTCTAAGAGACAGTGGTTCTCAAAGTAGGGTCCAAGGACTCTCACGGTTCCTTGAGGGGGTTCTAAATTGAGTCTGTAACTCCTGACAGCAATACACTTGGAACCAAACGGACCCGTGTCAGAGTTAAGGGGGGGGTCCTTGAAATATAAAAGTTTGCGAACCACTGGTCTAAGACAACAAATGCCGCTACGCTCTTGAAGGCTAATGCTAAGCTAACCGATGCTAACCCACAGGCCAGTCTACCCGGGGAACAGCAGAGAGGCCTTCCTTCGTGGCGTAGCGTTAACCAACTGGGCCGCTGGTAGTTAGAAGCAACCTCTTCAGACAGACACACCCGAGCCACTAGGTCTGACCTCAACGTAAATGTAACACTGAATAACAACGAGCGGACACTGAAACATGGCGACATGAACATAGACCACAGCGACGGCATTCAGTGAAACAACACCGGCATCATGTTGAAACTAACAGTTAGCCCAGCAGGCTAACGCTGGCCAGCAGCTGAGACGATAAAGATACACATTGAGTCTCTGTCCCATGTCCTGCAGCAGGTTGGCGGCTTGCTGTCTGTACGACAACTCCTTGTCAGGATCGAGCCCCGCACGGCGGGACGGGCTGTTCTCGATCTCCTGTCGGGTGTAGTACCATTTGTTTATATTGTTGCTTGCAGAAAGAGAAGGAAACGAAGCCGCCATTACTGAGAAAGGACGATAGTTTAAAAATGTCGCGCGTCACAGGATGTGACGACGACTAGTAGGAAACGCTTGTTGTCCCACGTTGTGGCCAGCAGGTGTCACCCGAGCACCGCAAATTCACACTACTAGACCAATGGTTCTGAAACTTTTACATTAGGTCTCCCCTTGACTCTGACAGTATACAAATGTAACCTGTTCCATTTGTATACTCTCAGTTACATACTTGTAAGGGTCAATTTAAACCGTCCTAAAGGAACCTAGAGTCCCTGAAATCCACTTTAAGAACCACTGCACTAGACTACCCAACTCCTCCAGCAGGCTACTAGTCTCTCCCACAGTACCAGTCTGATTCATTATATCAGTGGTTCTCAAACGTTTTCATATCAAGGATCCCCAATGAATAATACATAATAATACATAATAATAATGTTTCATATTATTTATTATATTAAAGGTAGGGTAAGTGATATTTTTTGGTTAAAACAAAAAGTATTTAGTTAAAAGGTTAAAATACTATATTCTGATAGTAATCATTGCTATAGAGTGTATTTTCAGTAATGATGTCTCCCTGTCTCTCCAGCTCTTTAATAAACAGAAAATACATTTTTCGGTAGGTGTCAAAATCTCAGCCAATCAGGAGAAAGTACCCAGTTCCAATTTTGTCTGCTCATTTGTTAGTGTCATCAATTCCAATTTCACTTGTTTAATCTGTATCCTGATTGAGTTCTCTGTCCTGGTTGGATAAAATTGGAAATTAAACTGAAACTGAAACGAAAATGCTTTTTCTGTTTAATAAAGAGGTGGAGAGACAAGGAGACTCCTAATACTGAACAAACACTCTATAGCAATGAGTACTATCAGAATATAGAGCTATTTAACACTTATTTTAACCAAAGCAAATCACTTACCCTACCTTTAATATGTATTCATCCGTGGACCCCCACCTGAAAGTACTTTGAGCCAGGGACCCTTATAAAAGATGTTGTTAGTATTAAATAGTTATGCAACGTTAATTAATTGAATACATAGGACTACAATGGAAACAATCCCCAGGACTTTTTGTGTTATCCTTTTAGCCTAAAGGCCCCATCTTTCCAGGCTGTAGATTGGCTTTTGAACGATTTTTAAAAATTCTGAAAGTACCACGTGCTGTTTACATTTTTCACTAATAAAGTATTCAATCAAAATAGTAAAAAAAAATATAACAAAGCTTTAATTTTTTTTCAAGATTTTTTAAAGCAGATCTACGAGCTCACAATGCATGGCAAAGTTGTTCTCAAAGTGGGGCCCGGGGACGTGAGCTTGTAGATCTGCTATTGTCAAAGAATCTTGAAAACAATAGGAACATTTGGAATATTTTAAAAACCTTTTAACACAAAGCTTGTATGGGGGTCCCTGGCATATATTTTGTGTCATCTATATTATTTTCAAATGGGGGTCGGCGGCCAATTAATTTACCGAACCACTGTCTTAAATTATTTTATTTCAAACTTGTTGCTAGTCAGTGTAGTCTAGTCTGTTACTAGTCTATTTCTTTTTTTCCCCCAAACTTTGCTGCTAGTCTATTACACTGGTTAATTTCAAACTTCATTAGTCAGTTATATTGATTTATTTCGGTCCGTTACATTGTACTAGTAAGGTATTTTATACATTTTCCAGTTCTTTCAGTATGTATTAGGTTTCATATTGTGATTCAAGTAAATTACCAATATGACAGACCTTATTCTTATTGGGATTCCTGTGTGTAAAATCTTTCAGGCAGGTGGATGGACAGTAAAGTAGCCTTGGGAACCATGAGTTCCCAGGCCATGTAGGCCAAATAGGTTAGGTAAGGAGCCCATCTCGCGTTTCCGTAGCTTCAGGGAACTTGATGTACAAGTACACCCCCTGGACATGATGCTAGTATGTCGCAGGAACTTACCGCCAATCCAACCCTTGATACTGAGAATCTGATGCAGAGTGCCAAGCACAGAGGTACTGGGTACCATTTTTATAGTCTTTGGTATGAGGGGATTGAACCCCCGACCTCCCAGTTACAGGGCAGACACTAACCACAAGGCCATCGAGCTGGGTGGACAGTGGAGGAGAAATAAATAGGGAGTTCATAATCCCATAGCATCACTGACACATTTTGAATTTCAAGTATGTATTCTATAGATTTGTTTTAAAACTTTTATTCATCCAAAGTAGGTTTGCTGAGCACAAATGCTTGTTCAGCCATGTGCTGCTTTACACCCAGTAAGTTACACACATCTGAGACTGAGCTGCCCAGTAACACCTTTCATATACAATTGGACACTTAACAGGTCCACTGGAGCAATTATGGTTAAGCGCAACAATTGTTTTCACTTCCCTGTGCAGATTTTTTCCAGCTAGTCCCAAGTGCACATCCTCTTGATAAAATGGTATCACCATACTGTTTTTTGCGATTATATTGTGATATTATCTTTAATATTTTTTTTGTGGTGTTTAAATCAATACCAAGCCTTACTGGTGGGTTATACCAAATTAAAAGTATGCACTATGCAGACAAATATATATTTAACCAAGATAGCAAGTGAAAATCAGAAAACAATTTATTTTTAATCACAGAAATGTTACAAAAATGGACAGATAAATGAAGCAGAATACAGTGATGAAAATGTTTCAAAACAAGACAAAAGCAATAAAATCTAACGCAAGTTATTTACACTTTTCCAAATCTTTCAGCTCGCTTCATTTTCTTTGCCTGGCCCTGTGGGGAGGACAAAAACAATATGCTGTCACTCTCACATGCGGACATGAATTCCATAAGAGGTCCAGACATCAAAGACACATTTAAAATGACAAAACTGTCTTGATGAGAAACATAAGTGTTCAGCTTAATTTTATACTCCATCGCGTGAGGGTGTCACTTGCCTAACAGATCTACAAGTTTACAATGATCCAGAATGCTGCAGCACGCCTGGTCTTCCACAAAACCAAAATGTCCATGTCTCCCCCCAAAAATGATGTTGGCGGCCTACAAGGCAACCAAAGGCATGGCACCCCCATACCTTTAAGGCCAGATCCAACTCTACAACCCTTCCCACTCACTTGGATCAGCTAACACAGGAAATGCTGTATGAGCCTTAAATGGCCTGGATAACACTCCACATGTCCTACACTCTTCTCTCTCCCTCCTGGCTCCCTAACTGTGGAACGAACTCCCCATTGCAATCAGGACTACAGACTCGCTCCAAATTATCCACCACAATCTGAAGACTCACATCTTCAGACTCTCACCCTACCACTTTATTCTCCCTATACCCCTTCCTGCTGCCTTTTCTTTTGATTGATGCTAGCGACTGACCAAGATATGGCTACTATGCAGACATATCTTGGTCACATGTTTTTTTCCCCGTTTTTCCCACCTATAAATGTTAAGAATGTGATTTAGATGGCACGTTATTAAGACAGATACTAGGTTCATTGTTTACCTGGTATCCTAGTTTCTTTGAGGTACTACACTCTCTGCACTCCATTTATGTGATTATTTACCTTGTTTATTGACTAGACGCTTACTCTGCTTGTTCCGATCTCGCACTTGTAAGTTACTCAGGATAAGAGCGTCTACTAAATGCCTAAATTGTAAACGTATCGCGATGTAAGGCGTTGTTAGCTTGTAGATCAGTTATTTTTGGCAAGGGACACCATTGTACTATAAATTTGACCTAATCTATTGGACGGTATGAAAAGGAAGAGAAAACTACCTCAGAATCTCCTTCTGCAACAACTGCAACTGCAGCAGGAGCAGCAGCGCCTGCAGTCTGGACTCCAAACCTCTCCTTCCTTTTCTTCAGCTTCTCGTCCTCTTCAACCTGGAAAACACAGAAGTAGCAATCATGAAAATTAACAATACAATTCAAGAGAGCACACTCACACTACCCTATCATATTCTATGGCTAATCATTGGTACCAACTGACTCTTTTCATCCGGTTCTTATCTTGTCACACAAAAAGTAAAAACTGCAGTCTTGTGTGTTTCGACAAGTCTACAGACTGCTATTCTCCCAGTACATTCACAGCAGAAAAGCTATAAAAAAATGCCACTGGACACTGTGCATATAAATCATACTGTATCAATGATTTAAAGATTTCACCAAATGTACCCACTGTTATCTAAACCTCCTGTGGCTATGCATTTATTTACCTTTTGTGCAGTCGAAGAAACATTCACGCCAAATCTTTCAGCTCTCTTCTTCAGCTGATCTATATTCACCTTCACAAGACAAAGGGAGAACACATTAAACACTGTTGTCTCTTCATTACTGTTTGACATAAGGAAAAAACAACAGCTACATTTAAAGAACAAATCTAAAAACACTTACAGTAGATTTACTGTTTGCAAGGACACCTGTGAGGGAGAGAAAGAAGATTGATTAAATACTTTATTAGCCATTCTGTTAACAGTACACATAGTACAGTCAAAGGTTATGCTAAAAGGATAACATAAAAGGGTGTTTGATTCACAAACCTGGAGAAGGACTTTTAGCATCGGCGGGTAACCCAAATCTAAACACATGAGAGTGCATTAATTTCAGCAAGGGATATAAATGTAACTTCATTAAAATGCGGAGAGGGATCATGTTTCAACACAACAGCACAACGAACTGACCTTGCAGCACGAACAGCCTTCTTGCTTTCAGCTGTTGCAGGCATGTTGAAACGCTCGGCTCTTTTCAGCATTTTCTGGAGGATAGAAGTTAAAGTTGACATTCAGTAGGAGGCTGGAGCACATACATGCGTTGCCGTTGATGCATGCGTTGATATCATGTATCATACCCATATGGTTAAATGATCAGAATAAACGTGACTGAACTTAATCATCTGACACAGAAGCTATGAGCATAAATAAAACAACAAATGTGTGCTGCTGAAAGCCCAATAACATACAAACATTTGGCAGATTGTCAGTCACTCATCAAATAAATGGACAAGAGGACCCCAGGAAGACTAGCAACCACTTTGTGGAAGCTAATAGGGATCATAATAAAGCATAAAGAGCACAGACCAACTTTCTACTATATTTTAGAAAGATGCAGCATTTGCTTGTTATGGAATATTATTGTCCAAAACTCTCCTTCTGTCAAGTCTTATTGCAACTAAGAAAAGTCCTACAGTATATATATATATTTATTCTAGCCTTCTGCCTGGCATGGTCAGACTAATATCACTGCGTAGATATTAGTCTGGAATCTCTGTTTGGAACCTGCATTTCCAAGAGGCTGATTTCTTTTTTTTAAATGCCTCTGGTGATAAACCCGCCGCCCACATACTGGGCCCTGATTGGTGCCCCACAACTTGGGGGGCAGCGAAATCCGATCACAACCGAGAGGGTCCAGACCTAATCTGCCGAGGGCAATTTTCATTTTCATTTTTTTTGCACTGGCAGATTCGTCTGGTTTCCAGGCTATATATATATATATATATATATATACATATATATATATATATATTCCACCCTAAAAAACAAAGCATAGGAAAATGTGAGAGTATTGTGTGGAGAATTTAAGAAGTATTGTTGGTGTGTTATATTTGTCAGACTACGGTTTAATAAAACCATTAAAAGGAACTTGAGCTAGAAGTTTCAATAGGTGCTTGTCCAGTCCATACACACTCAAGGAGGTGATCAGGACATCACAAGGTATAAAGCAATCAGATGGAGTTGATATATTTTAGAAACAAATAATTTGTTAATACCTCACTGGAAGACACTGGAGGAATTATTTTCACCACTTTCTTCTCATCAGGCCTGCGGGGGGGGGGGGGGGGGGAAATTGATATAATAATAAAGATGGTTGTTGACTTGATGCATAGGAAACCCAGTATAATAATAATAATGCAGAATATAGGTAACAAATGAATTGTGTATGCTACTACAGACAATGTACAATAATGTTTTTGCAAACTAATTCTACTGTAGAATAACTATTAACAAAAACAAAAGGACGTGCTTCAGTCAGAAGTGGAGATATAACGGCATGACATTTCACAGAAGGAATCTGAAATACCATGGTATACTGTATACTCCATTAATTAAACCACTATGGCCCATTGGACATTACAGGGAAAGACTTACAGTTCAGAACCGTGGTTGCTTGATACCACTCATATCTTAAAATGAATGGTATACCATTACATCCCTAGTCAGAATAATAACATAAAATAGAAATAAACTACTACTCACGTCTCACTATCATCAGTTTCAGGAACCTCCTTCTCAGTTTTCATGTCGGCAGCACCTTCTTCAACTTTATCAAGGTCCTTAAGCCAAGATCATATGTCATTAGTCACAATTTGATAAAGAACACACTCTAGAACCAAGAGGAACAAATAGTGAAAAATCCTATTAAGTCTCCAGTGTATAAGAAATGTACCTCTGTGTCTTCTGCCAAAACATCATCTACATCCACATCTTCCTCTGTTTGGGAATTAAAAAATAAAACAAAACGGAATGACAGAGAGACAGGTGAGGTAGGTATTTTAGTCCAAAATTAAGAAACACAAACATGAAGCACTTTGTAACATTGTTTAGAAAATCACTATTCTATACAAATAAATTCATTATCATTATCACTATCATTATCACCATGCTCCTCCAAATAGGCTTGAAGTCGGGCAATGAGTTCCCCTTTGTTACCCTTGCTGTCCAGACCCCTGGCCTCACACTCCTGCCTCAGCTCAGCAAGCTACGGGGACAGAAACAAACAGGAGATGTTCAATAAGTAACCTGGGATGTAGCTAAAACAAGTGGTGGAAAAAGTACTCAAATTTTTTTGTTAAGTAAAAGTGTCAATACTGCAACGTAGAAATACTTTGTTACAAGTAAAAGTCCGGAATTACAAATTTACTTGAGTAAAAGTACAAAAGTATTGGCATCAAAATGTACTTAAAAGTACCAAGAGTAGAACATACTCAATATGCAGAAGGTCCCATTTCACAAGTTTTCAAATGTATAAAAATCTTTTGAAAATGGCCGAAATATATATATATATATATATAGGACTGAAGTAGTTAATTAATGTCATGTAATAATAATCAAAATCTACAATTGATTGATTGATGTAACAACGTAACTTAAGTTTTTTTTTTAAATGGTGGAGTAAAAGTACAATATTTGCCTCCAGTAAAGTAAAAAGAAATACCTCAAAATTGAATGGTACTTGAGTAAATGTTACTTTACACCACTGGCTAAAACCTACCTAAAATCAACATGAATTCATGCATTAGCTTTCATCTCAGGCAAGTGAATACATACAGTCACAGTATCACACTAACCACACAATAAAACCCTTACCGGAAATGTAACCATTCCATTCAACCCTGAGTGCTAAGGTTTTACGACCTTTAACGTTAAATTAACTCGTAAAAGGTATCTGCCACAAACAAAAGAAGCTACGGAGGTCGTTTTCGTCAACTGATACGTTGTATCTCACAACAAAGATACGTCCATTTATTCACAGCCTTTAGAATAAACATGCACACACAAACACACATACTGTATGTTAGCTAGCTACGTTAGCCGAACAAGCGCCATGAACACGCGCGTCCGTCTGTTTATCCGTTACCCGGCATTTATTGACTTCATTACGATACGTTTTTTTTACACGGTGGCTATCAATGGGCATTAATACATTATCATCCTGGAACAAACCGACTGTTATTTAAAAAAAACTAGACATATCTAATGTTACAAACCTTAAGCTTCTGGAGCTCTATTACTTCAGCCATCTTTCTTTGTTGATGTGATGTCTTCCGCCAATCGAAGTGGAGCTCTTCTGCTTCTGATAGCATTCGCCGCAATTAAATGTTTCACACTGCCACCTGCTGGAGAGATGGGCCATCTAAAACTACAGAGTGGTTTACCTGAACAGTATAAACTGTAGCAGAGGAGAAGAACAGTCCAGTGGTGTAAAGGAGCTAAGTACATTTACTCAAGTACTGTACTTAAGTACTGTACTAAATTCTTTTTTTTTCTTTACTAGAGTATCTCCAATTTTCAGCACTTTTACGCAGGCCTGAATTTTCGTCATTTTAGGGGCAAGGCCACTTGGCCTTTGGTGTTGTCCATTTTTTGAAGGCACAAAAGCCAAATGCCAGGGCAGGAAGGCCATCAAATAAAACAAGATGTTAGTCCATTGAAAGAATTAATAGAATTTAAGGGTTAAAGGTAGGGTAAGTGATATTTTTGGGTTAAAACAAAAAGTATTTTGTTAAAAGGTTAAAGCACTATATTCTGATAGTAATCATTGCTATAGAGTGTTTGTTCAGTAACAGGAGTCTCCCCGTCTCTCCAGCTCTTTAATAAACAGAAAATACATTTTCTGGTAGGTGTCAAAATCTCAGCCAATCAGGAGAAAGTACACATTTTTAAGCTTCATTTTTATAGTGTTCCAGTTCCAATTTTGCCTGCTCATTTCTTAGTGTCATCACTTCCAATTTCACTTGTTTAATCTATATCCTGATTGAGTTCTCTATCCTGGTCGGATAAAATTGGAAATGAAACTGAAACTGAAACGAAAATGCATTTTCTGTTTTATAAAGAGCTGGAGAGACAAGGAGACTCCTTTTACTGAACAAACACTCTATAGCAATGAGTACTATCAGAATATAGAGCTATTTAAAACTTGTTTTAACCAAAGAAAATCACTTACCCTACCTTTAAGTATGATTTTTAATTAAATATTTAGACTATCTGCAGTGAAATAAATAATGGTATTTACAATCTGATCCATGCTCAGCCCTGCACCAATGAAAGTCACTGGATTGGTTTAAAGATGGGGACTCACAGGAGTTAAGAATTCAGAATCTCAACAAAAGACACTGGTGTCTACATGACAAGAAAGAGACACTGGTGTCTACATGACAAGAAAGAGACACTGGTGTCTACATGACAAGAAAGAGACAGAGGAGACAGTGGTAGTAGTCACCTGGGGCATTAAGGCCACTGTGGCCGCAGGGCACAAGGTCAAACTGAGGGGCAAGGATGGCCATGGCCTTCGTGGCCCCCCTGAAATTCCTGCCCTGCTTTTACTTCTACTCCACTACATCTCAGAGGCAAATATTATACTTTTACTCCACTACAATAATTTGAAAACTTTAGTTACTAGTTACTTTGTAGCTTTTGATTATTATTACAAAACATACATTACCCACTTCAGCCCTATATACATTTCAGCCATTTGAAAATAGCAATGCGCTGCGATGCGACACATTGTGAGCTTGTAGATCTGCTATTTACAAAAGATTTTTATACATTTGAAAACGTTTGAAATGGGACATTCTGCATAATTATTGCTTTCTACTTTTGGTACTTTAAGTACATTTTGATACCAATACTTTCGTACAGTAATCGTAGTAAATTTTGAATTCCGGACTTTTACTTGTGACAGAGTATTTCTACATTGCAGTATTGATACTTTTACTTAAGTAAGAAATGTGAGTACTTTTTCCACCACTGAATTTTCACTAAGCACAGCTTTGAATACAATTTTTTTTATTCTAAAACACAAGGAAACTCACTATAGCTTTCACATACAATAACAAAGTGCTTAATTTAATTACATGACATTCACAAAAGGCTATGCCCATACTTTTATATTTTTGTTTTAAACACCAGGGTATTTTCTTTTATATTATTATCAGTGATTTGCAGTGAGAAGTTATCTAGGCCTATAACCACATAATTAACCGGTTCTCCATCTGGTAATAACCTAGCGCGCATACCGCATACACATTAGATCCCAATAGAGATGTAAACCTAACCAATGCATTATTTTGCAGGTGTGTACGAAGGACTGTGAGTGCATCCTGAAAGGGTTTCCTCATCTTCCCCACATACAGTTTGAACAGACACTGCCATCTGGTGATACACAGCCTTCAGTGATGAAGGGATTCTCTGGTAGCCTATGACAAGGTTTCCTGGAAGCCCATCGATTCTGGCTAGTTTCCCATATACACCTACTATACAGTATCTTTATGGCCCCAGTTAGAAGATGTGTTAAGAATTAGCAAACAAATCAAGCAAATGAGGAATGTATTTAATTTATCAGGGCAAAGGTTGTCTGTACAAGACTGTCACCCAGGGACCAAATTAGGCCATAAGCTTTTGATTAAGTGTCTGGTGCAATGCATGTTTCATTATTAATTTGAACAATTTAAACAATGTCTGTAATGTCACAAAATAGAAGAGACATGTATTTGTCCCATGAATGCAGCGCTTTAAAAAAAGTAAATGATGGGCAAGATGGTTATGAGAATGTGGGTGAATGAAAGTTCAAGTTTCAAGGTTCAAGGTTCATAGTTAGCATTCATGAAGGATGAAACGGATTGGAATAGGATATGTTGTGATTGCTGACAATGCTGACATTGTTTAGAATAGCTGTGTGTCACAGTTTGCCATCAAATTTAAGACAAAAGAACAAAAAAAACAGAGTGACTTATAGTTCTTTCTGTAGTAGGGCAAAGCCGGATGAATTTAGGGGGTCACAAGTGCTTAAATAATCCTTATTAGCATTGCATTCCTTCCTTCTCTTAGCAGTGTTGTGTGACTTATAGTTGTAAGTCACTAGCCAGCGCTACTAGGCATACATCTAAAATACAGGCATTACAACGTTTCTTGATGTTGTAAAATCGCAAGAGATCTAGATGGCTATTAGAGGCACTTATCTTCCCTTCAAGCAAATTCATCATATTTTAATCTTCAGCAAGAATATCAATCTTCTGTTCGGTTATGTTGAGCTTTGTCTCTTTCAGTATAGACATAATCTATTTAGGAGAAATGTTAACAATAAACAAGCATTATTATTATTATTATTATTATTATTATTATTATTATTATTATTATTATTATTATTATTATTATTATTATGTTCATAATTCTCAATACACTCTCACAATGCAAAAAAAGGTTTACAAAGTGATTACATCATCACTGTATGAACAGACGTTTTCATGAAAAAGTATCCACTGTGCAAAAATATGAATGAATAGATCAGTATCCAACACACTGTAAGCATAGTACTATAATTATTGATGTTGCTGAAGGAAGGAAGGAAGCAAGTCAGTGCAAAGTTCACATCATTCATATCATTTTCAAATTGTACTGTAAGTGTCTCTTAAGTGCATATATGTTCACGTTAAAGACTCAATCTCGTGATCTCCTCGGGTTATGAGAAAGCTTATTTTTACACTGCTTGGTTTACTGTACGTACGTACGTACGTATGTACTGTATACTGTATGTCAGGGATTATGCGACCCACAAAATCCCTGACACATACAGTACTTCTACTGTAAACACACAATCACTACACTATAGGCGCCTCTAAATCTTATGGGAGGAGGCATCGCAGAATCTCATAGGGTAGAAGGGGTTTGGTCTATTATTTTGTGGGGGTCAGAGTTGAAAGAGTTTATAAAGCTGATTTGCTCTGGCTTGCCACTCAGAAAAGGGATATTTCGGGCAGCACTCTGAGAATGCGGACGGCTCTTATACCTTTGGTGCTGCTGGCAGTAGCTTCATGTGCTGTGGCAAGTAAGTATAGACAAAGCAACTTTTAAACACATTTTTAAAAATAGAAGGCAAAATGCATGCAGTATTTATGGGTAATGGTCAAAATAAAGGAAACACTGATTGTTTCTGCTGGTTTTGTTCTGACATGGCAGCAATTTCTGGTATGGTTCCTCATTAGTCACCTTTTGAGGGCTGCATATTTTATTGCTAACATTGCAATAGTGCAAAACCGACACGTCTTTTCTGGTGAGAGCAGGTGGTCGTGGTTGTTGTAGTCTCTGATTCTGGAACACTTCTTTGTGCATTTCATGGAAGGTCCAGTCAGAATCATTAGGTTAGTACTGAATGGTTGACATTGATCCTGTTCTTAGAGAGATGACTACTTCTTGGCCAGATAAAGGCACATTACACAGGATAATACTCGGTGTTAATTCAACTCTGAGAGCGTTAAAATGTAAACAAATGGACCTGTAAGTGACCAATTGTACACTCAGAGTTACAAATAGAAAAAGTTACACTGAAGGTTTTACTGTACAGCCATTAAAGAAGACACATTGTTTTCAAAAGACTTTCATCATTTTGAAAACAATGTGTACATAGTAATGTTAAGTGTTAAATCATTGTCTCAATTATATTTGGCTCCTTGGCTTACAGCTTCAGTATAGGAGTCTTTAGTTTGGCAGCTCTCGTAAACCATTACCACTCTTTTCCGTTTAATTCCAATACATGGGCACACAAAAACAAAGCCTCTAAGTATATAATAAACTCATACATACATACATAGCATATGCATATAGTCACTGTCAATTTGAGAGTTACAAAGCAATGTAATACTGTTGTTTAACAGGAACTATCTTTACTTGTGGATTAAGGATACCGTAGTCTCTTTAAAAGGTCAAAAGTTCCTTTAAAACAAACAGGTTTCTTATAAAATGTTCATAAGGAAACCATAGTCTCCATGTACACAATTACTGTAGATGTATAGTCACCTTTTGAAGTTTCAAGGCCTGTTTGTGTAGTTTCAAGCCATTCCCATGTGATAGGCCTATTCACTGGACCATGAGTGTAAGAAAATATGCAGAGAATTTGACCTTCTTTTCATCTTTGTCATATGATCACTGAGGTTAACATTATCTGATAAAAAATAGTTTCACCCATCAGCGACACCTTACAAGGGCTATACTCAATATAACATTCACCATAACTCAACTCATTATTTTACCAAATAATTCATCAATAGGTTGTATTCCAGTTCAACCTTGTGACAAACTTAAAGCCAAACCATGAGTAATAATCCACACAGAACAAAATCGGATTTAGGTATGGCTCTACGATCTGTCAGTTTACAGTTAATTTAATATTAGCCCTCTTTGCTTTTGATCCAAATTAATCCATTCTTAATCTACCACTATGTAAAAAAAAATCAAATGCCTCCATGTGAGAGAACTCACGCATGCACGCACATGCACACTCACTCGCACACACACACACACACACACACACACACACACACACACACACACACACACACACACACACACACACACACACACACACACACACACACACACACACACACACACACACACACACACACACACACACACACACACACACACACACACACACACACACACCCCTGACTGTCACATGAGAGGGATTTGGAGGACTGGATTATAATTTCAACAGTCAAGCAGCACCTTCAGCCACAATCACATTTGGTCTCATCAGTGATAGAGGAGAGTGATGGCGAGATCTCCTATAAAGCAATGATGAATTTGTTGATATCTCCATGGTATGAGAATACAATTTTGGACACTTTAAATAAGTTGCAGCACAGCCATGAAAATACATCTCATATTTTGCAGGAGTACAGGTGGGAACACTAAAGCTTAATTTCATAAATCAGGCTTACAAGGTGAAGATATAAAGAAATTGACTACCGTATATACAACATATTTCCTAATGTGAGGGAAATGATAAGCCTGTGGCCTTTCAACACAGTGTTTCAGCTCTGCTGGTTATTTAATGTATTTCAGAGCCCAAAAACCGCTTCACAAGATATCCGTCATGGAATTCTAAGATGTACCCAGTCTGGAGAGATGGAGACGCTCGCTACAAAGACTCTTGGAAAGGTATGCCTATTTTATAAGTGGTGTGTGTGTGTGTGTGTGTGTGTGTGTGTGTGTGTGTGTGTGTGTGTGTGTGTGTGTGTGTGTGTGTGTGTGTGTGTGTGTGTGTGTGTGTGTGTGTGTGTGTGTGTGTGTGTGTGTGTGTGTTGTCCATCGATTGTTGAATATCTTTATATAAGGTGGGAGATTATACCCAGTATAGAGAATTTGGTAGGCTGTATTCTCAGGCTGTATTGTAGCCTATGAAACAATGTTAAGTGTTTCCTGTCTGCTGTTCTACAGGTGGAAGGGTGACTTTCAATGTGGGGAATGATGCACCAACTCTGACTGGAGCCAAGGTGACCTTCACCATCGACCTGGAGTTTCCTCACAACCAGAAAGTACAGCCCAACGGACAGGTTGTCTGGGCTGAGGACTGTGTGATCAATGGTAACACACACACACACACACACACACACACACACACACACACACACACACACACACACACACACACACACATGCACACACGCAGACACACACACACACACGCGCACACACGCAGACACACACACACACACGCGCACACACGCAGACACACACACACACACACACACACACACGCACACACACACACACACACACACACACACACACACACACACACACACACACACACACACACACACACACACAGGCTTTCTTAGACAATACCTTGTGCATATATTTTAACAGGCTGTCATTATGTCATTATGTGTTGCTATAGGAACTAGATATCATGAAACTGAGCCTGTGTACCCAGCCCCGAACACAGAGTGGGAAGATGTTTTCCCAGATGGAACACAGTTTAAGAAGGACAAGCCACCTGGCTACGTGTATGTATGGAAAGCGTGGGGTAAGTGAAGCTTTCTTCTCCTTAAGATTCTAAATCACATTTAAACATGTATCTTTCCACGGGTCAGAGAGTTTTCTGACCACATGGCATGACCTGAAACATGACCCAGAATGGATTATGTGTAAGAGCCTTTAATTTGGCTCATATGATCATATGCACTCTTCAACTTTGCCTTTGTTAGACTCTGTATTGCCATGCCTTTCAGAGGAAGAAGAATATACATCATGCATTAGCGTACAAATTAATCTTTTTTAGAAACACAACACCACTTTCACACAAATCAATTATTTAAACATGTAATGTATACATGTTTATTTATACATGTAGTAAAATGTTAATTGACTTCCTGTAAGGCACACACAGTACAGAGTACAGTATATACAGGCATAATATTCAGTCAAGTCACATTTGCATGGCTAGTGATGAAGGCTGGGGGATGATTCTTGAATTACTGGATATAACTAAGCACAATTACAATATTGTGCTTATTTCTGAGTGTCGGTAGCAGTAGTGAATTAATGCACAATGGTGCCACATGATTTATTTGTCATCTTTGACCAGGTCAGTACTGGCAAGTGTCAGATGGTCCATCCTCCTCACTGACCATTGCCACAGATGATATCCCCCTGGGTTCCTACACCATGGACATTGTCATCTATCACTACCGCAGCAAGGAGAAGTTCATTCCTTTGGGATATGCCTCCACTCAGTTCTCCATCACTGGTTAAGAATTCAATTTATAATGATATTTGATTTTAGATTTTAAGTATGATCCATGCACTGTTTTTTATTTGTTTATCCATAGTTGTATTTCTTAATTCATTTCATGTTTTAATTCTTTGAGACACACATCAGTGATTTTGACCAATAAGCACCTTTGTTTGACCCGGAGAAGGCCTTCTCCAGGCCTTCCCCGGAGAAGGCCTTCTCCGGGTCAAACAAAGCAATCACGTGACGTTGATCCCCTTCCCCTATTCGCTCATACTAGGACATGACGTATGTGTAGGCAGAAGAATAACCTGTAGTGGTTTTAGCTTTTGGCACACAATAGGTGATATGCTTATGGTCTGAGTGTCCTACTGTGTCTTCAGATCAAATCCCCTTTGCTGTGTCTTTGGACCAAGTGGATGACATCGTGGCAGGTGACATGCGCTTTGTCCAGAACCGGGCGATCGCCTTCACCATCGCTCTCCATGACCCCAGTGAGTACCTGAGCAACGCAGACGTCACCTTCAACTGGGAGTTTGGAGATGCAAGTGGAGCCCTCATAACCAGAGAGCTGACAGTCACCCACACCTACATTAAGTCTGGCTCCTTCAAGCCCCGTGTAGTGATCCAGGCAGTCATTCCTGATAAGGCTTGTTATCCCCCAGTTGTTGACCCTACTCAGGCTCCTGGCCCACCTGCTGACCAGGGAACCACAGGTAACAAACAGGTGTCCATCGTTTGGAACACCCTAACTAAAGCCCAATAAATACTTCATTGTATGGTCATAAGACAACTGTTTGCTAATGCTTTTATACAACACACTGAAAATTAACATGGACTAACAACTTGTTATTGATAAAAATCTGATCTGTTCGCAGTGAACGCTGCTGTGTTGGCGTCTGCAGTTCCTCTGATGGTGTCCACCAAGGCATCAGTGATAAATGTGAACGTAGGTCCCGCTGATACAGAGGAAGATAACTCTGAGGAGGAAGTCTCCAGTTCATCTAGTACTCGACCTGTACAGGAAACGGACAAAGTGGGCAAGACGTCCTCCCTCATCAACCCTGGTCTGCCAACTGATCCCGTCGGTGTCGATGATCCCGTCGCCAAGGCACTCGGGTCAAACAGTGAAGCTGGGACTGGATCTGTTGTAGGTTAGTGAATGAAAATAAGTTAATGCTATATGTTTTTGATACTGCAGTTACTGCAGATGAAAATATGCATGTAGCCATAACTCTGGTCTGATTTTCCTCTTAATTGTATATGGTCCCTGATAAATAAACTAACAAAGTAATAAAAGTAAGTTTGTCTTTAAATGGATTTGTTCTATTGTGCTTAAAGTGGGTTTTAATGTAGTTTGTTTCACTTGATTGTCTGGTCAGCTGATAATTCATTTTTCTCATAAGGTGCAGAGAGGACTTTGACTCTGATGGGACAAGCTACAGTGGTTGTGGTGAACAAACGTGATGCAGATGACAAATCTTCAGATGATGACTGTGTGATTTATCGATATGGCTCCTTCTGTACCGGGATTGAAGTGATTGGTGAGTTGTGTTTATGTTCACCAAAAATATAAACAAACATCAAATGGAGGTCTACGATCATTTACACAATTTTCAATTAATCTCTTTTTCCATAATGTTTAACATCTTTTTTCAGAGGGTATTGAGAAAGTAGAGATAGTGCACATGGACAATTCTGTGATGATGACACCTAAGGCTGAGAGAAAGGTGTTGGATCTTACAGTTACTTGCCAGGGAAGGTGAGTATTACCACATTATAAGTTAAGAACTTTAATCAGGTCTTTAAGAGAGAACCTTATTAATAATAATATAACAACCTCACGATGAGTAAAGATGTATAGGTAATTACAAAAACTAGTCTCAAGGACAATGCCGGTGGTGTGTCATGTTTAGCTTATTGATAATGACTCACTCACTGTTGACAATACTGCCAATTTTCCAAATCATACTGTCGTTCATGTGGTCATCAAGGAAGCCAATGTTTCAATATAGTATGAGTACAGCAATTTCTATATTCTTTCTCCAGCCTTCCAAAACAGGTGTGTAGTGTGATTCTGGATGCTGAGTGTTTGAGGCCCATCCACACAGAGTGCAACATGGTAGAACCATCAAACGAGTGTCAGCTGGTGTTGCGTCACTTCTTCAATGACTCTGGTGTCTACTGCATCAATGTGTCTATGACCAATGATGTCAGCCTGGCTGCCACCAGTACCAAAGTCCATATCAGCACGGGTATGTAACACAACCCTGTCATGGCGAAACGTACCTATAAGACTTAAGTGATGATAAAATCAACGAGGGTGAGCACAACATGTGATGAAACATTCCTTTAATTTGCTAGGGATCCCTAGAAAAACACCATCTTTCAGCATGCTAGATGATAGAGTCTCCATAACCATCTTGTCACAAGAAATTGAGTGTAGCCCCAAGTATATTCCTGGTCAGATGTCCTGTCATGCATATGCAGGGTGGGGTTAAGGTGAAATAGACAATAGATACTGTATAGTAGAATAGCAATAGAAAAAACATGACTTCTAATTATCTTAAGATCCCCCTCAGGCAACAGTATAGGATCAAGCATGCTTATAATATAAACACCCTATACCTCAGGCTATCCCACACCCATCACAATGTACAGTACATACGGTATAACCACGCACATCCACCACCACAATTTTAGAGTGAATGTAACACATCAATTTAGCATTTATAATAAATATCAGAACCCGTCACAATAGGACATACTGGAGCACAGCACCACAACCATAACCCTCATTTATGCTTCGTCAAAAAAGTGCGGTCAACATACTGCATGATGGATTTTCAACTGGAAAGAGCATGAGGCTTTAGCTTGACTGAACACTTCCATCAGTTTGAAAACATTGTCCATAACCCACCCTCAATGACACTGAAATGATGAATCCATTGTTAATTTAATTTACGCATATTTTGAGTTTGGTTTATAATTATTATGATTTCTAGTTTGCTTAATACTATAGCAATATAATAACAGGAGGGTCTTTCTCATTTTAGGTTCTGATCTGGCCTCATCTGGCACTTTCGCCATGGTGATGGGAGTCTTGATGGTTGCCATGGCAGTAGGAACAGTGGCATTCTCTTACAAGTAAGAACTGACTTGTGTTAGAAATAATTAAGTCAGAAGCATGAGCTCGGCCCTGGCCTCCCTACTGTGGGGTGACTGGTGTAATACTGGTGCAGGGCTGGTGTAGCGCCCAGGATCACTTAGGAAATTGGCACCGGGTGAAAAAAATGGGTTACAAAAATCGCGGGATAAAAATTTAGTAAAAAAAAAAAGAAATAATTAAGTCAGTTAGAAAGACAGTAATCAATTTGGCCTATAAATATGTTTTTGCTCATCAGCTTGGACACATGTTTCTGTATGGTTAAAACAATTTAGGATTAGAATGTTATTTCTTTCCCCTTTCATTAGGCGATTCCAGTCTTATGGTCCTCTCAAGGAGGATGTTGGGTCTGCTGGGCCCCAGGTCAGCCAGACTCAAAACTGTGGGACTGCAATGTTCTGGAACCTTGTGAACAGACGCGGTGCTGTGGACAGCTGTCCACTGTTGCAGGACAGGCTGGTGTAAGCCCCACCCAACCCACCACTGCCAACTACATGAGTCACCTGGGATGTGTTTTTTATACTTTTATTCCCCTTTTTTTGTCTTAAGTAAACCTCATGTTTATGGCATGAATGTTTATGGCTTTATGGCTTATTTTCTTTAACTTTCAATCACTGTCAAGTGATAATTTCCCTACTGAAGTAATGTTTGTCTCAGGCTACAGAGTACATTTTTATACCTATTGAGGCATGTTTGGTAAAATTTGGACAAAATAAATAAATTTGTCTCAGTTTTACTTTTGACTTGTGCTTTGATTATATAACATGTTTGCAAAATAGTTGATGTAGTAAATATTCAATTCAACAAAATCCTTGAGGGATTATCTGAATTTGAGAGGTGTTGGCTCCCTCACTGCCTCCTTTCCCTCAGTGAAGTAAACTGCAGCCTCCTACCCTCACTTACAAACAGTGAACAAAAGCACACTTGCCGTGCATCACATCGAACTTGTGGTCAAGGCGAGCCAAGGCCTCAGCAATTGCAGTGGAGTTGTTCAACGTGCACACACACAGTCCTCTGGACCATGGCCAGTTCTCCACTAGATTATTATTCAGATATTGTATCTGCAAATGTATTACTACTGCATTGCTTAGACTAGAGAGTAGGCGACATTGAAGGCCTAGTATAAACTCATTGCACCCCATACTACGAGGTTTGGGTAAAAGGTTCAGAAATTATTTCACTACATTTTCAGAAGTTAAGAAAAAGACTGATGTTGCCAGTGTCAGTCAGATGGTTGAAGGTAGCTGAAGTTAAACAGTCGTGACATATTATGACATTGTGATTTATGCAGACACTTCAACGCAGTGCTTAAAAAATATATATTTATAACTACCACTATTTAGGATAGAGGCAGGGCAGGCAGCTGCCTGCCCAACTAAAATCTCGCCTCCCCTAGAAAATAAAGTAAAAGACTGACTGAAAAACAGGCTGTGAAAAAAATCCAAACATAATATAGTGGCCGTCGGACCATTAGCCCGCCTCCTCGTCCATTCACGTATCCATTCAGCAGAGCGACCCTCGCCTATATAGTGATGCAGATGTATGCCTTTGTCTTCATGGGGTGCCAGGTGTGGGGGTCTGGACCATCACCTGTACTCACCTGGCATAAAAGGGGCTCTCAAAACTACACTAAACTACAACATGCAGAGACCACCTCTGAAGAATTGATTGCTTGATAATACTTGCGTATTGTTTTTATTAACGTTTTACAGTTTTGTAGTCAGTGTAGTGTTGTTGTTAACTTGTTTCCCCCGAAATTTCCCCCCGAGATTTTCCCCCGAGTATCCCCCCCACCGTTTTTGAGAGGGGGGGGGGGATCTCGCCTGCCCTAAATGTAATTCCTGGGAACGTCACTGTTCAGGAGTAGTTATTTTGATTGTAGTTTTTCCACACACCACCAAGACCCAAATGAACAGCTTGATTTAATGGCTGGATTATGCTCACCAGAATTGTTTAGAATTCAATTTGGAGAATCTACTGATATACAGTATAAGTAACTAAGTCCTGTTCTGATATAAAATCAATAATAAAGAATACCAGTTAATGCCAGTTATCAGAAAATAACATGTGGCATGATTATCTGCATTAGTTGCTCCCAGGGTGCTTCAGATTCATGTATTTACCTAAGAGTGTAAACATTTACCTTGGGTCTCAGAGGGAAATGAACACTCAGGATTTTGTAGTGTGTGTTGTATGCAAATCCATGATTTGTGTATGCAGAATAGCTGCAGTGCTTCCACCTCACTCTAGCTCAGTGTTCCCAAACAGTAGGTCGCATTTTCATGGGTTAAAATAATCAAAGAAATTCCCCAAATTAGAAAACAAAATTTTAAGAAGTAGTGAAAATAGCAGATCTGCAAGCTCACAACGCGGCACAAAGATGTGAGCTTGTAGATCTGCTATTTTCACTAGTTTGGGACCCAGGCAAACATCTGATTACTCTTTTGGGTCTTGAGCTAAAAGGTTTGGCAACCACTGCTCTAGCTGATTGATATCTGCCGTCCATATTGCTGAGGCCTGCTATAATATCTGCCAACTTGTATGTCAGCTCTCCATCACTCCACCCTCTTTGTCCTAGATTCTCTGCGGTGATGTCATTTCAGTGGTGTGATCATGTGACCTTTCTGTCACTGTCCCTCGGTTTCTGCAACCTCCTCGTTGTTTTGCTGGACCGTGTTTGAAATGCACTTGTTCCATTTGCCTTGTCTTGTTCTGAGAAGTTTAAGGAACAATTGATGCATCATTTGACCTTTTCTCATCATGGTCATGAGGACGCAGCTGTAATTTGTGTGATAGAACAAGCTGGTCAATCAGTGACCAAGATTGCACCTTATAGCAGCATAATTTCTGGGGTTATAACATGAGATGCTTGAATGGCCTGCCAGTTCTCAAGCTACACTGGATACTTGAGGGACTGTTACAGAGAGCATTTTGAAAAGAAGTTTACACAGGTCATTCTGCCTCAAAGTCACAATTGCTGCCTTCAAAGTCTAAGTGATCTATGTGCAACATGAGCCTGAATGAAGTCCACACTGCTATGAACCAAACACTTTATGCTGTTTATTCCAGAACACATTTATACTGTTTTATTTTATTTACACTTTTATTGAATTTGTCCTCTGCACCCCTCCTTAATCCGTTGTGGTGCCCAGGGAGCAGTTATCTGTTGCAGTATCTTGCTCAAGGACACAGCCAGGAGGACCCAGGAATCAAATAGGGGACCTTCCATTTCCCAGGTGGCTGGCTCTACCTGCTGAGTGCTGAGCCACGGCCATTGCCCTGTGGCAATTCATTCACTGGATATTTGGGGAAATAATGACCGACAACAGACCATCTGTGAGTGCTGTACTCAATGTGAACTGCATGCAGCCAGGGGATGAAAGAGCAGAACCGGAAGCCACACTGGCTCCATGCCGAGGTTCTTCAGAGAACATTCTCTTAACGCCCTCTCCTCCCGAGCAGCTGTGAGACAGGAGGGGGGAGTGGCCTGGACAGCTGAACGCTGAGAGGAAAGAGGAGGATGATGAAGCTCAAGATCGGAGTGGTCCTCTATTGAATGAAAGAACCCGGCACTCGATCCTGTTTGGAGAATATGACACCAAACAAAGTGACCCTGATATTCTGGTCATGCAATATGAGATTTAATAAATATAAATTATTGCACTTGCTGTATTTTGTGCACAGAGAGGGTACGTTGCAGATTGGACTTGTATTTAGGCCTATGTGCAGGAGGTCATAACTGCACAACAAAAATATATGTGTGTGGGATATTAATGAGACTACTAAATATTCAGAATCAACTTTTCTGTAGTTTATTGCACAGGTTGAAATATGTATTTTTCACAAGTCAAAACGGCTTGCCATACAAGTCCTCTCTACAAAGTACCAAACTAAAGCTAAAGTAATCTCATCCCCTCAGTACAACTGAAATCTGTTAGCATCCTGACCCACATTCACAGCCATGCACCTCTCACATTGTCTCTCACAGAGATGCTTGTTCAGAAGAATTCATCGCAATATTTTTTTTGTCATCACGTTGAAAAGAAAAGGTCACTTGCATTTGTAAACTAGCAAGTATGCTCTTGTCTCCTAGGACACAAGGCAAGTAGGCAGACAATTAACTGGGCTGGGGCGCCTCACACCCCCCCACTGGG
This sequence comes from Gymnoscopelus braueri, assembly GCF_963280865.1. Lineage (NCBI taxonomy): Eukaryota > Metazoa > Chordata > Actinopteri > Myctophiformes > Myctophidae > Gymnoscopelus > Gymnoscopelus braueri. The sequence continues at coordinate 27,613,747 of NC_137614.1, read as the reverse complement.
GCAGCTGCAATGTTGCCTGTTTAGTGCACTGCTATTTCAGCTTGGTCATGTGACTAGTCTAAAGGCAGTTTATGTGGATATAGGCTGTATCCCGGCAACTCCGTTGTCCATCATCTCCTAGCAACAGAAAGTTCTTGACGATGGATTGAGAGGGGGTTGAGTGTCTGTAACTCTGGCCCATAACTCCCTCATCTACATGACTGAGTAGTTTAACCTCCATTATGTACAGAAAATACTAGAAGAGAAAGGCTATAATGTATTGTAATAAGTTCCTGAATCAGGTGGCAGGAATTGTATTGGTATATTTAATCATTAACTTTTGTTAAGTGATTCGGGGGAGAAAAAAAAAGCTGCCAGAAATAAAGGGTCACAATATCATGAATGGACTGAATAAATGGTCTCTGTTTTGTGTTACACAAGACATACACATACACATACAGTACACATACAGTTGGCACAAGTTTTAGCACCTTTTGATGCATAATAATAATTATGGTAATTACTATTATTATTATTATTATTATTATTATTATTATCATTACCCGTATTATTATTTTAATTATTAGTTTATCTCCATCATTGATGTGGGTCGATTATTTAGTCTACTGTGAATGGATTCATTAAATTTTCATAACAACTAGTTGTCAGCTTTGTTTACAGGCATCAATTACATGTAAGCTATAAGGACTTGTGAAATTGAGCCGAGACAATGCTTTAAAGTTGCTCACACCATATCAGCATTGTAGCCTACTTTTAGTTTAGAAATATTCTATTATACTCCAATGTAATTAGACTGCAGTCCCATTAATTTGCATTCCATTTTACGTGAATAAAATAAAAGTTTGAAATCCAAACGTTTGAATGGGAAAGTTGGCCTACACAATGGCAGTCTGGTCCTGTCCATGGTCTGGTGCCGATATGCGTAATTACGCACAGATTTTACACAACAAAAAGCGCCATGCTGCATGAAGGATGAAACAGGGTGGGGTCCATATACCGTCCATATGTATCGTCTATTATGGATGTGTGTAGCTCCATAAAGAACCTCTCACTCCGCTATACAGCTCCGAGATGAGGTTCTATGTCGTTACCTTCCAGAATCGGGTATACGTCCGCCAAGGCTCCGCTGTTTACCCTTTTGTATACGTCGTATCCCAAAACTAATGGTAGATTCCAAGCCGCACGGATGTTTAAAGTTTGGTCCGGAGCATAACATTTTAGGAACGGAGCGAAACTACCCGTTTAAATCGCTTATTTAGTCAGCCTGTGGCCATGTTTCCCATTCAAACCGGAAAACCCCCCTACGTCCGCTGCCAGTACTGCTCCCGGCTTGGCTACAATGGGAAACATGGCCACAGGCTGACTAAATAAGCAATTTAAACGGGTAGTTTCGCTCCGTTCCTAAAATGTTATGCTCCGGACCAAACTTTAAACATCCGTGCGGCTTGGAATCTACCATTAGTTTTGGGATACGACGTATACAAAAGGGTAAACAGCGGAGCCTTGGCGGACGTATACCCGATTCTGGTAGGTAACGACATAGAACCTCATCTCGGAGCTGTATAGCGGAGTGAGAGGTTCTTTATGGAGCTAGGATGTGTGGTGGTCCATAGTGGGTTCTGTGCCTGTGGTGTTTAATAGGCAGTGCATGGTGGAAAAAAGTAGGCTACTCACAGTTTTTGTTAAGTAAAAGTATCAATACGTGCAACGTAGAAATATTCTGTTACAAGTAGTCCGGAATGAAAAAAATACTTAAAAGTAGGCTACAATAGTATTGATATGAAAATGTACTTAAAGTACCAAAAGTAGAAAGTACTCATTATGCAGAAGTTTTCAAATGTATAAAAATCAGATCTACAAGCTCACAATGGGTTGCATTGCGACACATTATTGTGAGCTTGTAGTTCGGCTATTTTCAAATGGTCAAAATGTATAGGGCTGAACTGGTTAATGCATGTTTTGTAATAATAATCCAAATCTATCTAGTAGCTAAAGTTGTCAAATAGCCTAATTGTATGGGGTAAAAGTACAATATTTGCCTTTGAGATGTGGAGTAGAAGTAAAAGTAGCTCACAGAAATTTGGAAATACTCCAGTAAAGTAAAAACCTCAAAATTGTACTTAAGTACAGTAGCCTACTTGAGTAAATGCACTAGTTACTTTACACCACTGTTAATAGGCTATAGGTCGGTTTGTCCAATAGAAATGTGAAGGTATGGCTGCATGGCAGGGAGTTGACCAATAAACATAGAGCCAGTGTGTCACTAGGGCGGGGCTACGTCTGGTCTGGTATAAATCCAGCTGTCAGATCCATTGATGCATTTGCCTCTTACATCGACCTCATAACTGTCGTATTGTAAGACCGTAGTGGTCAGGTACAACTACTAAATCATATACAGAAATGGTAAGCTATTTTATTTATTTTTCAATGTGAACTTATTTTACATCACATTTATACATCTGTAGCCTATACTGCAGTAAGTATAGCTACCGAGAAGTTTAGTGATTGTCTGCCAAAAACTGATGCTGCTTTTATCTGGAGTTATGTGCAGATAGTGTTTGTGGCTATAGACTATAGTTTATATGGTAACAGGATAGGTGGGCACTAAAGGGACATCTGGGCACCTCAATGTAAAATTGGCTATTTTGTCCAAAATGTTTTTATTATTTATTTGAAAAAAGTAAAAGTAAAGTAAAGTATACATGATTATATAGATAGAACATGCTTAAACATTCGACAACTAATGTCTAATATTTCTACAATTTCTACAATTTGCTACAAAACCTGTATATCCAGTCATTTTGGGGCATAAACATCATATATAATTTACATTACTTGAGACAATTTTTTCAATATTAAATTTTTTTACATTTTGGACAAAATAGCCCCAGATGTCCCAAGTGCCCACCTAGCCTGTATCCGTTTATAAAAATCAGGCATGCTGTCACGTCATTATGGGCAATTAGACTACATCGTGTGTTGTTTGTGCGTTTAATGTTCTTGTTTGTGGCTATTTGGAAACTATAGGCTACTTACTTTAATTAACATGTAATGATGGGTTTGATATAAAATGAAGAATTCTTTTAATAACCACGGACGATAACTTTTGGGCATGTATGCGCAACACTGGAAATGTAGTTGAAAGTTATCTCAAATGTTATTAGATTGGGCTGTATGAATGAACAAGTTATTCCATTCAGTTATTATTTATGACACACAATACTGAGTGAGTGTGGGAGATGCTCTGGCGCGCTTTGGTATACGTCGGCTATAGATTCCACAGGCGCGGGGCATGGAACAAAAAAGGTTTTGATTGCACTAGTGTGGTTCAGTGTTGCCAGATCTGCTATTTTCAAACAAATCTTGAAAAATGTTTTTTTTGGAAAACATTTTAATGCTTATAATAAGCAGACATTGCAACACTGGTGTGGTTAGAATGAATAATGTCATGCATGCTTCCAACTGACTCTACTCAATGGGCTGGGGGTAGACTATAGGCTATCTATCTCATCCTTACTGGTCCTGGCTCATCATGGCAGTAGGCTGGGTGAAGTGCAGAGGCAGCACTCTTCATAAAATGGCCCACGGCCAAAGAAACCCTATCCATGGGCTAATAGATGAAATGCAGTTTGCACTGTCAGCATGGGCACCTGCCAGTCATTAAATATACATGTTGGTTATGAACATTGGACACTACTGCATTGTTCTCGCTTTCTAATAGGTCTGCTGTCTAAAGCAGTGGTTCTCAACCTGTGGGTCGGGACGCCCAGGTGGGTCCCCACATGATTTTGGGGGTCCCCAGATAACAGTGAAGTGACAATTTAAGGACTTTTAAGACCTTTTTAATACCTAAAAAAAATAAAAGAAAGCAAAGACCATTACTGCATCAAAAGTAACCAACAAACATATAATAAAAAATAATCAAACATTTGCCAAATTGTCAAATAATATAAGAAAGAGGCAAAAGTTGTGAAAAAGCCGATCTACACGATCACAATGTGTTGCGAGCTTGTAGATCTTCTATTTTCACAATATTTATCTGTGGAACTGTCAGACAAAATTGAATGCCTCAACGCCTACATAACAATTTCTTGTCAGGGTGGGGAGTCCCCAGTTCAAATATGATTATTTTGGGGGGGGGCACGGTCTGAAAAGGTTGAGAAACACTGGTCTAAAGGAAGCAGGTTATTTTTAAAATATTGTTACTGTTATTTTATAACATGACCAGACTACTAGTTATGTGCAGTCTCCTCATCCAATACAACTATGAGTCTAGAAACAGAGTTAACTTGAGTAATCTCATTGTTTATAAAATGAAGCCACATTTTATACTTTCTGTTGAACTTGAGTCAAACAATGTTGTTCTTCTCTCTTCCAGCGTGAGTGCATCTCCATTCATGTGGGCCAGGCTGGTGTCCAAATAGGCAATGCCTGCTGGGAGCTCTACTGTCTGGAGCATGGGATCCAGCCGGACGGACAAATGCCCAGTGACAAGACCATTGGAGGAGGAGATGATTCTTTCAACACATTTTTCAGTGAGACTGGGGCTGGAAAACATGTTCCCAGGGCTGTTTTTGTAGATCTGGAGCCCACTGTCATTGGTAAGCTTCATTTGCTCTGGATAAATGTATATCTTCAGAATTGATGTTGTAAGATAATAAATAGATAATAAAACTTGATTGACCCCTAGATCTATCATACCAGCAACAGCAGAGTGGAACACAGGAGAGGTGTTAGGTCATAGTAATAGTCAAAAGCCAAACCAAGATAAATAAGAATGAAAATCTAATACAAAATACAATTAAATAGTTAGACTTATATTCTGACACAAAACATCTGTACTGTGTCTCTGAATGAATGAATGACTTAACACATGTAGTCAATCAATAAATATAAGTCAGACCCAGTCTATCAGCAGTGAATATATGAATTAATATCCATGGATATGTACAACAGTGAATACGAGAATGTTGTGTTAAAAGGCCTGAATGAATACAATGTACAATTTACTGTATCAACAGTAGCTATGAATGTACAGTCTATCAACAGTTAACAACAATGAATATATGAAGTGAGTCTCTGAACAATCATCCTTAACGGGTATCATTAAATGTTCTGTATAGTGTATATCTGAGTATTAGAATTGTCATTGATAATCCTACCGTATACAATCTGTTCCTCAGATGAGGTGCGCACTGGCACCTACCGCCAGTTGTTCCATCCTGAGCAGCTGATCACTGGCAAAGAGGATGCTGCCAACAACTATGCCCGTGGACACTACACCATTGGCAAGGAGATCATTGACCTGGTGTTGGACAGGATCCGCAAACTGGTAGGCACTAGCCTGGTTGCAGACCATAGACCCCGCCCACTCTTTGAGTGGACTGCCTCTCTTGGTCTGGTGTTGTAATGGGAACCTAGGATTTATTCGGTACAAAAAATGTATCGTCCAATTAGAGTCGGAGGTGGGGGTGGGTCTGACGACAGGCCAATCAGCGAATAGCTGCTAAAACAAGCCGTGCGATGACGTCAGATGTAGGTGGATCCGTGGATCTCTTGTGATTGGTTTAGGGAAATTCGAATCCCCTCCCCCTTGTAATCGCCTACACTGGAGCCAATGTCAGACTGAAGCTCCACGCACGCAGCTTCAGTCTGATAATCAGGCTAGGTAGGCACTACATAAACTGTATAATAGAATTAAACTATTTTAATCTATATAAATTTATAAATGACAGTATAATATCTGATTCTTAGTGACCACGTCCTTCTCTCTCTCCTCAGGCTGATCAGTGCACTGGTCTTCAGGGGTTCCTGGTCTTCCACAGCTTTGGAGGTGGAACTGGTTCTGGTTTCACCTCCCTGCTGATGGAGCGTCTGTCTGTTGACTACGGCAAGAAGTCCAAACTGGAGTTCGCCATCTACCCAGCTCCTCAGGTGTCCACTGCTGTGGTGGAGCCTTACAACTCCATTCTGACCACCCACACCACCCTAGAGCACTCTGACTGTGCCTTCATGGTGGATAATGAGGCCATCTATGATATTTGCCGTAGGAACCTCGATATTGAGCGTCCTACCTACACCAACCTCAACAGGCTTATTGGTCAGATTGTGTCCTCCATCACAGCCTCCCTTCGTTTTGATGGTGCTCTTAATGTTGATCTGACAGAGTTCCAGACCAACTTGGTGCCATATCCCCGTATCCATTTCCCTCTGGCTACCTATGCCCCTGTCATCTCTGCTGAGAAGGCTTATCATGAGCAGCTCTCAGTCTCTGAAATCACCAATGCCTGCTTTGAGCCAGCCAATCAGATGGTGAAATGTGACCCTCGCCACGGCAAGTACATGGCCTGCTGCCTTCTGTACCGTGGAGATGTGGTGCCCAAAGATGTCAATGCTGCCATCGCCACCATCAAGACCAAACGTACCATCCAGTTTGTGGACTGGTGCCCAACTGGTTTCAAAGTTGGAATCAACTACCAGCCCCCCACTGTAGTACCTGGTGGAGATCTGGCCAAGGTCCAGAGGGCTGTGTGCATGTTGAGCAACACCACTGCTATTGCTGAGGCCTGGGCTCGCCTTGACCACAAATTCGATCTGATGTATGCCAAGCGTGCTTTTGTTCACTGGTACGTAGGTGAGGGTATGGAGGAGGGAGAGTTCTCTGAGGCCAGAGAGGACATGGCAGCTCTGGAGAAGGATTATGAAGAGGTTGGAGTTGACTCCATCGAGGGTGAGGGAGAGGAGGAAGGAGAGGAGTATTAAAAGGAGGAAAGCAATGAGCTTGTCAAACAAGAAGAACTGAAAATGTTCTGTATGTGATTCTATATGCATTCCAAGACAGTCCATTCTATTCAATGTCTGTTTGTCTATTGTATTAAATAAAGTTCCTGTGTGACAGACCTGTAAAGTTTTCTAATTTATTATTGTCTGACAATAAAACTAGTCAATCGAAAACAGCAAAAATAACCCTTAATAACATTTAAAAATGTATAGCATTTGAAATCCTAGATGGAGAATTAGTCAAACCCACTTTTTTTTATTATTAAAATCTGAATACCAGATGCTATCTCTTACATCTAATAACATCTCTGTTGTCCATAAATGTTTTTAGAAAACAAAAAACAAAATAAATAAATGAAACTGTGTCTTAAAAACAAACTTAGTTCTCTGAGATTACCAGGCAAGCATTTGTTCTCTTCAGTTATTGTGTGGTATTTCCAGTCTGCCTTTTAGTATTTTTTGCTCACGCTGCCAGGCTGGATTACCAGCCTACTGTAGGTGCCCAGACGGTTACGCCAACCGTCCGGGCCTAACCTTGACATTTCTAAAAGGAACAGTCAAGGTGTGTGTATAGTCTACTCTGGACCCCAAATGAGATGAGGATGTCACATCCTGGATGTGTTATAATTGTCTCCGAAGGCAGAGAGGCCCGAGACTATGTTTGTGAATAACAGCTGATATGTGGCAGACAGATTGCTGTTAAACTTTGCACGCACACTCCCAGAAAATCAAGGAACCTCTGCCCCCACATGTTATTAATCGGCCTCACGGTGGCGCTATAACCAAACACTTCACTTTTTAGCCTATAACTCTTGGACCATAGATCGCAAATATTTTTCCATGGATTCCTTGGATCATGATGACATATATAATATGATCCCATTTCTGACTGACAGGATTTTCCGCCATTTTGCGATTCTTGATAAAACACAGTTTTTGCTACAGATTTTGTCCAAAACTCACGCAAATCGGTACTCATTCTGTCTGAGGTCACGTGATCATGATATCTTGTCAACTTTTCGGATTCCATTCTGATTGGCTATGATTGGTTATCAATGTTTGTGGGATACGCCCGTTTTGCACAAATCATGAACTCACCAGTAAGCCATGAAGAACAACCGGCTTCACATTTTGGCCTATATCTTGAACCCGATAAGTCATACAATCAAATATATATTTTCGGGGTGCTGCGTGGAGCCCTGCTTCTAAATTTCGCCAATTTTCGCTTTTTTTTTTTCTTCTTCACGCCGTTTGGTGCCCCCCCCCCCAGGTTGGTGCCCTGTGCTTCAGCACCTCAAGCCCGTTCGATAAGCCACCACTGTGTCTGCCCCTTCCAAAGTGTGCAGGCTCTGGGGGAGGTCTGGCGGAGAGCTGCGCTCATGGGAGCACACTTTTCTTGCTGTGGTCCAAATCTTTACAGATGAACAATTCTGAGTGGAAAGTGAACATAATAAATAAAAACATAGGCTAAAGAAGATAACAGCCAGGTCTATTCATTTTCGTGGCTGTAGTATAGCCTATGCCTTCTATCACATTTAGAAACCAAGCCAAACAATCTCCATGCAGTGAAGGCCTTTTTTTATAAATTGATGGTGATTAATATTGATCCAATTGATAAAAAAATATAAATGAAACCTTGCAGTGGGCGTGGCTGGCATGCATGAAATAGATTCTATGCATATATGTGCTGCTAACCATATTCATAACTAATATGCGACCCTGCCAACAAAACGGTTTATAGCCTTTGTAAGCTTATTGAATAGGCTGGAGCTGGACAGAGAGCAACTGCGGTTAGGTTTGACTAGAGAGAAATAAATCATTATGGTATAAAAGGGTATTTTCTGCTATGTAGGCAATCGAGCAGGTGGTCGGGCACTGGTTGGCTCCTATGTGTACACGTGCCCCCCAGCCCCCCTCAGCAGATACTGTAGTGTTTGACGCAGATTAGCAGATTTGTTTGCTTCAGTATCCCACTCCTGCAGAAGCACCGCACCAGACTTGTCTTATTACATTGCATAATCGCGACAAGCAATCATGGTAAGTATGCCTACGACCACATCTTTATTATAATGGGGTTCTCTTTCTCTCGAATTGTTTGCCTTTATTTATTTGGATGGGTTTAATGGAATGCCTTGGCTTTTATTACTACAGAAGCATTATTTTTCTGAGATGCCTCCCTCAAGCCCATTTTCACCTGTCAGATCATCGCATAGTCTGTAAACATTGCGCATTGCACCATGTAGCCTATTATTTTCATTCCAAACTATTTTTCTTATCATGTTAAATCAATGTCGCATGTCGGCCTATCGCTATTGCGAAGCCTAATCCTAGTGCGCAGATTGGACGCCCATTGAAACGTGAACGATAGGTAGCCTACGCCACGGATTCAATTGCTTTATTTACCATCGGCTCCTGCGTATATTAACCACTTTGTCAGCCATTTGCCAATATAGACTACTAGGCTACTGTAAGTTAGGTCGGTGCAATTTTGATCTAGGCTATTAGTCTGTTATTCTGGAACATTTTAAACTATATTGAAAAATATGATTTTATAGACAATCTTGACTATGAAGCATTATATCAAATAATTAGTCTGCTACATATCACTGTAAAATATTAATATTTTCTAATGCAAAAGTAACATTTGAATTAAATTTGATTTTAATCATGGTGAAGAATGTGGATGTAGTGGTCTCTAGTAGCCTATTCTAAAGAGACAGAGTAGCCTACAACAACATGACCCAGATAATCTGTTCTCTACTTGCTTGGGTGCATTTTTGTGTGTGCTAGAGATCGGCAGAAAACTATTGGTTGCTGCTGAATAACAGTATACATGGACATGAGTTTGTCTTATAATGTAATTTTGAGCCCACATAGTAGTCAATAGATGATTCTGTGCAACATTCATGGAAATACTGTTCACAGGTTTACTTGGCCATAACATTTTCATGTGAAAATGTTGCTTCTTCTTTCCTCTTAAATGATACACATGGGTGTGAAAACATTATCTTTAAGTAAAAATGTGATGTTATGATCTGAGTGGAGAGGAGTACAATAAAAAAATGCCGCAATGCCCCTTTTCTGCTTCCAGCGTGAGTGCATCTCCATCCATGTGGGCCAAGCTGGTGTCCAGATTGGCAATGCCTGCTGGGAGCTCTACTGTCTGGAGCATGGGATCCAACCGGACGGACAAATGCCCAGTGACAAGACCATTGGAGGAGGAGATGATTCTTACAATACTTTTTTCAGTGAGACCGGGGCTGGAAAGCATGTTCCCAGGGCTGTTTTTGTAGATCTGGAGCCCACTGTCATTGGTAAGCTTCACTTGCTCTGGATAAATGCAAATCTTTCCGAATTATGGTTGTCACATAAGATGAGATCAAACTTGATTGACCCCTAGATCTATCATACCAGCAACAGCAGAGTGAAACACAGGAGAGGTGTTAGGTGAGAGTAGTCAAAAGCCAAACCAAGATAGATAAGAATGAAAATCGAATACAAAATACAATTAAATAGTAGACTTATATTCCGACACAACACATCTGCACTCTTCTTCTATTCTGTCAGAATATCAAATTGTGCAAATAAGGTTTGCAATGTAATACTTAATCTATAGAATCCACAATAGTCAACCTCTTCTTTGTGTCCTCAGATGAGGTACGCAGTGGCACCTACCGCAAGTTGTTCCACCCTGAGCAGCTGATCACTGGCAAAGAGGATGCTGCCAACAACTATGCCCGTGGACACTACACCATTGGCAAGGAGATCATTGACCTGGTGTTGGACAGAGTCCGCAAACTGGTAAGTTGTCTTAGAGTATGAGATACTAATACAATATAAATAACATAACAAATATATACAGTATAGCGAGAGGGGCGATAGAGCGGCGCCACTTCGATCTTGGGCTCCCCCAGAGTTTGTGTCGAAGTGTCGTTGAGCAAGACACTGAACCCCTAATTGCTCCCGTTGTGCAGGTTGGTGCCTTGCATGGTTTCCTCCGCCATCGGTGCATGAATGTGTGTGTGAATGAATGGGTGAATGAATGCACAATGATTGTAAAGCGCCTTGGATAAAGGCGCTATGTAAATGCACCATTTACCATTTATGATCTACAAGTTGTCAAGTGGGTGCGTACCGTCGCGTTGTAAGCTTGTAGATTTGTCCATTTTGAAGCGTGATGCCGTTCACGGTCTGACGTTAGAGTTTCCGGTTGCCTTTTATGGTGTTAAATGGGGCGTGGATGATCTACACGGGAGCGCACTCGTGACTGTCAGGCAAAAATGAGTTACACCTGCGATACACTAAAAAAAAAAAAACTGTCGCTTTCGTGAATTGCATGGAGTGTAAATAGCACCCCTTTAGTCACTTTATTTAGGCACTATTTACGAACAGCTTAGTGAATCAGGCCCATTATGTTTCATCATAAACACAAACAGCTTAAACATTTCAGTTAGTTTAGTGATGTTTGGTGATGAATGGATAATTGTTTTGTATGGACCAATGCATAATTACTTAATTTGAAGGTAAGTAAGACGAAAATAAGACCTTTATTGATCCCTGGAGGGACATTCAGGTGTCATAGCAGCAACAGCAACCAGGTTGAAATATTGAAGAGGTACAGGTAAAAAAAAAGTAAAAAATAAACCCAACATAAATAAAAAATAGTCTTAGGTTCTGGTACTAAATAATGTATGTAATGTAATGTAAATAATGTATACACAGTATATAAATTAACAGTGCATATATGAATGAATATTTGACCATCAGCAATGAATATATGAATGAACATAATGTATGGCTGTCACCAATGAATATATGAAAGAATGTGTAGTCACAATCAATGGGTGTATGGAGTCTCTGGTGGTGACTCAGCCATTTGGTGCAAAGACCATTTTGCTCCTAGTGAGTGCAAGGATTTGGGTTAAAATCTAACCACGGTTTTGTATTGCATGTCTCTCCGTCCCTGGTTTCCTGTCTCTCTACACAGACCTATCTGAAATGAAGCATTCAAAAAAGCTATAAACAACAATGGCTATATTAATGAGTATATGTACAGTCTGTCAACTGTCTATCGACATTTAATATATTAGTTAAATTACTATAATTCACGTACAGTGACTAATTATGAATATGAGGGGAATCAGGAGCAGGGCAAGGGAGGTGCAGAGGCACACCCAGTGGCAAACAGTCACATCAGGGACACAACAGAGGCACACTGTACACAGACAGAGGCCGTGATCCAGACAAGCATGACATTGCTATGTAGGATTTTTCTATTTTTAAGATTGATATGAAAAACTGACACTGTCATTCACCAAATCGTCTGACATTGGCTGTCATGAAAAATGCATCATCATCATCATCATCCTCCGAGTGCCCTCGAGATCTGCGACACAAGCTGCTTCCACTGGTCTCTGTTGCTCATTGCCACAGCAAGTTCATTCACAGTCAGTCCTGTGTCCCTACTCAGAACATCTGGAAATGTGAGTGGTCTGCTTCCTCTTGATAGGCAGGGTAGTCTCCACACAGGGACGGCGCCAGGGGGGGTCTTGGGGGGGCACAAGCACCCCCTGGCGAAAGCCTAGCCCCCCCTAAGCACCCCCTGCCACAAACCCAATTTTTAAGAAAAAATATTTATAAATCGGTAAAATCAGGCAAAAATTTGAATTCAATAATGTAACCCTAACCCTAACCCTAACCCTAAAACCGAGATAAAGTACCAAAACCCGCCCGAACCCGCACATTTTTGGACCCGCGCGCGCGAGTGCATGCGTCAAGCCCCCGCTGGAAAAAAGTCAGCCCCCACATAGCCCCCCCTGCCAGAATTCTCTGGAGCCGTCACTGTCTCCACAGAATAACATCCGAAATTACCCGGTCTTTTGCTCTGTGGCAAGTCTTCTTTGTGCCACAACAACTGAGATGTAAGGGATGCCTCCATAAATCTGAGCTTTAGTGGGATGGTTCCTCCATGAAAGGTTCTGGACACGCATGAGAAGTGTGGTGTGTGTTCCGTCAAGGATTTCCAAAACCTGGTATTAAGAATGATTACTTATATAAATGTGTATACAGTTTTATTTTTATTAATCATTATTATTATTATTTTTATATTATATATTTCACATTTTATTGGTATATTTGTTTTTATATACATCACTGCTATTAGCATTGTTAATTCCCTTTCATTTTCTTTTTCTTTTTTTTTCCTTATCTCTTCCTTCTCAAATTCTAATCTATTCTTCATTCCCTTGAACATAATTTTGTGTTTTTTGTTCCTGTCTCTTAACTATGTGTCCTACTGTATTTATTTGATCTTGTACATGTACATGTATTGTTGTTTGTATGTCCGGCCTTGTGGGGAAAAATGGTGGGCGGGTGGGGAGGACTGGGGAGGGGTGGATGGGAGTTGTTGGGAGAAAATGTAAAACCGAAGAGTTGTTTCAATTTTTGTACATTTGAATACAATGTCATGTGTACTCTTTGAATAAATCTTGCTTAAAAAAAAAAAAGAATGATTATTTTATTAATAGTTTGACATTGACAGTCATGACACCAGCATGACACTGATACTGTATGTAGTGGTGGTTGGGCATGTCAACAGACTTTTATTTTCAGGACTGAGAAGGGTGGAGTACCCGTGCTCAGTGCAATGGCGTACTAGTCAATGTTGTGGAAGAAGAGCCTCGGAACTGTCATTTCTCCCAGGAGCTAACTGATATCCCTTTGTAGGAGGTGCAGACTGAGTCATTAACAACAAATCTATGGCACCTCAAACGCGAAGAGCAAGAGCAAAAATAATAACGCATTTAATAAATCTGACATCGGTCTTACAGTATGAGATGCATTTCTTTTGTCAGACTATGTCAGACTATTCAGTGTATGCCACTGTCAGATTTTACGTACAGTAGCAGTATCATGCTGATGTTATTGACATCATTGCATGATACTGACTTAAACTCTTCAGTGTATAACATTGTCATAGTTATTCATATGAATCCTATCAACAACATTCTATGTCATGACAGCTACACATTTAAATTTTCAAACCTTGGCCATTTATGTAACTTCATGTAAATCATTGTCATTTTGACTTAATGAGGAACACAGACAACATATGTGAACATCTGTGAACACAGACAACATATGTTGTTTTGACTTAATATGACAGTATACTGACAACAATGTCACGTGACATAAAGGATTAGGTTAATTTTATATTGAAAGTGACAGTAGCCCTTTATGACAGTTGACACCATGTGGATCAAATATGTATGAATACGTATGTATGTTAATGTCCTGCAATACTTATGTAGGTGTAATATTAAAATGACTTGACCTTAAAATGAAGTGTTACTGACCAATATCCTCTTTCTCCTCAGTCTGATCAGTGCACTGGCCTTCAGGGGTTCCTGGTCTTCCACAGCTTTGGAGGTGGAACTGGTTCTGGTTTCACCTCTCTGCTGATGGAGCGTCTGTCTGTTGACTACGGCAAGAAGTCCAAGCTGGAGTTCTCCATCTACCCTGCTCCTCAAGTGTCCACTGCTGTGGTGGAGCCTTATAACTCTATTCTGACCACCCACACCACCCTAGAGCACTCTGACTGTGCTTTCATGGTAGATAATGAAGCCATCTATGATATTTGCCGTAGGAACCTCGATATTGAGCGTCCTACCTACACCAACCTCAACAGGCTCATTAGTCAGATTGTGTCCTCCATCACAGCCTCCCTTCGTTTTGATGGTGCTCTTAATGTTGATCTGACAGAGTTCCAGACCAATTTGGTGCCATATCCCCGTATCCATTTCCCTCTGGCTACCTATGCCCCTGTCATTTCTGCTGAAAAGGCTTATCATGAGCAGCTCTCAGTCTCTGAAATCACCAATGCCTGCTTTGAGCCAGCCAATCAGATGGTGAAATGTGACCCTCGCCACGGCAAGTACATGGCCTGCTGCCTTCTGTACCGTGGAGATGTGGTGCCCAAAGATGTAAATGCAGCTATTGCTTCAATTAAAACAAAGCGCTCCATCCAGTTTGTGGACTGGTGCCCAACTGGCTTCAAAGTTGGCATCAACTACCAGCCCCCCACTGTAGTACCTGGTGGAGATCTGGCCAAGGTCCAGAGGGCTGTGTGCATGTTGAGCAACACCACTGCTATTGCTGAGGCCTGGGCTCGCCTTGACCACAAGTTCGATTTGATGTATGCCAAGCGTGCTTTTGTTCACTGGTACGTAGGTGAGGGTATGGAGGAGGGAGAGTTCTCTGAGGCGAGAGAGGACATGGCAGCTCTGGAGAAGGATTATGAAGAGGTTGGAGTTGACTCCATCGAGGGTGAGGGAGAGGAGGAGGGAGAAGAGTATTAAGTGTTTTATTTGGAAAATGACTTTCTATTGATACCTACAGTAGTATCAATAGGAAATATATTATAAATACACAATATACTTAAACAATGCACACAGGTTTATTTTTGTGGAAAGGCTATTTTTGTGGAAAGGCTAATTTGATTGCTGAAAAAGTTTGGATTGTTTTGGTGTATTAATAAAATGCTCAACCATTATGACTCCCAAGAGCTATTTCTCGTGCACTGAACAGTACCAACAATCTTTTGAGGACACCATCACTTGACACACCCACATGGACTCGCCCATTTACTTTGAAGTCTATTTGTGCAGCCTTGTATTGTACAGTCCTTTTGTCCCCTGTTTTTGATCTCTTTCTATAACTTACTATCCAGCTGTGACTGATTCCCCTTGTGCCCAGACTAATCCCTGATGACCACCAACATAGAAGAAGTATAGAAGATACATCTACGCACACATCACATGTATAATGTCTAAGTGGCTCTTATAGAAATAGTTTGTACATGCAGATGAATCCAATGGCAACCTTGTTATTCATTTCAATGCAAAATCTGTATATTACACTGCATTAATTTCTGTGATATATTAACTGATAGATTTTCTGTCATCTTGCATGGATACTAATAGTTATTATTTAAATGTGCTGTTTATGTGAGACGCTCTCACAATGGAATAAGTTAAAGTAAAAATGTATACGTAAATTATATATCAACTACAGCTATATTACAACACTGGAAATGTTTGACCTTTGACCATATGCTTGATGTTTAATATCTAAATATCTAGAAATATGTTGAAGACCATAGATCCTTTTGGTTTTAGGTTCATAAAGCAGGACGCCAATTGAACAAACTGAAGATTTATTTTTAAATGGGGAATGGGCATGGAGGGTGGAGAGATGTTAAGATACATGTCCAGGGCAACTGTCTTTTCTTGGTAGATCTGGAGGCAGAGTTAAATGATCAAAATATTCACGTGGAAACAGAGTGTAGCCTACACCAGTGATTTGTTAATTTGTGAGATCAGGTGCACTGATGAACAGAGGTAAAATCTAGTTTGAACAGCAACCATTGTGCTTTGTAATAAAGGTAATAGGCCTATCTCATTTAGCCGTTTGTGTGCTAATAGGAAGTGTAACTGCACAGGACAGACTGTCCATGCAATACACCTAACACACAAATGAAAAACAAACCCACAATTCATGTCATTATAAACAGTCTATGTTTACCCTGCTGTGAAAAGGTTTTATCAAGACAAAGTCATAGGCTGGAAACAAGCTCTTGGGACTTTTTGAGTTACCCTTTTAGCATCATTGTATAATTGTACCACTGTAATATTTTGCGAACTGTTAATAAAGTATTGAATCAATAAAAAAAAGGCTACATAGAAATTTACATTCCAAAAGTATCTATTTGTTACTATAAAGAAAGCAATATTGGCAAACATTTTCACGCAGAAAGTTTTCACATTCCAGTATACTCAGTGGTGTAAAGTAACTAAGTACATTTACTCAAGTGCTGTACTTAAAGGGATATTTCACTTTCAAAAAAACTTTTGGTCATTTTATCATCTACTCAGGCCTTTGTGAACCCCCCAGACAGTTTTTAAGTTGCTCTATTCAGTATTTATATATTTGATATTCATTTTATCAGACACGCCCCCTTCCTATGCAAACCCATTGTAACTTCAAACTCCATTGTAACCATGTTAGATTCGTCGAAAACACCCGTCCTTGGTTCTGGTGACTCACCCTGCCCTCCTAATGCGTGAGGGGGCCGTGTTTTTCCGATTATTCTTTTCATTTATTTATTATTATTTTTTTATTGTATTTAATTTTTTCAATTTTCAAAAAAATATATTTAAAATAAATGAAAAAAGTAATTGAAAAAACACGGCCCCCTCGCGTATTAGGGGGGCAGGGTGAGTCACCAGAACCAAGGACGGGTGTTTTTGATGAATCTAACATGGTTAAAATGGAGTTTGAAGTTACAATGGGTTTGTATAGGAAGGGGGAGTGTCTGATAAAATGAATATCAAATATATAAATACTGAATCGAGCAACTTAAAAACTGTCTGGGGGGTTCACATAGGCCTGAGTAGACGATAAAAGGACCAAAAGTTTTTTAAGTACAAAAAGTACAATTCTGAGGTATTTTTACTTTACTGGAGTATTTCCAATTTTCAGTACTTTTACTTCTACTCCACTACATCTTAGAGGCAAATGTTGTACTTTTACTGCACTACAATTATTTTAAAACTTTAGTTACTAGTTGCTAGTTACTAATTACTTTGTAATTATTATTACAAAACATTAACCATACATTAACCACTAACTCAGCCTTATACATTTGGCCATTTGAAAATAGCCATCTACAAGCTCACAATGTGTCGCAATGCGATGCATTGTGAGCTTGTAGATCTGCTATTTTCAAAATATTTTTATACATTTGAAAATTTGTGAAATGAGACATTCTGCATTTCTACTTTTGGTACTTTAAGTAGGCTACATTTGTATACCAATACTTTTTTACTTTAACCCTAGTACATTTTGAATTCCGGACTTTTTACTTGTAACAGAGTGTTTCTGCATTGCAATATTGATACTTTAAAACTGTGAGTCCTTTTCCACCACTGCATTCCAGTATACTACTGAGCCATAGAGGAGGTTATACTCATGATACAGTCTGCAATCAATTCCTGACACCCTCTTGTGACTGCCCCACTTTCATGAAAAGAGACGTCATCCTCATGGCGTGTCAATGGAAAAAGACAACTCCATCCGTCCAATAGAAAAGGAATCATGTGATGATCAGCCAATCGTATCCAGCACCCCCCTTCTTTTGCCGGCTACACTATAAAGAGCCCCACCCAACCACGGCCCCAGTACAGAACTTCTTACACGGGTCTCATTGAAGGACTACCTGTAAGAATAACTTATTTTGTTCCTGTTAAGCTCATCTCATCCGAGACTTCCCATACACAGAAAACATGGTGAGTATGAAAGGGTGATGTTTTTGTTTGATTGTTTTGGTGTTCAGATTCAGAAGGATAGCATTGATTGACAAAATGTTGCAGCCTGCAGTTGACAGCTAGTTCTTAAAAAAAACAAAAAAAACGAATAGCCTACAAAAAAAATCATTCCTGGCCACATCGTTTAGTTATTAAATGTTACTCCTCTAAATAAACGTTTTATGACGTTTTAAAACACTGTCATCGTCTGTGACTTTGTATGCATTCTTTGGCACTATAGTCATCCTTAAATGTCCTGCCGAGATGCAGTTAAAAACTAAGCTGTTTGTGCGCATCCCTTTTTCTTAACCCAGTGAAGACGAAAATAGCAGATATACAACAAGCTCACAACATATTGTTGTGAGGCAGTGGTGCAAAGTAACTAAGTACATGTACTCAAGTACTGTACTTAAGTACAGTAATTTTACTGGAGTATTTCCCATTTCTAATACTTTACTTGTACTCCACTACATATCAGAGGCAAATATTGTACTTTTACTCACTATTATTTGAAATTTGTATTTACTAGTTACTCTGATTTGGATTATTATTACAAAACATACATTAACCACTTCAACCCTATATACAGTTCGGCCATTTAAAAATAGCCGATCTACAAGCTCACAATGTGTGTAAGCTTGTAGATCTGCTATTTTCTAAAGATTTGTATACAATTTATACATTTGAAAACTTGTAAAATGGGACATTCTGCATAATGAGTACTTTCTACTTTTGGTACTTTAAGTACATTTTGATACCAATACTTTTGCACTTTTACTCAAGTACATTTTTAATTCCGGACTATTTTGTTGTAAGTTGTAACAGCGTATTTCTACATTGCAGTATTTACTTAAGTAAAAAAATGTAGTTCTTTTTCCACCACTGTAGTGAGCTTATACATTGGCACGAGAGCGACACGGTTGTAGGACGAAATATAAATCATACTTTCTTAAGGTCATACTTTTTCTTTGTTATAAAACTTGGATGTAATTCATCATAGCTGTAGGCCTACCTGCTGACACAAAACTGGTCGTAATGTCAGGGACATCATCTTAAAGTAGATGTTTGGATGGATTATTTTGCCTGCCATGGTTTATCACATGTTTTAAATTCAGGCAACAGGATGACTAATAAGCCACCACATGTGTTGTTTTGTCTTTTGGCTGAAAATGAAGTGTTGAACTGAAAGAACATTTCTGTCTTGAGTAGTTGAGTTAATTTAAGCTTGCAACTTGTCAGGTGGTGTGGTCATGGTATCTTGTGCTGGTATCTTGTGCTGTACAATGAGAGCCTTCTTCCCTTAACTCCTCCCAGCCTGTTCCCCCTCAGGACCAGGACTCGTTTATTTTATTGTGTAATGATTATGTTTCAGGGAGTTTTCATCTGCGTCTGGGTATGGTGTATTTCCATGATAAACAAAACAATCGGCTGAAGTAGTTCTCCCAACCCCAGTGATTTGACTGGAATACAACATGTTTTTAAAAAAGAGTGCCTATATGTTTCCTCCAGCGTGAGTGCATCTCAGTCCATGTGGGCCAGGCTGGTGTCCAGATTGGCAATGCCTGCTGGGAGCTCTACTGTCTGGAGCATGGGATCCAGCCGGACGGACAAATTCCCAGTGGCAAAACGGGTGGTGGAGACGATTCTTATAGCACCTTCTTCAGTGAGACTGGGGCTGGAAAGCATGTTCCCAGGGCTGTTTTTATAGATCTGGAGCCCACTGTCATTGGTAAGCTCTGGATAAATGCATACTTTTCAGAATTAAGGTAGTAAGATAAGATAAGATAAAACTTGATAGATCCCTATGTATCATACCAGCAACAGCAGAGATTGTAAAAACTATTAAATAGTTAGACTTATATTTTGACAGTAAACATCTGCACTGGGTCTCTGAATGAATGACTTAACATATATGTAGAGTCTATCAAAAATCTGAATGTACTGTCTATCATTGCAGTGAATATATGAATTGATAAATATCTTATTAGTAGTGAATATATGGATATAACAGTGAATATGATAATTTGGTGTCAAAAGGCCTTCTACAGTGAGCATCTGGATGAATATTTCTACGATTAAATGTTCCGTAGTGTTTATCTAAGTATTATGTTGTAATATCTAGGATACAATTGTCTTTGAGAATCCTACCTTATACAATCTGTTTCTCAGATGAGGTGCGCACTGGCATGTACCGCCAATTGTTCCATCCTGAGCAGCTGATCACTGGCAAAGAGGATGCTGCCAACAACTATGCCCGTGGGCACTACACCATCGGCAAGGAGATCATTGACCTGGTGTTGGACAGAGTCCGCAAACTGGTAAGTTGTCTAATAGAGTATCAGATACTAATATGAATAACATAACAAATATAGCGAGAGGGGCGATTCAGGGGTTCAAGCCAACACTGACCAGCCCCGGATACAGAAATTATTAATTGGTGGATTTTTTTGGGGGGGTTTTCTTCTGTTTTTTCCGGCTGTTTGTGTAATACTGCTTCCTGTAACACTGCCCATGGAAAATCAGGGCAGAGGATTATTTGAATTGTGCAATGATACATGATGGAATATGATAAAGGATTATTTTGATTATGGTAAACTCACATTTCATATCATGACATAAATGTAACTTTCACAAGCCCCCCCCGCCCAAAAAAAAATGTTTAAAGATTTTTGTTGGGGGGGGCAGTCAGGGCATTTGGGGGGGCATTGCCCATGCCTAGATTCGGCCCTGAGTCACTGACTGTTAGAAGTTGAAAGGCTGCGAGGGGTCTAGTAGACTTTTGACAGTTTCTGACACCTGTATTGATGATAACTAAGAAGTTTTATGATGATTGGACAGATACTCATTCATTGCTTGCTTCGCCAAATCTGTGCCTGGCTCACCCTTTTTCTGCAAAGCTGTCACCCCCACTATTTCAACATTTTTAGTTTAGTTTAGTTAGTTTGGTGATGTTGGGACAAACTTGATTTATTGCCCTATATGTGCGTGAATGTAGTAGTGGTAGATTTCAAAATAACTTTACATATGGCTGCATAAGTAATCGAAAAATAATCAAACATTTATGTTTCACAATTATGTAATCTTTAAAAAAGGCAGTTAATAAAAACATTAGTCAGCTGTTGCACCTTGCCCACATCTCATAATCATAAACACAACAAGGGTTAACAACCAGAACATTGTACAACCCATCTCCCATTCCTCCACTGCATTCTCACACCCAGGTCATTCTTTGGTGATGAGTTTGGCAACATCTGACCAAGCGTCAGAAGTGTGACGCAAGATGCTTTCCTGTCTTGTTTTAAATGTTTTTACTGGCAAGTCAACCTATTACGAGTTGGGAGTGATCACGCACGTCTGCATTCCATTGTCAGTCAAACGTCAAACCCCTTACGTGACAGTAGATTTTGCCCAACTTCCCAGGTTGTAATCACCATGACCTGGGAGTGAGTGAGTAGATCCTTCAGAGGTCAGTACATATTATTTGTCCAAAGATGGGAGCAAGAAGCAGTAAGCACAATGAGCAACAAAGGCATTAAGAAGATTTTAAAATTGTATTTGTCCTGTAAGAATTATTGTTATTAATGATCATGAAAATGATAAATAATTGCGATGACAATATTTTGCTAAATATTTCGTAATTTTACACACTTATTTCAACAGTGTTATGAAACATATCCTGTGAGTTTTGTAATAAGTGGATGAACAATCTTTATTTTATAGTCTGATTTATGTTTATTTTTATTTTTACATTTTGTAGCACACCCTAGTCTAGTTGACTTTACTTACAGTATGTAGACACATCCTGCAAGTTTAGTGATGATTGGCCCCACGATTGTTGACTTTGGTCTATGTGCTAGCCACACCCTTTTGAAGTTCATTGGTCAATATCACATTTCTTTGTTATTTATTTTTTTATTGAGAAGCATGGCAGAAAACAAAGCTAAATCAGCCTGACTGTGAACACAGTATAACAGTAATACAATAAACAAGTAATTTAGCATCACCAAGAATAAACAAACCATACCTTCTCTTTACTGTTTTTCAACACAACCACAATAAAACAACAAAACTGAGAAAAACAAACATCACGTAACATCACACATAACCACCACCACCGTCAAGTGCAAAAAAAAAAGACTAATTGGCCTCCTGCGCATACTAAGCGTGAGTTTCTTGAGCTTAATCACATGAATCCTACATAGAGGTATAATATAACTAGAGGGCGGATTGCCCCGCCCCCAGCTATCATTTCAATGAATGTGCTCACTGGCGTTTTGAAGCACCCGGAAACCTGCCGGAAGTAGAATTATTGGTTCGATTTTGACCCCCCATAGAGTTATGAGCATGCGCATTAGTGTCCTTTTTGCGTTCTACGGCAGCCCGTGTGTCAAGGATTGAACGCGAGATATTTATTAAATACACTCGAGATGCATATTTATATGTAAATGCATATGTATGTATGTATAATATGTTTACATATTTATATGTATAAATATAAATATATCTCAGTATGTTTTGCGCGTGCATGTATTTCTCCCCGCCTGCAGTTCCAGCTTTGGCCACTGGGGTGGCAGCTTCAATGTTTCTCAGCAACTCTGGGGGCTTGAATCCTAGCATCCATATTCTGGACATCACGTCATAATAGGCGAACATTTGGCAAAAACAGGCGAACATTCAGCGACCATAGAAAAACCTTCAGCTAAAATGGGCGAATACGACGAAAATAGCAGGCTTTATATTTGGTAGAAATCTGAATACATTTTAAGGTCCTCTTATTTGTTTTTAAATCTTTACATGGGCTGACTCCTCCTTATCTCGCTGAACTTGTGGAACCTTAAACCCCAGTCAGGGCACTGAGGTCTGCTGACAAGCTGCTCCTGGAGGTTCCCAAAACTTAAAACCAGGGGTGACTTTGCCTTTGCTGCTGCTGCCCCCAGGCTCTGAAACAGCATACCCCTTACCATTAGAAGTGCTCAGACTATTGGGGTTTTTAAATCTCTCCTTAAGACTCATTTATTTTCTCTAGCTTTTAATGTTGTTTGAGTCTAGTTTTCTACTTCGTTACACATTTTCGTTGTTGCATGTCCTGTGACATGCACAGACCAGTTCTGTGGATGCCTTCTATGTACAGCACTTTGGCCAATTTCGATTGTTGTAAATGTTAACAAATTTGTAGGGAGATGTATCTTGCAAGTTTATTGTATATCAGACTCAAGGCATTGAGGAGTTCAAGATCTTATAGCACCCCCATCAGGCCAATTGTGGTCATATTGTTGAAGTAATGCACTCAACTAGACATGTTATGGGAACTTTCAAAACCATGGCAGGAGAAGAAGAACAATTAATACAAAGCTTTTCGGGCTTGAATCCCCAATGACCATTATACTTCTCTTTCTCCTCAGGCTGATCAGTGCACTGGTCTTCAGGGGTTCCTGGTCTTCCACAGTTTTGGAGGTGGAA
Source organism: Gymnoscopelus braueri (assembly GCF_963280865.1). Lineage (NCBI taxonomy): Eukaryota > Metazoa > Chordata > Actinopteri > Myctophiformes > Myctophidae > Gymnoscopelus > Gymnoscopelus braueri. The sequence goes on along the minus strand of NC_137614.1, from coordinate 27,590,144 downwards.
CTGGATCTGGTTTCACCTCTCTGCTGATGGAGCGTCTGTCTGTTGACTACGGCAAGAAGTCCAAGCTGGAGTTCTCCATCTACCCAGCTCCTCAGGTGTCCACTGCTGTGGTGGAGCCTTACAACGCTATTCTGACCACCCACACCACCCTAGAGCACTCTGACTGTGCTTTCATGGTGGATAATGAAGCCATCTATGATATCTGCCGTAGAAACCTTGATATTGATCGTCCTTCCTACACCAACCTCAACAGGCTCATTAGTCAGATTGTGTCCTCCATCACAGCCTCCCTTCGTTTTGATGGTGCTCTTAATGTTGATCTGACAGAGTTCCAGACCAACTTGGTGCCATATCCCCGTATCCATTTCCCTCTGGCTACCTATGCCCCTGTCATTTCTGCTGAAAAGGCTTATCATGAGCAGTTGACAGTTTCTGAAATCACCAATGCCTGCTTTGAGCCAGCCAATCAGATGGTGAAATGTGACCCTCGCCACGGCAAGTACATGGCCTGCTGCCTTCTGTACCGTGGAGATGTGGTGCCCAAAGATGTCAATGTTGCCATTGCCGCCATCAAGACCAAACGTACCATCCAGTTTGTGGACTGGTGCCCAACTGGTTTCAAAGTTGGCATCAACTACCAGCCCCCCACTGTAGTACCTGGTGGAGATCTGGCCAAGGTCCAGAGGGCTGTGTGCATGTTGAGCAACACCACTGCTGTTGCCGAGGCCTGGGCTCGCCTTGACCACAAATTTGACCTCATGTATGCAAAACGTGCCTTTGTGCACTGGTATGTTGGTGAGGGTATGGAGGAAGGGGAGTTTGCTGAAGCTAGAGAGGACATGGCAGCACTCGAGAAAGATTATGAAGAGGTGGGGGCTGATAGTGTGGAAGGTGATGATGAAGGAGAAGAATACTAGACAGGCATGCACTTTTTGTAATGCTTTGTTCCTTTCTGTTGCGTGCAAATTGTCTGCTTTAAAATAAATGATGTTACAGCACAAGTTTGTCCTTTTTATTTTAATTTGAGATTTTTTGTATTTATATTATTATCATTATTATTTGTATACCAATTAAGTATCCTATATTCGTTGTCACTTCCCCTCCTGTAGGGGACAGGATGTCTCCTTTTTTGTAGTTGAATTTCTGACCTTGTCTGTAGTTGAAGCCCTTGTTCACAATTGCTACTGCCCCTGTAGTCACTTTAGTATATGGCTGAGTAACGCACTAAATGATTTTCTTTAAAAAAAAAACTATTACAAATTGCCCCAATTTGTAAATAACAATTTATTTTTGCGTTAATATAGAAGCCACACAGACACGCTTGTGATCATTCAACACTAGAGGGCAGTGTTTGGCAGCTTTTCGTGTATGCTGGGCTAGGTTGAGGTTCACCACAAAGTTGCAAATCTAACTGGAAAAAAGAAGTCTGGAACGAAACATCACACCAAAGGCCTATATGTAAGGCACACCTAAAGATTATATATATATATAGTTTAATCTTTACGTGTGAACTGTATTTCTCATGCACATGCAGCATGAAAGCTTTAAGAACCTAGGCCACTGCCTTGGTCTAAAATAAGGCTGGTATTCACTGTGGCCCATGGGAGGGAGGGATAGGGGGTCTGTCAAGTTGGCAAACAGGTGGTGTTTAAAAATACTATCTTTGTTCCCACAGTTGCCAGACTGAATTAATACTAGTCTAAACCAATAATTAAATTGAATTTATTTCATGGTAAACCTGCCAAGATATCAAACTGTGACTTGTGATGTGCAAATTAGACTTTTATGAGAAAATAGGTTGCATGTGACAAAAGTCTGTAATTGTTGGAGAAGAGTAAACTTTATGAATGGTGTTTGTCAGTGTAGGTTTGAAAAATGATTCTCTACTTCCTATTTGAATTCACTAAAATAAATCACAAATTCACTATTACTGTAAAATAAGTTTTATTCCATTATTTTGTCATTCAGACCACTTCTGGCAAAACCAAATGCATTACTCTGAATTCAGAAATGTCATGGACTATAGCAACTGTGGGTGAAAACTAAATGGACAAAACAAAATGAACTGTACCTGCAAATGCTTACTTTCCATTCATCTCTTTTACACAATAAAGTTCCTTGTATTCCTAGTTGTATTGAACCAGAGCTTAACAAAAAAGAAAAAAGAATATGACATTTGCTGCCTTTTGCATGCAATGAAAACGATACACAGCCATTGATTTGAGATTCATTATAGGTCTATGGCCTCAGAAATTGATATTGCTTGGACATGGGCTAGCTAGAATATTTAAACTGTAATACCTTTTTTGTACAATTAAAAATGTATTTCCTATTGTTACCACTTATTAATTCATGAAAAATAGCAAAGAATAAATTACATCTTAAACAACAACCAATACTGATTGTCAGAGAGCACTATGTAAGACGAGGAGCAACTAGTCATTCTATATTTTCCTCCATATCACAGTCCTGAGGTAATTGACTCTGTAGGGAAATATTAGTAGTATGTGATTGTGCACTTCTCTCCCAAATATCCTGCAAGAGCGTGCTTTCATTGTCGAAAGATGTGCATTTCATAAATGTACAGAAATACACACGCTCACTCAAAGTGCCTTCATGCGTACAAAAGTTGAAAAATAACAACAAAACTGATATTTGGCTCTGAAGCATAACCTACCCTGCATAATAATAATAGTATTGCTGGCGATCAGGCTGAGTATTGACTGGTGTGAAATGTGTTTTCTACTTTGACACATGTAAAACTATGAAAGACACAAGCAACAGCACTTGTTTACAGGCAAAACATAACCCCAGATTTACTCAATTATTACAGAAATTAATTTTAGTGTCCCTTCTACAGTACAAGTTTTCTTTCTTCTTTCCATTAACATTCCTCTTGCTCACATATCATCAGACCATTCTTAACCACACTATTGGTTGTCTAATTCTGGCTCACTTCTCCCATTGCAAAACATACACAATGTAACCACTTGGGTGCCTCACAGTACTGTACGACAAATATCAAACGCATAACACATTTTACATACACAACAGGGGTTCAATAACAATCACACATATTGGCACCCAATAATTTTCCTATTATAATCTATTCCATTCATAATTTCCTTAATCAATGAAACATGATGGTGTGCTGTGTGTTGTAACTAATAACATTATATCCATAATAAAAAATACTAATGAATGTATAAAATTGCACAGTGTTATATACCTCTCTAAAGTTATTTCCAAGTTATTGTAGGCATTAGAGCTGTACAACTCATGCACTGGAGTTTTTCAATTGATTGTGAAAAACATGACCATACAAAATTATTTTTGATTTACAGTAGCAGAGATAGCAAAATTAGTCAAAATTCTAAAATATTCTGTCCACAAGAGCTTCATGATATCATGAGCACAAAACTAAAAAATGTAAATCAAAGTCCAAAAGCCTCTGTCATCGTCACATTCAGATTTACTTAATCACTTAAATCCTTCTGTTTGGCTTCAGATACTTCTTCAATCTGCATAGAGTTGCTTCACGCAGAAAAGAACAGAACAGAACAGAAGCGTCAGAGCAGCTGCGAGTATCCATATAAGGATTGTTTCTCTCGGCAGTCTCCTTCATCTCTCTGGTTCTTGCTGAAGAATCAGGCCATCTCTCTGCAACGTTGCTGGTGACCTGAGGACAGCCAACACACAGATCAAACCTTTGACAGCACCACTCTGAACACATAATATTGAAGCAGAGCACACGTACAGTGAAATTTATTGTGGTAAATTCAAGTTCATGTTGTGATATAAAGAAGATGTGCAAAGTCAGTGCTTATAGTCCGTATATCCCATTGACAGAAAATGTAATATATTTTAAGTGTGTACTTTTTTATTACCTGGGTTGGTTGATAATGTTTCATGACAAAATGTGCACAAAGAGAATGGCTAAGCCAATGTTCAGCAAGATGACCATGCAGATCATTATGGCGTTTGGCCCCTTGAAAAGAAGGGAACATTCATGGTGAGCGGGCAGCCAATATTAGAATAAAAATAACATCATTAATCACATGAACCGTAGTCTCGCGTGGCCAGACATCTATTCCACAATCTCCGAATGCTGTATAGAGTCTGGAACTACACCTCCCGAAAGCCGAGGAAGGAAGACGTGAAAATATATTAAAAAATATCTTTACATTTTATTTTTATTTTTTGAATTTCCATTTCAGCAAGCTATATAGGCTTAGGTTATTTTGCTTTATATTAGGACGAATATGCGAGACTGTAAAGATGAAACAGAAGTGGGGAGGAGGCGTCACATCCGCTTTACGCCCGGATCATTTTCAGAGCTTCCGTGCTCCAGACTGTATGGCGGAAGCATTCGAAAATTGTGGGAGGCAACAGTCTGGCTTGTGAGACTACATGAATATTAATTCAATATATATTTAATAAATATCAACTATAACAACCTGTTAGCATATTCAGTCAAGGGCTGGGTGGTGCAGACATAGCACATAGCACAGTAAATAGAATACTACGTAAAAAATAACAGCTACAATTAACGTGGAATCTCGTGTAAAGATTCAGCACCCATTTGTTTGTAACATGGCCTGTACTTCCAGGCACCTGTTAAACACAAGATTAGAACTTATTATTTCCTTGAATAAAACAAAAAATTGAGAAACTAGAAAAACTGTCTTATTTGAGCTTAAAAAAGCGTATTGTTCAGAATACATGATAAATAAATGACCTTACCTCCAACTCCAGTGACTCTGCATAACTCGGGGTTGTCACCAAAGCCTTCAGTCGGGCTTCAGCTTTGGGTTCCACCTTCGGGGCTGGTTTGGCAGCCGGCTTGGTAACAACAGGTTCCACTGGCTTAGGTACAGGTTTCGGTTCAAGTTTAGGTGCAGGTTTTGGTGACGGTCTGGGGCTAGGCTCTCGTTTCACCTCTGCTTTGCTGGCCGGTCGACTCCCTTCTCTTGATTCCACATGGTTTTCCAAGACAGATGGGGGCCGCTCCAGGACAGATGGGGGCCGCTCCTGGACAGATGGGGCCCGCTCCTGGACAGATGGGGCACGTTCATGTCTGGGCTCGGCCGCTTTCGGCTCAGGGGTGACTGCTTTGGAGGGCACTTTGGAGGCAGGTGGCGACACTTCTTCATCTGTGTAGACGAGACCATTACTTACAGGAGCAGAGGTGACTGGGGCTGAGTCAGAGTCAAACTTCTGCAGAGGCTTAATCTCGAGGTCAGAGCCCTGCTCGGCCTTCGTGCTCTGGCGGCTGGGTGTGCGGGAGGGGCCACGGCTGCCGGGGCCAACATTGGTCTCCGGAGCGGGGGCAGGGGCAGGGGCTGGGGCGGAAGACAAGGGGGTGGCGGAGCGGCTGCTCGGTCTGCTGCTGCTCCTGCTTCCGCCACCTTTAATGGGTTTGTCTCCATCCCAGCCTCCATGGCTGAGGAGGCTGGGGTTGTTGGTGATGCCAGGGCTAGGGGACGGGGTGCGGGTTGAGGTGGTGCCAGGCATGAGCCGGTGCAGTTCATTCATCAGGGGGCTTTCTGGCGGCGTGGGCATGGGTTCCTCTTCGGCCAGCAGCGGCTCGTGCATGACCGTGTCTGTGTTCTCACTACCCTCAGGTGCTTCATCTGCTCTCTTCTTCAGGTACTCAGGGCCTGCGCCAAAGGGAACGTAATGCAGTGTTCAGAGCGGTGCAGCTGGCTTCAAGCCAATAATTCATTCACAAGTGATCAGAATACAGATTCCCTAAAATATTTTTTCTAAACTTACAATAATTGCTTGTTTAAAAAAAGTATCTCCGGCACCAAAAATCACTGTATACTGATGATGTATAATGTTCTCAGTTCGAGTTCTCAAATTTTGCCCAAACCCGAGCCTACCCGAACCAACCCGACGTTTTCGGGGCCAAAAATGTATGACAATTAAGGCGGCTTTCCATATACATGGACTTACCTAGCCCCACCCCACACCGCCCACCACAGCGACGGTTTCCACTACAATGAAGTGGGTAGAGTGGTGTGTAAGTGGTACTAAACTGGTGCCTAAAAAGTACCCAGTCTTGGGTAGGTCTGAGCTGGGCTAAGCGGGGCTAAAGCTGTGACTGCCACTGATTGGTCGGCTCACAGCTGTGTCTGTCCACTCAGGTCTCTGTAAAATGTAAACACTACGGTAGCAGTGTTGCCATGTCCACTTATTATAAGCGACATTGGGCTTATTTTTCTGTAAAGTTGCTTGTAAATATTGGTAGTACTTTTACTCCACTACAATTATCTGAAAACGTATTAGTTACTAGTTACTTTTCAGATATAAATGATTACATTATAAAACATACATTAACCACTTAAGCCCTATTTTATACATAAGGCTATTTGAAAATAGCTCACAAGCTCACAACGCATCGCATCATTGTAGATCTGCTATTTTCAAATATTCTACTACTTACTTTTGGTACCTTATGTACATTTTGATACCAATAGTTTTTGTACTTTTACTCAAGTAATTCCAGACTTTCACTTGTAGAGTGCTTCTACATTGCAGTATTGATACTTTTACTTTTTTAAATTTGAGTACTTTTTCCACCACTGCTTGTTTCTAAAATGTAGTTGATTATTTGGGGCTTGTTTCCATATGTTGTTGAAACCAGTGGTTCTTAAACATTTTCATGTCAAGGACCCCCAAATTAATATGTATTTGTCAACATTATATATATATATTTTTTTTTTAAATAGCAGATGCACACACTCACAATGCGTCGCATCGCTACGCGTTGTGAGTTTGTAGATCTGCTATTTTCAAATAGCCGTAGATAGTCGCTTCTTTTGGGATTGTTTTCATAGACCTGATTGCTTATTTTTTTCTGCTAAACCTGGCAACAATGAATGTGCGACACGCTAATAATGTTTTTTATATAAGTGATGGCAATGTGTTTAGACACCACACAGGTCTTCCCAACAATAGCGAAGATTAAAGTCAGGGTGAACATGGCCAAATAATAACTTAAGATCCAAACTAGCTCTGAGGAAGCACGCTAGCATTTAGGCTAACCCTGTAGCCTGAGGCTAAGTTGGTGTGTTAAAGAAAGGGGCGTTGATTTCCTTCGGGAGGGGAGGGGAGGGGAGGGTGGGGATTTTGCGAGTGGGGACTTTTGTGCAATGGAAACGCAAGCGGTGCGGTGTGGTTCTGGACTGTACTGGACAGTGTCGTGCTTAAGCTGTGATGGAAAAGCGGCTTTAGTTGGGCCGAGCCGAGCCTCCGGTTCCAATTTATTTATTTTTTAAACGATTACCCCCCAAAAAATATTTCAACTTCCCCTAGCGACTGAAAGGTAGACTAAAGCCAATCTGGGAACCGTTGGATGCAGCTCAAAGTGAACTTTATTCAGGTATCTAGTTCGATGCCGTCCGACCTTCTTACCCTGTGTTACAAAAAAAGAAAATGGCCAAAATGGCCAAAACTCAAACATCTGCGAAAGTGTCTGTTTTCAAGATGTTTTGGCCATTCTCTCTGGAACGGAAGGTCCAATCTGCTCAGTTCAAAGCTTGTTGGATGCGTGACTTTGAGGACATTAAGCACTAATTGACACCTTGTCTGGGTTTTCGGGCCTAAAATTATGGTAATTGTTTGGGCCGGTCCAGTTAGGGCCCAGTTAGGGCCGGGCCCTTTTTTGGATGAGTGCCCAGATCTTTCCTTTGTTTTAATAAATTGTTTTCTTTGCACTTTATTTACTTGACCATTGGCCCTGTCATTTGTTGACTAGGGTTAAATAGGGTTAGTCATTTACTCTGATCACAAACTTGTAAGTTACTCCAGATAAGAGCCTCTGCTAAATGGCTAAATTGTCATTGTAAATAACACAAAAACAAGACCCTTCTAGTATGAATTATTATCCCAGTAGTAGGATACAGCTCCCATGGGACATTTTTGACAGTGTCAATAATAATGCTACTTTTCTCCCCCCAAAATTCATTCATGGTGGTGATAGTAAAGTGAAACATTTACTGGGGGAATTTAAAGTATAGGCAGTGGTGGGGCTATATTTGTTCAGTCTGTAACACAGTCTGTCCCTGGGCTCACAAGCCCTTGTGTCGACAGTGACTTTTATTTTCTTGATACATAATAGATCCAATATAAGATATTATAAGTTAAGTGACAACACTGGGATGTTGAAAAAGGGATATTTATGTTAAAGTTACCCATTCAAACCATGAATGCAAAACATATAGCAAATGTAAACTGGACTCTTGGTCTTTTTATGGTTTTTATTACTATTTATTTAATTTGATACTACTGCTATTATTGTAAATGGGTGTCTGTTCCTTCAACAAAAAACAGAAAAAATCGTATTAATATTAACAGGAATTTTGTATTAACTGCAATTTATTCTATATAGTACCTCTGTATTAACATTTCACTGCCAATCACGTAGATCTACGCGAACCGATTTAAAGCCGCCACGTGCCAATCGCGTAGATCTACGTGAAGTAAAAAAAATAATGTTTTTTTAATGTTTTTTTTTTCCAATTTCACCCAAAGACCAAGGAGATATGATTAGTTGAAGATCTAGACTCCTATCCACTTCCTTGTTAACTTAAAACTTAAAAAGTCTATATTTCGGCTCCTGAGTACTTTTTTTTTTCCAATGAAAAACTCTGGCACTGGCTAAAAAAATATGAAAATACCTCCGGCAGTTAATGGGTTAAGTTATTAGTCTTGAAAAACTAGGGAGACACTTTGACATTGTAACTCTCCTGTGTTATCTCCTGAGTCCATGGTGAAAGAGCTTTCATGGAGGAATGCGTAGCAGTGTTCAGTCAGGCCGTGGTCAGCACTGACCTCAGATATCTCAGCCACTCAACGCTGGCTACGTTTTATCAGTGTCTGCTAGAATGGTCTAAGCCCTCTCCCGAGGAAATAGGGAGAAATGCGAAAGGCTTATACAAGACTCTGGGTGTCAGTTTGTGACCGTGCTATATGTGTGTGTATGTGTGTATGTGTGTGTGTGTGTGTGTGTGTGTGTGTGTGTGTGTGTGTGTGTGTGTGTGTGTGTGTGTGTGTGTGTGTGTGTGTGTGTGTGTGTGTGTGTGTGTGTGTGTGTGTGTGTGTGTGTGTGTGTGTGTGTAAATGGTGTGTGTGTGTGTGTGTGTGTGTGTGTGTGTGTGTGTGTGTGTGTGTGTGTGTGTGTGTGTGTGTGTGTGTGTGTGTGTGTGTGTGTGTGTGTGTGTGTGTGTGTGTGTGTGTGTGTGTGTGTGTGTGTGTGTGTGTGTGTGTGTGTGTGTGTGTCTGTCTCTCGG